>NW_027493796.1:0-436360 GCF_021521415.1 Bidens hawaiensis
AAATTTTGGTGGTCCCAAGTGTATTATTTTATAGAGTTTCTACTGTAGATGTGGATATTTTATGTTTTAAAGTCAAAGTGTTTATAATGACGATGCAGATGAGTCTTGATATTAATCAAAGTAGAGTAATTATATAAACACTTCATGAAAAATATCTAGTTATTATTGCATCGTCTTCTGCATCTACATCTAGTGAGAAAAATTGTAGAAAGAGAAAGTTCAAGAATTAATCATCACCACCTTGAAGATTTGGAGTTGGATCAAACTAAGGTGGATTAATTCGTGGCAAAATCAAGGTAAGTAACTGTGACATTCGTGACAAAACTAGGTATACCTTAGTTATTACGTATCGAATAAACGATTAACCATTTATTACGTAATGAACAAACAAATAACCGAATGATACTGTTTATGACCCGGATATCTTGAGGGACCATCTATAAGTGATATACGTATATTAGTAGCTAACATATTGATATTATGGCCATAGTATATAGAAAACCAGTAAGCGAGAAGATTCTCATTTAACAATACGCTATGACTTTAAACACGAATGCTAGTACCAAAACAAGTATTGTATCATCCGTCAAGACGAAAAAGACTTACAAAACACTTACTTAAGATGTTTTAAGCAACTTATGAAAATATATTTGATTTTTATAGCCAAATGATATGCTTTTATTTATTTACAAAAATTTGGCCGAAAAACACTCATTTTCGCGTTGTTTATCGCACCCAAACTATTTTTCTTGCCAAAAACTGAATGCGAACTAAATTTGAACTCTGAATTTCACGTATGGCACACAAAACGAGACGAATAAACCAAAGAGGGGCCAAGGGGGCCCCACCTTAGTGGCAGCCACCACACTTAGGAAACCCCCCCTTTGATATTGTGTTTATAAAACTTTGTTAACATATCTAAAAGACCAAATTCATTAGCAGCTGCTCTAACCTATTTTTCATCTTTTCCAGAAATAACCCTAAGGTAAAACTCAATTTTTGATGAGTTTAAACTTGTTTTGATCATGTTTACATACATAAGATTCTAGTTTGATTGATGAAAACCATATCAAACCATGTAAAACTCTTCAAAATGATCCTAAAACATAATTTGATGTTAAACATGGTTATGAAGCTGAATCAAATACTTTTTTGGCTAAAAACACGGATTAGAAGGTTTAAATTGCGTTTTACCGTTTAAAAACTTTATTTGAAACCAACCGAAACCCTTTATTTCAAGGCTTGATTATTAATGTTCTATGCTTGGTTTTATGATACATGGCCTGTAGATACACTATCAAAACAGCTAAGAACCCAGAAAGGGCGAAAAATGAGCCTAAACACCCGAAAACCACAAGGGTACTAACGGAACACTCGTTTAGGGGCTGTTTGTGTCTAGGTAGGGACGTGCTTGTTTTTAACCTATAAAATTTGTGCAAGGACTTCAGGGATCATATGAGTGAGTCCCTGTCCAAATTTGGGAGTTTTTTTTTATAATCTACGAATATTTGGGGATTTTATTACCGTTTAATAGCGTTTTATTTGGAAAATATATATAAACAGCTTGAAAAATTATGAAATTTTGTGGAGAAATCAGGTAATGCATCACAAGATCACACACAAAGTTTGGGGTCAATTGGAGTATCCTAGATATGATTTCTGGATTCACATTTATTCGAGTTTTAAACATCGTTTATGGCTCAAAAAGGTATTTTATAAAGATAGTTGAGTTCTATAATTTTTACAGTGATCTTTGGAAGCCATAGTGATCACTCAGAAAAATTATTAGATTATTTGGAAATTGTTTGGTATAAACGAACGCTCTTTGGTTAAAATAGCAATTAAAATGAATTTTTATAAACTAATGAGTAAGTAAGTATTTTCAAAAATATTTTTATAAAAATCTACATATATTAATTAGTGAGTGTATAAATTTTCATAATTTAATGATAAACAAATAATTAGTTATGCTAATTTGAAAGTTAAACAAATATAATTATGATAAAAGCCAGCAATACTCTGTTTAACAAACTTGCTGGAATATCAGAACATCAAGAGTGGTCAAATGTCATATTTTTTTTTTTATTATTGAGTGAAGCCAATGATTTTGTGAGAAATTTGAACAATTCGGTTGAATTGTTTTTTTCTCCAAACAAGACCGTATAAAACGGAAAAGAACTCTATAGCGAATCCAGACAACTAAACTTAGAATATTCTTTATAAATTGAAACATTTTATCAACCAACACGTTACTCAAGTTTGTGTGATCTTACCTGTTTTCGAAACACATAAATGACCAACTTGGCCCAGCATGTGAAACAGTGAAACTGAGCCAAGTTCGATTTTGAACATCAGGCATTGTACGACGTCACAATCTAAGACTACTAACATGTTCTGGGCATGACAGCTATACTCAGACTAGATATACAGCCTGATTCAGTCTGGAGACTATATTAATATGAAAATATTAAATACATGATTCCTATTATAGAAATCGAGTTGTAACAAGCTGTACGAGCTATGAACCAATATTGTGCTGAGTACATTACAATAAGGTGAGTTTCATGACCACTCTTTTTAAACTACTTTATGAACATCTGCGATGAAAAGCATGTTTTCCTATACCTATATACCTGGAAACGGTTTAGCTTTATCATGTGAATTATTTAAGTGCTAGCACACAAAAAGTCCCTACAAACTCAGTGATTAACTTCAAGTCGGTGGCTTGTGAATAATACTATTGGTTTGACAAACCCAAATGGGGCCAGCACGGATGCTGAGACATTTCACCATTTTCACATGACCATATTTATACAAACACGCTATGTAGTGTTATGCATGGCTACTTGGGGCAAGCTATGGGCGGACAGGGGGCACAGTGGTAGACGTGGGTAGTGGATGCCACGTAGCATGAACAAGCAGTCAAGGTTTCACTTGCAGCTTAGCATAATTACATCACATACATACATACATACATACAAACTATGATTGTTGTGGTTACGCATAACTGATTTCGTTGAAACCTGTTAAACTCACCAATTATTCGTAGTTAACCCATTTTAACATGTTTTTCAGGTGTACTGAAATTGGAGTAAAATGCTTGTGTGCTACGTGTTTGGATTGTGATTGATGCTATGTAGAAAGATGCAGCTGTACTAGTATGTAGTAAAGCAGTGTAATGAACTGGTTTTCATCTGTATCACCTAGTTTGTGAACGAAGTTAGAATGATGTAATATATTGTAAAATAGTTTGTTAATGTTTCTTTGTAAACAATGTGGTTGATACTAGAGGTGTCTGTTATATTCCCATTTTACGCTTCTGCGATTGCTAGTTGGGGTGTGGCAGTAACCTTTTCAATCGATCTGCTAGTTAGGATCTGGGGAATCTGGTGGTTTGAACTTTTGGATGTTTCCAGTTACATCAGAGATCACATTACCTATAAAAATATCATCATCCATTTGCACATTTCCCTCTCCACTGGCATGCACACCTGATTCTTCATTTGTTTCTTCAACCCTTGCAGTTGGTTCATTATTAACCTCCATATTGTCAATTTGCACATCTGGTTCTGGATTAACAAACACTACCATCTCATTACCAACTGGTCCATTCACCTCCACTTGATGATCTATTCCTTTATTGTTGTGTGCTTCTTGGTCAATAAGTGCTGCAACAGGTTCAAGTATCACTTGATCTGCCTGTGGTCCAACAATCGCAATTTCATCACCTCCGCCATCATTACCATCATGTTGATCATTATCATCCTCAGATTCTTCGTCACTGTTACAACCCTCAGACTCATCATCACTCTGTTCTAGGGAGGGAGGTACTTCCATTATTTCAATATCAGCATTCAATATCTAGAGAAGAATATCCCATTCTGCATTTTCATCAAATTGACTCCTTGCTCTCTTTATTCTTTTATAAATGTTTGGATCCTGCAGTCTTAGGAGTTCTCCTGCTAGGTTCAGACCTTCCAAGGATCGATTAATCAAAATCTGTATGAATCTTGGATACATTAGGAACCTCTGATGTTCCTCATTCTGAGCATTGCTAACCAAACCATTAAATATGAATCTTTAAAAGTTGAATGGTTAGCAAAACAATATAACAACAGTCATAGTAGCAGGCTCTCTACTCGAAAGAGTCCAAGTACCTCTTCGTGATGACATGGACTGGATAAAATGGTGAATCAAGAATCTGTGTGTTAACGAAAAACTCCATTTCTGAAATTGACCTTCATGGACAACTCCTTGGTTACCTAGCATCTCTTGGAATATTCTTAAAAGTCTTTGGGTTGAATAGAGAGGCTGCATTTCATGATTGTCGTTGAGCTGCAGTACTTCCCTGATGGATACCTCTATTATCTGAATATCTTGACCCAAGACATATGCCTCAATTCTCGTCCCATTCACATCATCCATGTATTCAACAGAACCCCAGAAATCTGTGATATAATTTCTATAGATGATTGGATTCTCTGTTAGTGCCATCAGTAAATTGGAGTTACTGAGAAAGTTGATTATGAACTCCAACTCTCTGTTTTCATCATCTACTTCCAAACGGGCGCACATATTGTGCTTTTGTAACGCCCGTTAATTTCCAAAACAAGGTTTTGACCTTATAGAGTTGTGTGTATCTTCCGGGCTTGAGCCGACATGCGTCGAGGACCTTCTCGTCATCCTCGTAAGTTAAATATATTAATTTCTATTCCATGTTGCTGCATCTTTCATAGTTGAGGGTCTAGAGTGTAACTTGTATTATATCATAACAAAACCCTAATCCCCCCCATTCCCTTCCAGCGGATCGGACCTCAGCAGCAGCTCCCAAGCTCAAGTTTTCTTTTATTCCCGCCAAGTTCTAAGTGTGAAACTTCAATTCAAGGTTAGTATAACTTTCATGCAATCTTTTTCATCATTAAATGTAACACCCCGTAACCGCAGCGGAAACGTAAACGGGATGCAACAGACACCTCTGATATCAACCACATTGTTTATAAAGAAAACTGAATGCATTAATATACTTCAAAATTACATTATCTCGTATTTCATTACCGTCTAGGTGATACACACATCATACAATACGATAAATAATTCTATTTATTATAATGTATCCTAACATCCCGCACGCAAATCTTACACACATCAAGCACTTAGCACGTAAGCAATCACTTCATCTTAGTTGTACCTGAAAAGCATGTGAGAAAACGGGTCAACTACGGATAGTTGGTGAGTTTCACAATTTGAGTAAACCATGATAAATCCATATCATAATATAATATTATCTGGGGACACTGTTAACCCAGTACTGTACTCATTCCGGGGGCAATGTTAACCCAGAAACACGATGTAATTATGCTGAGCCCACAAGTGAAACCTCTGACTATCCACACACAACCCCGTGGCATACTCCGCCCACGTACCTGCCCCAAACAGCTATGTCTAACATTACATAGAAAAATATATATAACAACAAAATAGACATGTGCAACTGGCTGGGAAACATCAGCAAATCAATGCCGGACCAGTTGGGTTTGTCAGACCAATAGTACTATCCACACTCTACCGGCTTTCAGTTAATCACTCGTGTTCCGGGGCCTTAGAATGTTAGCAACTCAGACAATTACCATCTTAGTACATTTCCGTACGATTCCCGTACAATAAAATATATGTAAATCCACGCAAATCCATGCGTTCAGTATGTACTTAAACATTTCAGTAGGAACATGCTTCCGCCCCGAGAAAATATTTAAAAACAGTTCAGAAAAAGGGGCTCGTGAAACTCACCTTAGCACATGCAAGCAGGTAACAACAATCATTATCAGTTAATACGTCCAATCTGTAATATGATCCATACGATCGTTATTATACAATTATTGTTTATATAATCTTTAACCGTATCAACCGGTACATCTGGGGACACTGTTAACCCAGTACTGTACCCGTTCCGAGGGCAATGTTAACCCAGAACACTTCTCCGGACTCAGATTGTGATTTCGTTTAGAGTTCAATGGTCAAAATTATTATTAGTCGTTTTTCCCGTTTTGCGTGCCTAGCACGGTTATCCGTTTTTACGTTTCAAAAATGAGTTTGGTCACACACGACCCGAACATAGTTGTTGATTGATAATTTAGTTAAAGTGGTGAAATTAGTACTTGGTTTAGACGCCCCGATTGACCGCGGGACCCGTTTCCGTCTTTAGCGTACCGGAAACCGTTAAATCAGTTAAAATTACTCAAATCATCCGAATTATTTTCGGATGATTCATTTTTACTTGTTTAACTCAATTATATGAAAATAGTTCATTTTTAGGGTTTTTTTTTATACACCAGTCAGCTCGCTTAAGCGAGCTTTACCGGTTTACGCTTTTTAAACCTTAAAAGTTTGTTTTTGCACAAATAAT
This sequence comes from Bidens hawaiensis, assembly GCF_021521415.1. NCBI lineage: Eukaryota > Viridiplantae > Streptophyta > Magnoliopsida > Asterales > Asteraceae > Bidens > Bidens hawaiensis. Next base: position 6,404 of record NW_027493796.1, read on the forward strand.
TATCCGTTTAATCTCGGATCTTGAAATTTTGCACAAATCACTTTTTGACAGTGGGGAATTTTATAAAAATATTTCCAGAATTAATTTTTATATTTAAAATTTATTTATCTATTTTAAACACCATTTAAACACTAAATATGTCGTAAATACCAAACGACCTAAGAAAAATCCCAAATTTTTCCTGGATGTCCCCTGCCATCCACATAGTCCCCTGTAATTTTTCCAGAACCAAAATCCCCTTTTACATGCCATTTTCACTAAAACCGAGCTAGAAAACCCTAGAACTCGTTTAACCGAAAAGCCTACTTAGACTTCTCCAACTGACCTAAACTTTTGTGTGTGACTTATAAATGATATAAAAAGCGTATCTGCAATTTTCCAGAATTTTGCATAATATTTAACTATTTTTCACCATTTTTGGCTAAAACCGAGCATTAAATTCACCAAATATTCATCCTTTGTCCAAAAATTACCAAAAGTTCACAGAACTCATATTTTCATATATAGAACATCCCTGTAAAATTTCATGACCCAACTCTAAACACATCACAATCTGTCCAAAAACTCAAAAACCGAACATAAACCGAATATACCTTTCGTTTTCCGCCACTACAAGCTACAAACTCTTCTTTCCGCCTTATTTACCACTAAATACAGAACCTACAACCAACATACCACAATACCAAGCAAGTTACACTCACGATCAAGCCATTTCTTTCATGGTTTCGGTTATGATTCCAAAAACAAAGATTTAACCGTAAAAATTCGTTTTTGATTCGTTTAACTCCTTTCTTGGATCAAGATCCCTTGTATAACCCGTATACATCACTTGATCATGCAAGAATCGGTTTTCATCATTGAAACCTCATTTTCTTGCAAACAAACTCAAGAAACGAAGATGGAAACGTGATTAACTCGATTATTTACCTTGTTTTCTTGCTAAAAACTCTCGGTTTTTGGATGATATTGTGAAGAGGAAGAAGGATAATGCCATGGTTGTGCAAAAAAAAGAAATGAAGTGAATGGGGTAGCACCCCTTGTTCCGATCGGTTTAGTTAGGGGGGTCGGGTGGGACCCACCTCTCCATTCTAGGCCACATGTTTGGATTTCGGATATCCGGATAATGTTTTGGATAATCTGGTTCAATTCGTTTTTCGGTTAAATGTCTAATTCGGCTTAAAACGAGGTTAAAACGATCGTTTTCGGCTTAAAAAATGAAATTTATATAAAACCGATTTAAAAAACTTTAAAAACTTAAACCATGACATTTATTAACTTAAAACATCATATTATTAATTATCGCGCATCTTTTTCGGCTTGATCGATCATCTCTTGCTCGGTTTGGTATTGAAGGTTTCGTTTAATGTACTGACGTACCATTAAATCGAAATTCTTTTTCTGTGCCGTACTTTACTTATCCCGAAGCATTAATGCTTCGTAACATCACTAAATATTATAGATATCGTCTATAATTGAACCCTCGATTCGTTCGGGTTTCAATAACTATCGATCGATTAATCGCATATTCAATACGATGAATTATATATTCACGTACAATCAATACAGTGAACCATGTATTCTCGTATAATTACTATGGTAATTCATGTACCCGACATTAAATATGACGTAACCATTGTCTACCGGTTAGGGTATACCGGGTTTCGTCGGAATCGTTACATTAAAGCCTCGGTTGAACATGTTAGGGTTGAGTTTTGATCATAACAGTTTCTGACAGATTCGTACTCGTCTCTTGTTTGGTCTGTAACTCGATAAAAATTTATTGTTTTTGATCGATTCTTGATTCTATGATGTTTTACTTTGAGTCTAGTTTCCAGAAAGGTATAATATGTAATTTTTGGACGAGATTTGAATGGTTTTTATGATTTTATAAGATCGTGTGTCAAAGCTGATGTGGAGTGACGGATTCTGGTCTGTCTTCCCGAAATCATAACTCTTTTTTGACATGTCCAAATTGGTTGATTCCACTTCTGAAAGTTCATATTTTAAGTTAAGATTATAACTATAATCGTTTAATTTGGTTTGGTAAAGATTTTTAAACAAATAAAACACTCTTGCTGCGCACTGAAATAAGTGCACATACCTTTCTGTGTTGGAGAAATTTTTGTGTCCACTGGAAAAATATAATAAAAATATTTTTATAAACCTAAGACAATTATGCAACTCTGGTAAATATTTCATAATTTATTTCTATGGTTTTCCTGTAGAATTAAATATATCTTTGCATGCTAAAATCTGCATGTTATACTAGTTATTACTTTCGTTTTAGGCTTAACCGGTGGCTATCCAATTGTGTTCTTGTCGGGGCCATTTTAAGTGAAGTGTTTGCTCCATCATCTTCCTAGGTATGTCATATATGTCATAATTTATTATCGTGAGCTATGGTTTTCGTTTGATTGGTCAATTAGTGATAGATAGAAAACTAGGATTTCGATTGTCTAGTTTGTTGATTGTTGCGTATAGCGTGTTGTTTGAGGGGATTAACAACCAACTCAGATTTTTGTAGCCTCGGTATGTTTTTTGGGCTTTGAAAAACTAAATTTTTATTTTAATGGGGCTGAATTGGTTGTTGGTTACTCATACGGGTCGGTACGACCCGAATTCGCGTTTATTTGGTAGTTGGTGCGTTGTGCTCGCGAGTTACCGACCCATCCAACTCGTGTAGTGTCGTGTGTGCTAGTAGGCTGTGAATTTATCAAATTTGGTCCACACGGGGCTGAGTTGGATGTTAAGTTGCTAAACAACTCGTAAACGCGCATACAAGTCTCTCCTAGCACTTCCGGGGGCAATTCGGGAATTCTTTATTCCTGGGGGTATCTAAAGGTCGTGTTGGTAAAAATAAGGCCCCGGGGGCTGTTATAATTGAACTTGGTGAGGTCGAGGCCTTAGGTAACTCAAACCATGTTAGAACACCTCGTAGGGTAAACGAGTCCCTTCGGTATCGTTAGTAATTAATGTGTATGATCCGACAGGTGTGTGAGTTGTGGAAATACTTAGGAGTTCTCCAGCTCATGGTGATCCTGTGCCTCTTGTCAGGTGAGTTCATGATGCCCCTTTTTACTCTTTTCAAGGTTTGGGCTAGCATACACACCGAACTGTTTTTACTTACTAAACTGCTTAAATGATTTTGCATAGATTCACTTGTACTATGATATTTAAGTATGTATACACATGTGATACCTTATGGCCCATAGGCTTATTTGTAGTATGGTATATCATGGAATAATGTATATACGTATGTTTATACACGTGTTATTATATGGCCAATGATTGGCGATGTTAATTAGTCGTTATCGACTAAGGATGTGTACGTATGCCTACTTTGTGTTTTCATATGGTGGATGGAATGTTACGTGTTTGGTTTGTACGTGTGCTCAACCCTGATGTTATTACTCGGATGGAATGTTACGTGTTTTGGGTTGTACGTGTGCTCGACCCTGATGTTATTACTTGGATGTTATGCCTAGGGATATAATTATATAGGTATATAAGTATGACTACCTATCTTTTATTATGGATGTTATGCATAGGGATACAACTATATAGGTATATAAGTATGACCACTTATCGTTTATTATGGCCTAACTACTCATATCCCGTATTATATTTTAAACTCTTGAAATGATTTAGATAATGTTATTTATTAAAACTTGAACTCACTCAGCTCAAGCTGACTTTGTGTGTATGTTAGTGTGAGTTTCAAGATAAGAGGAGGATACTTACTGCTTGGACGTGCTCGATACTATTCGGTCGGTTGAAGGTTTAGCTAGTCGGGAAAATTAATAATGAAGACGGTTTATTTATGAGTTATTATTTAATGAATTTAAATTTGGTTTTAGGCATATTTCCCGGTTTTTGGGAACTTGTTTTTCTATTTGTGAATTTCCACCGATTTTATACTCTGAACAGGTTTTAAAATAAAATAAATGGCTCTGGTTTTAAAATCATATTTTCCCGATTTTGGAAAATTTGATATTCATTATTCCGCTGTTTATTACTCTGAAACGGTTTTAATAAAATGAACTTGCCTTTGGTTTTAAATTTTTATGAATTTTGGATATGATTTCCAATTGTAGGATTCCCGGAACTCGGGGTCTTACAAGTTGGTATTAGAGCCATGGTCAGAGGGATCCGAGCATTCTTGAATGCTTGGACTAGAACTGAAAAAGAAGGGACTAGAAATGCTAGCCGCGAGTAGCAACGCGCTAAGAGGTAAATTTTTTAATTGTTTATTCATTCTATAAGCATTAGGGTACCATTATGTGCATACTTGTTTAAGTGTTAAATAGGATGCTAATATGGTTAGGGGCAGGGGTGCTTAGGATGGGCGGGTAAAGTAAACGATTAATAACACTTGATCAACGTTATTAGCAGTTTACCATTACCTTCCATGTTCTAAACTTTACCTGCGCTTGACTGTTTCAGGGTTCTGTCTTTGTAGGGATAGGATATGGCTAATGCTCGTGTCGAGAGTGTTAAAGTTCCTCTCATTCGTTAAATTCTCCCGTTTATTTCTCTTCCTCTCGAAAGCCTTTGTGTGAAATAGTTTAGCTAGTACGTAGTACGCTATCATCCAGTAGAGGTTCTGTTTGTGCCAGTCCCGTGTATGATTTGACGATTGGGGTTGCCTCAATCTGCCCAAGTTCCTGTGTAGCGGGATTCGGGGACGAATCCCATTTTTAGGAGGGGGGGGGGGTAGAGTTGTAACGTCCGTTAATTTCCATAAAGGGTTTTAACCTTGTAGAGTTGTGTGTATCTTTCGGGCTTGAGCTGGCATGCGTCGAGGACCTTCTCGTCATCCAGGAAAGTTAAATATATTAATTTCCATTCCAAGTTGTTGCATCTTTCATAATTGAGGGTCTAGAGTGTAACTTGTATTATATCATAACAAAACCCTAATACCCCCATTCCCTTCCATCCTATCGGACCTCAGCAGCAGCGCCCAAGCTCCAGTTTTCTTTTTTTCCAGCCAAGTTCTAAGTGTGAAACTTCAATTCAAAGTTAGTCTAACGTCCCTGCAAGTCTTTTTCACCATTAAACCCTTGGTTGAACATGTTAGGGTTGAGTTTTGATCATAACAGTTTCTGGCAGACTCGTACTTGTTTCTTGTTCGGCTGTAACTCAATGAAAATTTATTGTTTTTGATCGATTCTTGATTCTATGATGTTATACTTTGAGTCTAGTTTCCAGAAAGGTATAATATGTAATTTTTGGACGAGATTTGAATGGTTTTTATGATTTTATAAGATCGTGTGTCATAGCTGATGCGGGGTGACAGATTCTGGTCTGTCTTCCCGACATCATAACTCTTTTTTGACATGTTTAAATTGGTTGATTCCACTTCTGAAAGTTCATATTTTGAGTTAAGATTTAAACCCAATTAGAATCGTTTAATTTGGTTTGATAATGATTTTTAAACAAATAAAACACTCTTGCTGCACACAGAAATAGTTGCACATACCTTTCTGCGTTGGAGAAATTGTTATGATTTTTTTGTCCACTTAAAAAATATCATAAAAATATTTTTATAAACCTAAGACACTTATGCAACTCTAGTAAATATTTCATAATTTATTTCTGTGGTTTTCCTATGTAATAAAATATATCTTTGCATGCTAAAATCTGCATGTTATACTAGTTATTGATCGATACTTTTGTTTTAGGCTTAACCGGTGGCTATCCAATTGAGTTCTTGTCGGGGCCGTTTTAGGTGAAGTGTTTGCTCCATCATCTTCCTAGGTATGTCATATATGTCATACTTTAATATCGTGTTCGTTTGATTGGTCAATTAGTGATAGATTGCAAAACTAGGATTTCGGTTGTCTAGTTTGTTGATTGTTGCGTATAGCGCGTTGTTTGAGGGGATTAACAACCAATTCAGATTTGTGTAGCCTCGGTATGTTTTTTGGGCTTTGAAAAAGTAAATTTTTATGTCAATGGGGCTGAATTGGTTGTCGGTTACTCAAACGGGTTGGTACGACGCGAATTTGCGTTTATTTGGTAGCTGGTGCGTTGTGCTCGTGAGTTACCGACCCATCCAACTCGTGTAGTGTCGTGTGGGCTAGTAGGCTGTGAATCTATCAAATTTGGTCCACACGGGGCTGAGTTGGATGTTAGGTGCCTAAACAACTCGTAAACGCGCATACACGTCTCTCCGGGCACTTCCAGGGGCAATTCGGGAATTCTTTATTCCCGGGGGTATCTAAGGGTCGTGTTGATAAATATAAGTCCTTGGGGGCTGTTATAATTGAACTTGGTGAGGTCGAGGCCTTAGGTAACTCAAACCATGTTAGAACACATTGTAGGGTAAACGAGTTCCTTCGGTATCGTTAGTAATTAATGTGTATGATCCGACAGGCGTGTGAGTTGTGAAAATACTTAGGAGTTCTCTAGCTTGTGGTAATCGTTTGCCTATTGTCAGGTGAGTTCATGATGCCCTTATTTACTCTTTTCAAGTTTTGGGCTAGCATACACACCGAACTGTTTTTACTTACTAAACCGCTTAAATGATTTTGCATTGATTCACTTGTACTATGATATAGTTTGTGATGATATTTAAGTATGTATACATATGTGATACCTTATGGCCCATAGGCTTATTGTAGTATGGTATATCTTGGAATAATGTATATATGTATGTTTATACACGTGTTATTATATGGCTAATGATTGGCGATGTTAATTAGTCGTTGTCGACTAAGGGTGTTTACGTATGCCTACTTTTTGTTTGCATATGGTGGATGGAAAGTTACGTGTTTGGGTTGTGCGTGTGCTCGACCCTGATTTTATTACTCGGATGTAATGTTACGTGTTTGGGTTGTACGTGTGCTCGACCCTGATGTTATTACTCGGATGGAATGTTACGTGTTTGGGTTGTACGTGTGCTCGACCTTGATGTTATTACTTGGATGTTATGCCTAGGGATATAATTATATAGGTATATAAGTATGACTACCTATCGTTTATTATGGATGTTATGCATATGGATACAACTATATAGGTATATAAGTATGACCACTTATCGTTTATTATGGCGTAAATGCTCGTACCCGTATTATATTTTAAACTCTTAGAATGATTTATATAATGATATTTATTAAAACTTGAACTCACTCAGCTCAAGCTGACTTTATGTGTATGTTAGTGTGAGTTTCAGGTTAAGAGGAGGATGCTTACCGCTTGGACGTGCTCGATACTACTCGGTCGGTTGAAGGCATAGCTAGTCGGGAAAATTAATAATGAAGACTGTTTATTTTTAAGTTAATATTTAATGCATTTAAATTTGGTTTTGGGCATATTTCCCGGTTTTTGGGAACTTGTTTTAGTACTTGTGAATTTCCGCCGATTTTATACTCTGAACAGGTTTAAAATAAAATGAATTGGTTTGGTTTTAAAATCATATTTTCCCGATTTTGGAAATTTTGATATTCATTATTCCGCTGTTTATTACTCTGAAACGGTTTTAATAAAATGGACTTGCCTTTGGTTTTAAATTTTGGATATGATTACCAAATGTAGGATTCCCGGAACTCGGGGTCTTACAATTTGGTATCAGAGTGATGGTTTGAGGGATTCGAGCATTCTTGAATGCTTGGAATCAAATTGAAAAACAAGGGACTAGAAATGCCAGCCGCGAGTAGCATCACGCCAAGAGGTAAATTTTAAAATTGTTTTTTCATTCTATATGCATTAGGGTACCATTATGTGCATACTTGTTTAAGTGTTAGATAGGATGCTAATATGGTTAGGGGAAGGGGGTGCTTAGGATGGGCGGGTAAAGTAAACGATTAATAACACTTGATCAACGTTATTAGAAGTTTACCATTAACTTCCATGTTCTAAACGTTACCTTCGCTTGACTTTGTTAGGGTTCTGTCTTTGTAGGGATAGGATATGGCTAATTCTCGTGTCGAGAGTTTTAAAGTTCCTCTCATTCGTTAAATTCTCCCGTATATTTCTCTTCCTCTCGAAAGCCTTTGTGTGAAATATTTTAGCTAGTACGTAGTATGCTATCATCCAGTAGAGGTTCTGTTTGTGCCAGTCCCGTGTATGATTTGACGATTGGGGTTGCCTCAATCTGCGCACGTTCCTGTGTAGCAGGATTCGGGGACGAATCCCATTTTTAGGGGTTAGACTTGTAACGTCCTGTAAGTCCCGAATCTGGATCACTACAAATATGATATCAACAATCTAGGTATTGGTGCGTAAATCCAACGCTAGATGATTCAAGAACACTAACAAACACAAACACGAAAAACACACAAATGGCCTCAAAACACACGTTAATATTAACGTCGGGTGCTTAAGCACTAACAGTACAATACTCGTCTATGATAACCCTTAGACGGCCAAAATCACATGTGAATGAACCACTACTACCCTATACAATGCATTCTATATATATAGGGTACCAGCATACTGGCCCAACAATATACCCTACCTAAGCCCAACCTACAAGCATAAACCACAAATATAGCCCAACATTCTCCCCCTTGGTTTATTGCTTGATCAAAACTGCTTTGGCGGTAGATAATCATCGTCCATCAATACTTTTATTTAGGCCAATCGGTGTATATACTGTGGCTTCGAAATAGACACTTGGAGGTTTAGTGTCATATTTAGCGCCTTAATTTAAAAACCTGGCTGGGAGTTCGGCACAGGTCATGCAACTATCCATATGAAATAGATAAACCTGATGTTCGTCATTATGGATAGCAACGAATATTAAGCTTAATTGACTTAGAAAAGTCAAGCACCATGTATCTTTGGTAGGACCAACGAATCCTCTGTCAAGGTTTGACCGAGAATGCTTTAACAACTCTTCAAAACGAAGATCTCTCTGATTGACCAGAAGAATCTGGTCAGTCCATGCCGAAAACCTTAGAGCACTGTTCATCATCTTCAACATGCCACCAATCATTAATGACCAAACCTGTAACTACAATCAATGACTAAAACCAACCATCAGTAACTTCAACATAGATCAAACAAATTATTTGAATGATGAATCAAAATCAAATAATCTCTAACAATCTCTCAACCATAATAGAGTTCCTTACCTATTTAAAGAAATTTTTCTTGAGAATCTAAAGGAGACAAGAAAAGAAGTAAGGCAGCGAGATAGGTGAAAGATTTGATGGTTAGAGTGAGAGAAGATTGTAGAAGATAAGAGAAGTTGTATTTTTCAAGTTAATGAGTGCCTTTGTATACTATCTGGTCACATCAGACCAGACCGAAAACAATGATTTGCCAAAAACATGTGGCTGAGAACAATTCACTGAAGGCAGAGAACTCTCAAATCTGCCCGAGAACAAGAAGCAGCCGAGAACATCATCATCACAAGCAACTTGGACCAAAAATGATAAAGCCGAGAACTCAGAAATCATGTTTAATCGAGAACTCTAACCGAGAACGGTTACTCTTTAAAAATATATCAGCGCACTTAGAAAAGTATCCCAACTTATGTGAAAAACGATCTGTTAAAAGCTTTGTTTAGACATGAGTAAACACGAGGCAAAAATAAAATAAATGAAAGTAGATGAGAATAGAAAAATAAAAATAAAATGAAACTAAACTAAAACAAAATTTTCCTATCCAGTCTTTAGAAAATCAAAGTATATTGGGATCAAATTTCAGCTATTTAAAAACCACCTTGAAATGATCCGAACATGAGATCATATTGATTAAGGTACTTTCATAATGATTCATTTTCAGCATTATTGTAACATAATGAAAATGTTGATAGTAGGTAATTTCCATGAATTTCATAGCGATAGTGATATGATTAGATTCGATTAGGCATAAAACTTACATGGACACCACTTATGGACCTCTGATGCCCCTTATCTATTCTCAAGGCGTATTTGGCTTTCCCCAGATCACCCCAATTTGACTCCAACCCCTTAGTACTTGATCAAAGTATTTTTCTCTATACAAAATGATTTTAAGCTTTAAGGTTGAACTTTGGACTTACATGCCATCCCGACTTACAAGCCTTGCCTTTAGGGTGTTTAGGACTTATTTGAGTGCCCCACCCCTGTAGTTCCCTGAGACCCCATTAAACTTTTAGAAAACAATTTTAATGAAAAATTTTTATTTTTTATTTTTTTATTTTTTTATTTTTTTAATATGAAATATAATCTTTTTGGTGATCAAGATACTAACGGGCTCGTGTATGACTGGGTAATTGCTTTTCTACCTATCATTCGGAGAGATGTATCTAGGAACATGCAAATATCTTCAAAATGACTCTCCACAATAAGTTTAGCAAATTTAGTTTATATCACTTCAAGCTTTTAATTATCATGAAAGGCTTCCACACACATCAATAACTAATCAAAAGCCTTTTTAGCCTAATAACTTCACACGTTAGGCACTCAAAATCAATTTATCTATCATTTCTCAAATGTTGGATCAATTTTCATTTGAAAAACTTTAAGCAATCTGAAAAGCTTTTAGCTGAATAATAATATCACTTCCCAGATGATATTCCTAAGATGATTTAAATCCAATCACCCCAGCTGCCTTCAGTTTTCAGGTGAATAGCTATCCTATGTGTCTACAGGTAGACAATAGGACCAAACACATAATAAAATATGTCCATCAAACTTTAAGTGGCCAACATGATTTTCAGTGAAAGAACTTAAACCGATAGTTAAACCAAAAATTAATTTTTTATGTATGTTCAGTTACCCCGGTCACTTTCAGTCCTAAGGTTAATGGCTATCCAGTGATTCAAGAATTGATGACAGGACCAAACATATGAAATATGTCCGTTGAACTTGAGTAACTGGCATGATTTTAAGCAAGAGAACAAAAATTTTTGAGTTTTTTATTTTTTTAAATAAGCGCACAATAAGCGCGCGCGCACACACACGCACACTCTTTTTGTATTTTTCTTTTTCTCCCCCTAAATTTGTACAGAAATTATGACACACAAACAAAAAAAAATTATGTACACAATTTAAACCTCAAAAATACTCAGTCTTCAAAACGCAGCATCTTGAGAAACCCTACAAGCACATTGAAACTAGCTGTTCCGACCGGCTTTGTAAATAGGTCCGCCACATTATTATCAGTGTGGACCTGTTCAAGATGAATTAGCTTCCGGTCGTAACAGTCACGGATAAAATGAATTTTAATGTCAATGTACTTGGTTTTAGAATGCTGAACGGGATTCTTAACAATTGCAATGGCAGCATCATTATCACAAAAAATGGGAGTATCAAGAAATTCCAAACCATAACCCAGCAGTTGATTTTGCATCCAGATAACCTGAGAGCAGCAGGCTGATGCAGCAACATACTCCGCTTCGGCAGTTGAGGTGGACACCGTCTGTTGTTTCTTACACTGCCATGAAATGAGACAATCTCCTAAGAACTGGCATCCGGCAGATGTAGATTTCCTGTCAATATCATCTCCACCATAATTGCTATCAGCAAAAGCATAAAGATCAAGTTCTGATTGTTTGGGATACCAAAGACCTAACTTCGGCTGTCCCTTTAGATATCTAAAAATACGTTTGACAGCAATTAAGTGAGAAAGCTTAGGATTAGCCTGAAAACGAGCTCACTGACAGACTACAAACATGATATCGGGTCGCCTGGCGGTGAGGTACATTAGAGACCCGATCATTGATCGATAGTATGTTTGATCTACGGGACTCCCTTCCGGATCAGATGACAGTAAAGGCCTTTCCGCCATGGGAGTGTTAGCACTCTTGGAGTCTTGAAAATCAAACTTTGCGAGCATATCTTCAACATACTTCCCTTGATGCAGTAAAATTCCTGCCGAGCTTTGGCGAACCTGTAATCCCAGAAATGTTGTCATTTCACCTAGCGAACTCATCTCAAAACGTTTCTTCATTACTTCTTCAAACTCCGCGCACAACTCAGCACTGGTGGATCCGAAGATAATGTCGTCTACATAGATCTGGACTAAGATCAAATTTTTCGACAGATTTGCGGAACAGAGTTTGATCAATGGTTCCTCGCTTGTAGCCATGATTTAGAAGATGTGCTGTCAATGTAGCATACCATGCTCGAGGAGCCTGATGAAGCCCATACAATGCCTTGTCTAATTTGTAAACATGATTTGGCTTCTTTGAATCAATAAAACCCGGTGGCTGTTCCACATATATCTCTTCCTTGACCTCGCCATACAGAAAAGCAGGCTTAACGTCCATTTGATACACTGTGAACCCCATAAATGAAGCGAAGGCCAGAAAAATTCTAATGGCTTCAAGTCTAGCCACCGGAGCATAAACCTCAGTGTAATCCAACCTTTCAACTTGACGAAAACCACGAACTGCCAATCGAGCCTTGTTTCGAACAATAACCCCGGTGTCATCTTGCTTGTTCCGAAACACCCATCTCGTATCAAGTGCTTTCTTTCCCTTCGGTAACTCAACCAATTTCCAAACTTTCAACTTGTCAAACTGATTTAACTCTTCATACATAGCGTCTACCCAACTGGTTTCCTAGAGGGCCATGTCTACTGTCTTTGGCTCTACCTGAGATATGAAACAGGAAAACAAACAACTGTTTATATTTCCAGTCTGACTTCTGGTGGACACGCCCATTTCAAGAGGACCTGTGACGTTCTTAATTGGATGATCTTTCTGAATTCTTAAAGGAAGTAATTGATCGAAAACATCACTGGTAGAATTCAAGTTTGACAAAGTCACGTCAATGTCAGCAAGGGGGTTCTTCCATTCGGAGGTCATTGTACTATGTGAGTACAAAGTGCTGGCGACATATTCATTTGGAATGACATCGGGAAATAGTGTGCTCCCGAAAATCTGACGAATAGGACTCTCCCCCTCAACTGTAGCGGTATCTTTAGGCGGACATGGAGAACATTCATTTTCCGGAACTGCTATTAGCTGAGAGACGGATGAGGGTTTGTCGTCAATAACTGGTTCTGGGATGTCGTCGTCTAGAAGTGGAGAGATGTGGGATATTGCATGGGAGTCATCTGAAGGTTCCCGGACGGATCGTACACGGGATGTTCTCTAACAACGCAGGTGCGGAATCCCTGCGTAGGTAGATTACGAGTGTAGATAAAGAATAACACAAGCAATGAATCAAACACGTAATATTATTAACCGAACACGTGACTCGTAGTCACTATTACAGACACTGGAACTAGCAAACACGTCTGCTTAACACTTGACTGAAACCCTAAACGAACAACCTTAACGATTCGGCTGTAACAATCAATATATACACGACAACTTCGCCACAGGCGAAGTTGTCTGTAACTTCGCATATTCAACAAGTTCGCCTGAGCGAACTTGTTGACAACTTCGCTTGTTCAACAAGTTCGCCTGAGCGAACTTGTTGACAACTTCGCTAGTTACACAAACAAAAACATAATCAAATACACAATTACAATACAGACTCGATTACAATTACAAGACTATGAACTACTGACAAACATGTACCAACAGACTCCCCCTTGGCAGTAGCTTCATATCTTGATTCTTCAAAACTCGAGTCTTGTAATCTGCATCTCTAAGCGTGCGCCCCTTCTTTCACACATACTGACACTACACTTTGATATCTCCTAGCTTGATCCTTCCAAGCAGGAATGTAGAAGATCTTCTTGTTGTTGAGTACTTCCAGATCAGCTTGCGACAGGTTAACAAGATGCATCGGGTCGTAAACCCGAAGCAGTTCTTGTTCATCCTCGTCCTCCATTACTGCCTCTGCAGTCTCACAGTCCACAAACCACCATTTCAAATCTTTCAGCACATCTCGAGGCATAGCTTTCATGGGTACCTCCTTGATACATCGGACTGGTTTGTACTTCATCACCATCCACGGTTTACCATCTGCTCTCATACCTCTCTCTGTATCCTTCACTAATTTTCCCTTTTGTGGCTTTAGCAACTCAAACTTCTTTTCTTTTACTCCTTCTTTCCACATTATCTTCTCAATCATTCTAGCCATATTGTCGTTGTTTCGGTTTATCAGGCCCAACCTGGCCAAATCTTTTACTTCGCATTCAGGCAATGTGTTGAACGATCTCAACATTCTCTTGAAATACTGAACGCCATCATAACGCTTCACCACAAACAACTTGAGCTGTTCATCATAGATCCAACAAATAATCCCCTTTTTCGCCTCTGCATACCCTTTAATGTTGTAGCTCTTTCTGAACATGGTTGGAACAGCAGGCTTCTTGGTCTTGACAAACCAATGAGCATATTCTTCCTTCCATCTAGGCTGCTCTTCCCACATCGTCTCATCCAACACCGTTTCATCACCAACACCCGACTTTTCCACTTCGGGAATGTCATGCTCAACATCATCATCCATTATCTCACCTTCTTCTAACACATTTTCCACATTAATCTTTTCCCCAATCCTCTCAATCTCATCCACGGGCAACACGTCGTCATCATCCATAAACTCATCGTCTTCCTCATCATCCAACTCCTTTAAAGCATCGATAACGTCCTCAACATCAGCATCATCACCCATACCAACAACAACATCACCAGCTACATCTGTAGACTCCCCCTCAGTTGTGGAAGCCCCAAGAGCCTGAGAGGTTCTTGGCAGCTCACCACCTGCACCCGAAGGTGCATTGGGATCATCGTCATGATCTTCTCGTCTTTTCGTTCTCAACTCATCGCCCCTACACGTCTTCTCCCCCTGAGATGCCAAGTAATCCTTGAAGGCATCTATTATTCGTCCATGTTCTACCAGGAGGGCAGCTTGTAGTTGATTGGATTCCACTAGGCGTTCAATAGTCTTAGACTGTTCGGCAACAATACGCTCTAGTGATGTAATCCGTTCAGCATCTGAAGTAGGCAGTGGAGTTGGCGGAACATCAGTAGCAGAAGTGACCGCAGGTGGTACACTTGGTAACCCTGCAGTTGTTGTGATAGTCGAATCAACGAAGCGTGTGACTACCACCGGTGGATCAAACGGTTGTGGTGGTAGAGACACCACTGCTGGAGCTGACGCTTCGACAGTCGTAACCTGTGCAGTAGTAGGAAGAAGTGACATACCTGACAAGACAGGCGGAGCAAAACGTACATGCCTTGAAGTCTCCCCCGCTCCAGTAGCCATACCTAGTCGTTCTCGTCGCGAACGTCTCATCACAAGTTGTACCGCTTCTTCCTCATCTCCCTCCTCGTCCTCAACTCTCGGCCTCTTACCCGAAATCCTTTCACGAGTCACCATTAGCCGTCTGGCCTCAGCAAACGTTTCATCTAACTCGGATTCAGCTACCGAAGTAGCTGCTGTAGAAGCATCCATAACTTGAGGACCCGAGATATCCATATCAAACAAACCGTGTCCACTGAAAGCAGCATCCAGATCAACGTTTTCAGCCGTGGACATAGTCTGTGCAATAGTAGCTGGCACAGCAGCAGAAGATACAACAGGCGCAGCTGATACAGCATGAGGTGCTGCCGCCTGATGTGGTTGCGGATCCCTGAACTCGTCCCCTCCTGCAGGAACATACTCCGGGTTGATGAGATACCCGAAAAGTGGAGTATGCCTTGGACGGCGTTCAGGGTTGCTACGAGTGCTCGACGTCCTACATTGAGCAAAAATACGCTTTGTTACACACTCAACATATCGAATAGGGCGCCGTTGCGGTAGAGACGGAGCGACATGATTAATAATCATTTGAAGAAATCGCGGATACATGATAAATCGTTCTCGCGCCGTCGCCCGTCTCTGACGATCAATCTCATAGAAAATCATCTGACTAAAAGAGTAACGACGATTGTAAGTCAGGGCCGTCATGGCAGATTGCATCGTCGCACCCATCCCGTCTGTTCCTGCTTTCCTGCCGGACATGCACACAATTAACACGTGCATCAGAAAGCGCCATTGGTCCAGCAGAAAGCCTTTCCTCCTCTGCGAGTCCCCCAGCGGACCCGAATAACCCATTCTCAAGTATGCTCCGTCACGGAAAGGAGCTACGAACTCCGTTGGGTCGTCTCGTGTCTCATTGCCGAACTGCAGAGCCAACCGAATGTCTTCCGAAGAAAACTGTATGTTTTGACCATTGACGGTTGCTCGCATCACTGGAGGCTCAGGTCTGCAATCATAATACACCGTCTGCCAGAAGTCTTGAATGTTGGGCAGAGATATGGGTAGTGTATTAGTGATCGCGTGAAAAACTCGTGATCGTTGGAGAAATGTGATAATCTCCCTATAGTCTTCAACGCCTCGTGCGTTTGGATCCAAAGTAATGTATTGGTTATGAGCTGGAAAGAATTGTCGTTGCTCATCACCATCATCACCACCAGTTCCTCCAACTGCAGCCATATCTGCACAAAACAAATCAAGTTAGAGACGTTTTACGTAACTCACAAGTTCGCAGTGTAGCAAGTGCGAAGTTGTGATGTAAGATACACAGGCGAAATTAAAGTTGAGGCGAAGTTGGGGACAACTTCGCATCATCAGTAAATTCGTCTAAAAAACAGTTAAAAGAAAAGGATATAGGCGAAGATAAGGATAACTTCGCCACGGCGAAGTTACAGTTAAGTTCGCCAGGGCGAAGTTGATGATAACTTCGCCACGGCGAAGTTGATGATAACTTCGCCACGGCGAAGTTGTGGTTAACTTCGCCCAGGCGAAGTTGTGGATAACTTCGCCCTAGGCGAACTTAAGCGTCTGGCGAAGTTGAGATTAACTTCGCCAAAACCATAACTTCGCCTGAAACAGAATCGGCGACTGTTCGGATTCAGAGGTCGAAATCCGATGTTTTCGGACCGATTTGACGATATAAACATGAAGAACAACATATTTCAATGGTGTATGGACGAAAAGGTCGTCCATGAACACGTAACGTGAGGTCGAAAACCTTGGTTTCGAGGGTTCTTCGAGTGTTCGACGACCCGAGGTCTCGAACCGGTTAAAATTATAACGAGAATGAAAGGATGTTTTGACAACACATACCACAAGTAAAGTAGAAACAAAGGAACACAAGATCGAAATCGAAATTGAAAAATAAGATCGCCGGAAAAATTTAAGGGATAAGTTCGCCGGAAAGATAGAAAAAGATGAAACTGTTCAGTTCCAAAATCCCTTATATAGGGCTGAGTTGGTTCAGGCGAAGTTATTCTTAACTTCGCCTAAGCGAAGTTAAGTACAACTTCGCCGATTCAACAACTTCGCCCGTTATTTACAAAAACAGCCCTTTCAGTTTGAAAAATCTTGAATATATCCTTATAAGTTACCAAAAAGAGTTAAACAAAAATGATCAAGACCCAGTAACCAACAATAAAAATATAACTACAAAAACAGAAAATACTTATAAAATTTTAACGAAATAAGGGATCAAATTTCAGTCTAGTCAGGGACCACTACGTTTTAGAAAAGATCCGAATAGGAATCATACTAACTATGTGACTGTCACTTGGATCCGTGTTTGGCTGTATTATGACATAGAGAAACAGGTTGTAAGCATGTAATAACTTAAATGGTTTTCATTGTTTCTGTGATACGGATTAAGGTTCAGTTAAGCTCAAAAATTTAAGTTGGCAACAACTCAGAGGTAATGATGCCTTCTATCTATTCTCAAAGCGTATTTGGCTGTACCCAAGTCACCCCGAATTGACTTCGACCCATAGTGTCTGATTAACTTGTAGATACTCGTTGTCTGCTTCCCGTTTTCTTCTTACTCCAAACTTGAGAAATCTTGAGACGTTTCGGTTCTCGTGTTTATTGTCACTATTTCTCATAAGTACAAAAATTATACATGTATTTTTTTTTTTTTTTTTTTTTTTTTTTTTTTTTTTTTTTTTTAATCAAACATAAGAATTTTCATCGGAGTACTAAACTACTGCAAGTCCCTAATCTGGATCACTGCAGTGTCTTGAAATGCTTTCTTCACGGGAATCAGAACACTCACGGGCTCGTGTATGACTGGGTAGTTGCTTTTCTGCCTATCCTTCGAAAAGATATGTATGAAGACATACAAAACTCTTAAGAGGTTTCCACATAAATTCGAGTAAATTTAAGTTAGTATCACATCTACTTTTACGCACCATTAAAATTACCATGACATACAATGACTGTTCTAAAGCCTTTTAAGCTTAATAACTTCACTAGTTAGGCACACATAGTCAGTATATATATCATTTTCCAAGGTTGGATCAATTTTCTTTTAAACACAGCAAAGAACTTCTTACGAAGTAATAGACTTGAAAAGTAATTTCATTTCCCTAAAAAAATTTTGAATTCAATCACCCCAATCATGTCAAAGTCATCAGGTAAACGGCTATCCTGAAGATCCATTGGATCAGCTGGACCGACCACATACAAGTATGTGTCCTTCTTACTAAGAATGACCGACTAATTTTCAGCAACTGAAAGAAAAACATGTCAACACTGCCCCAGTTACTTTCAGTCTTCCGGTTAATGGCTATCCTCATTTCCTAAGTCGAAAACAAGGACCAAAACATATCCGAGGAGATGTCCATCAAACTGAGGTAACCGACTAATTTTAAGCAATAAAGACACCCTTTTTTTTTTTTTTTTTTTTTTTTTTTTTTTTTTTTTTTTGAATCAAAAACAAAGACATGGTTACTCGGGATTGATCATCCCATTTAGCTCAATTAGGTTTTGAAATCTGGATTTATCAAACGCTTTTGTAAACAAGTCAGCAAAATTTTCAAGTGTATCAACTTTTTCGATCTTGATCAGTTTCTTCTCAGCACAATCCCGTATGAAGTGATGACGAATGTCAATATGCTTAGTTTTACTGTGCTTCACGGGATTGTTAATTACTGAGATGGCGGCAGTGTTATCAATTAAAATAGGAGTGAGTAAGAAATTCAGACCATAGTCGCGCAATTGTTGCTGAATCCATAAAACCTGAGAGCAGCAGTTGGATGCTGCCATGTATTCAGCTTCGCAAGTTGAAATTGCAACTGATGTCTGTTTCTTGCACTGCCAGGAAACTAATCTTCCTCCAAGAAACTGACAGCCTCCTGTTGTTGACTTCCGACTCTGATTACAACCTCCATAATCAGAATCAGTATATGCCACCAGTTCAACGTCTCCTCCCTTTGGGTACCACAATCCTAGTTTCGGCTTGCCCTTGAGATACCGCAAAATCCTCTTCACACCTTTCATGTGAGATTCCTTTGGGTTTGCCTGAAAGCGAGCACAAAGACAAACAGAAAACATTATATCAGGCCTAGAAGCAGTTAAATACATTAAAGAACCTATTATCGCCCGATACAGAGTAGGGTCCACATCTGCGTCACCATCTGATTCAGCTCCCAATTTGTGATTGACGCAGATTGGAGTGTCATATGGAGAACTGTCCTCCATCTTGAATCTTTTCAGCACATCATGAACATACTTTGTTTGATGAATGAACATCCCATCTTTCTTCTGATCAACCTGCAATCCTAGAAAGAAAGTTAGTTCACCCATAGCACTCATCTCGAATCGTTTCTTCATGACAGCCTCAAAATCTTGACACATGGATACTCTTGATGCAGCAAAAATGATGTCATCCACGTAGACTTGAACCAGTAAGAAGTCACATCCTTCTCTCTTCACAAATAGCGTATTTTTGAAAGCAGCAAACGCCAAAAACAATCGAATCGCTTCTAACCGGGCAACAGGAGCGAAAACCTCATTGTAGTCAATACCCTCTTGCTGATTAAAACCTTTAACAACCAGCCTCGCCTTATTTCTCACAATAATTCCCTTATCATCTCTCTTGCACTTGAACACCCATTTCGTGCCTATAGCATGCACATTCTTTGTTTTTTCAACCAAAGACCAAACTTCCATTTTCTCGAACTGAGCCAACTCTTCTTGCATAGCTTCGACCCACGAGCTGTCCTTCAAAGCCATTTGATAATTCTTCGGTTCAATTTGGCTTATGAAGCAAGAGTACAAACATTCATTCATAATACCTGTATCTTTAATGCTTGAATAAACACAGGTGTGCTCATTCAGGCTACTTCTGGTTTGTACACCCGAGGACACGTCACCTATAACATTCTCCAAAGGGTGATCTTTGTGAATTCTCGTGGTCGGAACAGCACCGACATGTAAATTTTCTTCCAAGTTTGAAGAGATCTCATCTATGGTAGTTTCAGGCTGAGAGTGAAAAGGATTAATAAACTCATCTTCAGTTGAGGCCGCAGGGGTATCAATAGAGTTTGATGTGGAAGGCTGAGATTTTTCTGTCATCTGATGTTGCACTAGCTCCTCTTCCTCATCAAATATCATCTTCGTCACAACTCTTTCGTCTTCTTCAGCAATTTCCAAATTAGGTACGTTAAACGACTTAAACAGTTTAACATAGTCAAAAAGCTCAGCAGGTCCATTGCTTGGTTTTGGCGGTTGATAACTAGTAATGTCGGTGTTACAAACCACCTCCACCTTGCAAGTTGTCGTATTGAAGACCCGTCTGTTGGGAGTCCCAACAACATAACCGACTAGGATTCCCTCATCGGCTACTTCACCAAATTTCGAGTTAGTCTTCAAAATCGAACAAGGAGAACCAAATGGTTCAAGACCGCACAAGTTGGGCTTCCTACCGTGCATAAGCTCGTAACAAGTTTTTCCAAGTCTCTTAACTGTTAACACCCGATTCAGAACATAGCAGGCTGTAGCCACTGCTTCAGCCCAGAACATCACAGGAAGCTTTGAGTCTGCCAGCATAGTTCTGGCTCCTTCAATCAACGTTCGGTTCTTCCTTTCAGCTACTCCGTTCTGTTGTGGCGTATACGGAGCGCTGTATTGATGCTCAATACCCTTCTGTAGACAAAAGATTTCCATCTCAAAGTTCTTGAACTCTGTCCCATTGTCGCTTCTGATGAATTTAACTGATTTACTCATGACATTCTCGACTTTTGTAATGAGATTCTTTACCATCTGAGTCGTCTCGTCTTTCGTTTTCAGAAAATATACCCACGAGTATCGCGAGTAATCATCAGTTATCACCAAGCAGTAAGAAGTACCGCCTAGACTTTGTACATTCACCGGACCGAAGAGATCCATATGAAGTAGTTCTAGAGTACCAGCAATTGAGTTGATCGTCTTGGTGAGATGGCTTTTCTTGTGTTGTTTTCCCTTCTTGCACGCTATGCATTTATCTTCAAAGTTAAAACTCTTTAAGGGAACGCCCATCACAAGCCCATTTTTGACAATGAAGTTCATCTTACGAAGATGAATATGTCCCATTCTCCTGTGCCATAATTCTGATTCTGATTCGCTTGCCTTTGTCATTAAACAGGATTCTCTGGTGGCCATTTCAGTAGACCTCATATCCATCACGTATGTATTCGTTTCACGTGGAGCTTTCATTACTATCCATTCTTCTGGTATATGAAAACCAGGCTTCAATACAATCGCTTCATTCTTAGTGAAATGGACAGTGTATTCTTTATCACAGATCTGCGACACACTCAGCAGATTGTGCTTTAATTCCTCCACAAAGTTTACATTTTCAAGTGTCATTCTCCCATTCGACACAGTTCCTCTTCCGGTAATCCTTCCACCGCTTTCACCAGCAAAACTAACTCTAGCTCCCTGAACAGGTTTTAAGTCTTGCAACAAGTGTTTGTTGCCTGTCATGTGCCTGGAACAGCCGCTATCTACAATCCAAAGATTGTTTGCAGCCCTGTTCAACTGTTCCTGCACCATAAAACAAAGAGTTAGAATCTTGGGACCCAAGACCAATTGGTCTTGGATCGATACATCCCGTATCCTGGCTTTCTCAAGTTAGCATCAGGATAATTTCTGTACGTCCTGTTAGGGAATCTCCCTGCAGATTGAGTGTAATGCCTTCCAAACCTATGAGAATTGAAAGAGTTATATCTTGTGGTTTGGTTGAAAAACTGAGGTTTGTATTTATGAAAACTTGAATTAGGTACATTTTTGACATTTGAAAAGTTTCCAATTTTAGCATTTACAAAATTACGCTTATTCTCAGTTTTGTTAGGCCTCACACCTCTGAATCTCGGCTTCAGAGGGCAGTCTGCAACTAAATGCCCTAATTTGTTACATCTAAAGCAACATCGTCTCTCCACTTTCTTGTCAAATGTTGATTTGGATGTAGAGGCAGTTTTACTATCCGTTTGTCTCACATAAGGTGGGACGTACGGATTGAGTGGAGTATTCTTTTTAGCTACTTCATTTTTATCTCCATCGGTGGGTAAACCTACCTTCTCTTTTGTCTGACCAGATTCGGACAACATATCCGAATCTGATGAGACTGGACTTGATACAGAAATATTCACACTAGAAACATTCGAGCTTGTTTCTCCACAGCTAACACTTGGTTTTGTAATCTTGATTGGAGTTGTCTGAGGAACTTCGAAATCGACAGATTTCTGAACACTTGGATTATAAGTATAATTGTGGTTAAAGGGTGGTGGAACTTCGTGATATCCGATTCCTCCCCTCTTTGCAGAGGTACCTGGATCACTCACGAGGTGATCAAGGATGGCCGAGGAATTCCTGAACTGCTCAAGTTTGCGGTTTAGTTCCACCACCTTTACCTGGTGGTCAGCAATCTGTTTATCCCGATCAGCAATCACTTTAGTTTTTTCTTCCAAAACTTCATAACTAAGATCAATAATTTCTACTTTCTCAGCAAGTTTGGTTTTTAAACTTTGAATGTCTTTTTCACAAGCCTTAATTTTAATTTTATAACTGTTTTCTCTGGCTTTAGTAAAATGGTGATCTTCTTTAATCGTTTTAAATTCAGCATCCAATTTGACATACTGATCAGTTATCGTTGTGAGTTGCTCAGACAAATTCTCACAACTAGTACAAACAGTCTTAAGACTTACCTCGGAGCGATTATCCTTGTCATTTGCCATGAAAGCGGTTTCTTCTTCATTCGCTTTCTCTGTTTCTTCAACCTTCTCACATTCTTCAGCTTCAGTCTCAGCCATGTTAGCCTGTTCACCAGAACCACTTGGGCGTTGATTCCAGTTGTACTCTCCTGCCTCTCTGGTCAACATGGCATTTATCTCTCTGTTAACTCCTGAGTGTTGTGTAGGTCGACCTTGTCCACGTTCAACCCTCTCATTTCTGCATTCCTTGGCAAAGTGCCCGTACTGTTGACAATTGTAGCACCTTACCTTGGACTTGTCGAACCCGGGCCGACCACCAACGAACTTTCTCCCCGTTTTATTCATGAAACGCTTGACTCGCCTCACTATCATGGCCATTTGCCATTGCAAGTCCATCTCCTCCAGATCATCAGCATCGATCTGGTCATAATCCTCATCCAGAACAGCAGGGTCCACAATCTTCCCCTGGATGTAGTTTTCGTAGGAAGCAATAAATGAAGCATAGACTGCAAACTGCTCTTCAGCAGATTTTACACTCATAGGCATCTTGGTATAATTATTGCTTGATGCATTTACAGAAAAACTACTTGTGGATGCTTGAGGCTTTGAAGTACTAGATCCTCCAGCAACGAAACATACATCACCATTCGTGTTTACAGAAACGTTTCCATCATGAGGAGAGTCGGGACCTGACTCCCCTTTTGAGTAAAAAGCTGCAGATTCAGGTCTCGAGCTTGAGCCTGAGTTAATCTTTGCACCATACATACCAGGGTCTTGTATCTGGTCTGTTGGTGTTTCTTTTCGAACCATATTGAGCTCATAAGTTCTGAGCTTGTTTACTGCAGTTTCCAAATCACAGTTAGGAAAGTCTCTGTCTTCCCTCATAAGGACGGTGTACATTTCCCACTTCGGTGGGAGAGCATCGAGAAGCTTTTCGACGATCTCTTCTTCTCGGTAGGCAATCGAATAATTGCTAAGCTCTGTCATTAGATGATAGTATCTGGTGATAATATCATCCAAAGATTCATTCTTCAAATATTTGAAGACGGAGAACTGGGTCTTCAAGAGTTTAATCTTTGAGGCACGGATACCTACGTTCCCCTCGAATCTGTTTTCCAGAGCATCCCAAAGCTCTCTTGCAGAAGTGTACTTTCGAAACGTATGGAGAACTTCTTGAGGAAGTGCCATTGTTATCGCTGCATGGGCCTTGCTCTCGGCCTCATACATTTTCTTTTCTTCGTCCTCCATTTTACTGTACTTCTTCACCACGTCACGTCCTTCGTATTGCATGGTTGGAGGAACGTATCCATCTTGAATGCACACCCACATTTTGGCATCCTGATATTTAATGTACTGGATGAATCTATCCTTCCATGCCACGAAGTCTGTTCCCTTCATCAACCTCGGGGCCTTAGTGGCTGACCCTGCCTCAACTTCCATCTTGACCAAATCGGAGATGTTGATAGACGACATCCTTGTAAAACCTGAAAAACCTGAAAAAAACAAGAAAATATTAAAACAGCTCAGTAAGCGAAGTTAAGGATAACTTCGCTTGAAGGTCAACTTCGCTGAACAGAGAACTTCGCTGAGGTCTTTAATTCGCTTGAATTGGCGAAGTTAAAGTTAACTTCGCTTAGCTCTGGCGAACTTATGAGTTGAGCGAACTTGGGTAGTAAGCGAAGTTGTGGATAACTTCGCTAAGGCGAACTTATGAAATCTGCGAACTTAAGTGTGAAGCGAAGTTGCGGATAACTTCGCTAAGGCGAACTTATGAGTTGAGCGAAGTTGTGGTTAACTTCGCCAAACCTTATATCTTCGCCAAAAACCCTAATTCCAGTGACGGCAACTTCGCCTGAATTCAACAACTTCGCCTGAAGATCAGCAAGTTCGCCCGATGAACCTGGAAGTTTTTCCAGATCTGTTTTCTTCAAACCAGAAGCTCCCGATCAATGCTAAGGCTTGAAAATGACTGTCAAGCACTAGTAGAACACAATCCCAACAAAAATACGTCTCGCGAATAGGTCAAACGAGACGAAACTACACCCGCGTGAAATCCCGAACCTCACAATCGAGCCGATTGGCTCTGATACCAATTGAAGGTTCCCGGACGGATCGTACACGGGATGTTCTCTAACAACGCAGGTGCGGAATCCCTGCGTAGGTAGATTACGAGTGTAGATAAAGAATAACATAAGCAATGAATCAAACACGTAATATTATTAACCGAACACGTGACTCGTAGTCACTATTACAGACACTGGAACTAGCAAACACGTCTGCTTAACACTTGACTGAAACCCTAAACGAACAACCTTAACGATTCGGCTGTAACAATCAATATATACACGACAACTTCGCCACAGGCGAAGTTGTCTGTAACTTCGCATATTCAACAAGTTCGCCTGAGCGAACTTGTTGACAACTTCGCTTGTTCAACAAGTTCGCCTGAGCGAACTTGTTGACAACTTCGCTAGTTACACAAACAAAAACATAATCAAATACACAATTACAATACAGACTCGATTACAATTACAAGACTATGAACTACTGACAAACATGTACCAACATCATCTTTCTCAGCATCCATTGTAGTGCTATCTGAAGGTTCTATGTTGATGACCGGAAACACATTGAATGGTTTGAAGAGTTCATTATAATCGAATAACCAGTCCGGACCAACACGAGCATCAGTCTCGTTTTCTTCCAACCAACAAACATCATAAGATTCTAGAATCTGTTTAGTAGACTTGTTGTAGACCCTGTAGGCAGTATGGCCCGTATAATCAACAAAGTAGCAATCATCAGCTTTGGCCCCAAATTTCGGAGTAGACTCGAGGTTCAGTAGAGTGCATGGGCAACCAAAAGCCTTGAAGTACGCGACAGTAGGCTTATGTCCATAGACAATCTCATAAGGAGTTTTCATTTGTGATTTATTGATTATCACCCGATTCTGAACATAACAGGCCGTATTAATAGCTTCTGCCCAGAAAAATAATGGCAGCTTAGAATCACACAGCATGGTCCTTGCCACCTCGATAAGAGTCCTGTTTCTCCTTTCAGCCTCACCATTCTGTTGTGGAGTCCGAGCTGATCTGTACTGACGAAGCACTCCCCTCTCAAAAAAAAAATGATTCAAGGATGCATTATTGAATTCCGTACCATTGTCACAATGAATTCCTTTCAGCTTCAAATTCAACTGATTTTCCATAAGCACCACGAATCTCTTGATCAGCTCTGCAGTTTCACTCTTATCGGACAAGAAAAACACCCAAGTAAAACGTGAGTAATCATCAGTGATAACCAAACAATAAGAACTGCGAGATAGACTTAAAACATGAACCGGACCAAAAAGATCCATATGCAATAGCTGAAGAACTGAAGAAATGGTGTTGATCAGTTTTGGCTTGTGAGATTTACGATGATGCTTGCCCAGAGCACAAGCCACACACTTTTCAATGGTAACAAAATCCTTAACGGGTAATCCACGTACCAAATCATTTTTAGCAAGTCGGTTTAGATTTTTCATATTTTCATGACCAAGACGACGATGCCAAAGCATTGCATTATGCTCAGATACTTTTGAGAACAAACAAGTTATTTCATCAGGAACGTTTTTGTTCATGTCGATCACGTAAGCATTATCCTTTCTCTGTGATCGAAAAGACTGGTATAATAATACCCGGTTTCAAAATCAAACACTCCTTTTTAGTAAAATGAGTTGTAAACCCTTTATCACAGATTTGTGACACGCTCAATAAACTATGCTTCAGTTCTGGGAAAAAATTTACGTTTTCAAATTTTAGAACACCGTTACTTACAGTACCCTTCTGTGTGATCTTTCCCTTTTCTCCACCCGCAAAAGACGCATACCCACCGTTAAAAGTTTGAATGTCGTGTAGCTGGGAAATGTCTCCTGTCATATGCCTAGAACAGCCACTGTCAACATACCAAGGTCTGATGATATTCCTCCATAGCTGCTCCTGCACAAAGTGCAGGATTAGTTAGATTTTGGCACCCAGTCCATTGTGACACTGGGTACACCTGACTCATCTACACTAGTTACGGGCTGCCATGACATATCTTCTCGATTACCTAATATGGAAGAAGAAACCTTCTTTACCGGAGACTTAGGCGTCTATTTATATTTACCATTGTAAGATTTACTGTTGTTTGTACAAATGGATGGTTTAGTCACTGGTTTGCGCGTAGAGGGAACAAATGAATTTGTTCTCCCAACAGGCCGAAGTTTAGAAATCAAGTTAATTTATGAAGTAGAAACATGGTTTCCACCCTTTTTCCGAGACATGTTAGGCTTGGTCTGATGAGGACTAAACTTACCAGATTTGTTTCGGTTCCAATCACCGTCAGAGGGATTAGCCATATGATGCCTAAATCTTTGCCTGTATGAATTTTGTGGCATATTGGGCATATTCCTCTGATAAAATCCATAATATGGAACATATGGACGATGTGGACAATTTCTGGCAATATGACCGGGAGTGCCACAGTTAAAACATGTTTGTTGTTTTATGTAAAAATAATTTTGGGCAACTCCTTGTCTAGACTGGTTGTGTGGACCAGTTTGTTTAAAGTCGCGAGAGCCATGTTTCACATTGTGAAACATATCACCTTGTTTATCATTAGAGCATCCCTCTTTAACAAATTTTGGTGGTAAATACTTGTTGAATTTTTTGGGTTTTTCAATTTTATTTGAAACCACATTATCAGAATTTAAAGTTTCAACTGATTCAACCACACAAGAATCGTCGCTCTTTAAAACAGAGCCCACACAAACAGTCGGAATAACAGAATTCAAAGCAGGTAGTATTAAAGTAACATCAGAATTAAAGTCTTTATTAAACGAAACACAAGCTTTATCATCCTCATCAGTCCAATCCTCAACAATTACTTTCTGTGCACATGAAGTAAACACGTTAGTATCGTTCACTCCTGAGGTTGATGCACTCACATGATCAGATACGTCATTCTTATCATGTTTACCGTACTTCATGTCCTGCACCTATTCTTCCTGTTCTTTGGTGACAGGAAGTTGAACATAGTTGTCATTGTAAGGTGGAGGTACTTTGCTGTATCCTAATCCCTGACCTTCCTTCTCCTTCCACCATAATTGATTGTCAATCATTGAATTAACTACTTTACTGGACTTTATGCTTCCAGTTTAGCAGTTTAGCAGTTAATTCAGTTTAGCAGTTAATTCAGCAATTTCCTGCTTGGCATCTAGGTGGTGACAACACTTTATGCTGAATTCAGACTTAAGCTTAGAGAGATCCTTTTTATATGCTTTTATTTTATCAAAGAAGGTTTTTTCATTTTTCTTAAGTTTAAAGTTTTCTGATTTTACTCTTTCCATGTCTCTGATCAAGTTATCATTATGAAGTTTATATAAGTTGATTTTATTAACACAATATAGAGAACATGGTTGAAAGCTTACCTCAGATGAGCTGGAGGGAGTGAACGCCATGAATGCGAATTGAAGTTCCTTGACTTGCTCCTCAGTAGCGTTTTCCTCTTCATTGTCTTAAACATTTGGAAAATTTGCGGTCTGATTTCCAATGTTTAGAGCAGCCATCTGATCCTCCCAAGAGAAGTGTTGAGCAATCAATCCCCTTTCACCATTTCCCAAACTCTCACCAACATCTCCCCTAGCGTTACCCACTGGAACCAGCGCCATTTATGTGTTTCCTTCCTTCGCTGGGTTAGTACATTCACGAGCAAAATGACTCGGCTCGTGACAGTTATAGCATCTCAGATTCTTCTTGTTAAAACCCACCTTCTCATTATTAGGCATGTTCCAATTATTTCTACCAGTCCTCTTGGTGAATTTCTTGGCACGAAACACTGCCATGGCTATTTGCCAAGCAATATCCATTTCCTCAACATCATCTTGGCACCCACCTTCTCGAGTTCAGCAGCCACAACTTGTTGAACCAAGACTCCAGCTAGAAATGCATTATAGCAGTTCATGAACCCTGCCATTAGAGCTATGTTCTCTTGAGTCTCTTTCAGAATGGAGGGAAACTGGCTTGAATTCTGACCTTGAGCAATGCCAGCAGATGAAGGTTGTGCAGACTTGGTGAAGAAAACTGGAGCTTGTTGAGGAAGAGTAGAGGAAGACTGGCCTTGAGTGGACTTAAACATCTGAAAGTTTCCTTGGGTTGGAGGTTGCTGAGTGGCCTTGAACATAGAGAAACTATCTTGAGAAATAAGAGCATTGTTGGAAGCAACATTGTAACCACCTTCACTGTAAGAGTTCGCATGATTTATTGCACGTTGTTGGTCGTCCATTTCATATGCCTTGATAGTAGCCATCATCTCAGAGATAGACATTCTATTGAGATCTTTAGTGTTCTTGATAACCGCAACATTCAAATCCCAGCTTTTGGGTAACGAGTTCACCAACTTGTTGTTTATTTAAGATGTTGCCAGATAAATGCTTGTGGATCTCATCTCAGTCACAAGAGCTATGAATCTTTGAAGTTGAGTTTCCAATAACTCCCCCAGAACATGGTTAAACATGTTGAACTTTTGTCGCAGCAAGTCTTGGCGACTTCTTTTCATATCTTCGTTTCCCTCATACACCTCCATCAATACCTCCCATAGTTCCTTAGCAGACTGAAGTTCTCTAAACCCAAGGGCAATCTCAGGTGAAAGTGCCATGGGTAAAGTTGATAGGGCCTTTTCATCCTCTTCTACTTTGGCAAAATCATCATCATCATACTGTGCAACTGGCTTCACAACAACCTCAGTTGAATTCTCACGTTGATACGTGATGATTGGGGGTCCTCTAACAACGCTTCTCCAGATCTTAGCATCTTTCATTTTAACATACTTTTCGAATCAAAATTTCCACTCACTGAACCTCTCATGAGACAATAGACGAGGTACACGAGTTGCTGGCCCCATTATGGAATCCAGTTCTTGATGAAGTATAGCATTTGATGACGCATTGCTGTCGGTTAAATGTTCCATTTTATTTTAATTTAAGATTAATTTTAGTCCAGGAAGCTTCCTAGTCCTAGTCCAAGTGTCAGGTCCAAATAAAAGTTAACCGAGAACTAATGGCAGCCAAGAAAAGAAACCGAGAACAATATTGACCGAGAACTAGGAAGTCAACAGAGAACACTCTTAGTTGACCAAGAACAATGGAAATCAACAGAGAACAATCTTTGTCAACCGAGAACACGTGGACGTAGCCGAGAACTAAAGGTTGACCGAGAACACCTATGTCGAGAACAGGCAGATTTGGCCGAGAACCGAGAACCAACAAATTTCACCGAGAACGACCAAATGCTGGCCGAAAACAATGAAAATTGTCCGAGAACTTCCTGGAAACCGAAAGATGCTTTGACCAGATAATTTTGTTAACAAATTAAATCCCGAAATTTCTAGGATTTGAATTTTAACCAAGATTAGGGTCAATCTTCAACTTCAAAAAATCTTTTTCCTTCTCCGACGAGAGTATCACCGAAAAATCAAACACAACCACCAAAGATGAAAATCATGAATCCTTGATATCACAATAACGAGCCTGAATAGGTCAAATGCTCTGATACCAATTGTAAGTCCCGAATCTGTATCACTACAAATATGATATCAACAATCTAGGTATTGGTGCGGAAATCCAACGCTAGATGATTCAAGAACACTAACAAACACAAACACGTAAAACACACAAATGGCTTCAAAACACACGTTAATATTAACGTCGGGTGCTTAAGCACTAACAATACAATACACGTCTATGATAACCCTTAGACGGCCAAAATCACACGTGAATGAACCACTACAACCCTACATAATGCATTCTATATATATAGGGTACCAGCATACTTGCCCAACAAAAGCCCAAAGCCCACCGAGAACCATAAAGTTCTCGGTTTACATAATATACCCTACCTAAGCCCAACCTACAAGCATAAACCACAAATATAGCCCAACACGTCCGTCAATTTCCATAAAAGGGTTTTGACCTTGTAGAGTTGTGTGTATCTTTCTGGCTTGAGCCGGCATGCATCGAGGACCTTCTCGTCATCCCCGTAAGTTAAATATATTAATTTCCATTCCAATTTGTTGCATCTTTCATAGTTGAGGTTCTAGAGTGTAACTTGTATTATATAATAACAAAACCCTAATTCCCCCCATTCCCTTCTAGCCGATCGGACCTCAGCAGCAGCTCCCAAGCTCTAGTTTTCTTTTTTTTTTAGCCAAATTCTAAGTGTGAAACTTCAATTCAAGGTTAGTCTAACGTCCATGCAAGTCTTTTTCACCATTAAACCCTTGGTTGAACATGTTAGGGTTGAGTTTTGATCATAACAGTTTCTGACAGTTTCGCACTTGTTTCTTGTTCGGTCTGTAACTCAATGAAAATTTATTGTTTTTGATCGATTCTTGATTCTATGATGTTCAAATTTGAGTCTATTTTACAGAATGGTATAATATGTAATTTTTGGACGAGATTTGAATGGATTTTATGATTTTATAAGATCGTGTGTCAAAACTGATGCAGGGTGACGGATTCTAGTTTGTCTTCCCGACACCATAACTCTTTTTTGACATGTTCAAATTGGTTGATTCCACTTGTGAAAGTTCTTATTTTGAGTTAAAATTACAACCCAATTAGAATCGTTTAATTTGGTTTGGTAATGATTTTTAAACAAATAAAACACTATTGCTGCGCACTGAAATAGCCGCATACACCTTTCTGTGTTAGAGAAATTTTTATGATTTTTGTGTCCACTGGAAAAATATAATAAAAGAATTTTTATAAACCTAAGACACTTATGCAACTCTGGTAAATATTTAATAATTTATTTCTGTGGTTTTCCTATGTAATAAAATACATTTTTGCATGCTAAAATCTGCATGTTATACTAGTTATTGATCGATACTTTCGTTTTAGGCTTAACCGGTGGCTATCCAATTGTGTTCTTGTCGGGGCCATTTTAAGTGAAGTGTTTGCTCCCTCATCTTCCTAGGTATGTCATATATGTCATAATTTATTATCGTGAGCTATGGTTTTCGTTTGATTGGTCAATTAGTGATAGATTGAAAACTAGGATTTCGATTGTCTAGTTTGTTGATTGTTGCGTATAGCGTGTTGTTTGAGGGGATTAACAACCAACTCAGATTTTTGTAGCCTCGGTATGTTTTTTGGGCTTTGAAAAACTAAATTTTTATTTTAATGGGGCTGAATTGGTTGTTGGTTACTCATACGGGTCGGTACGACCCGAATTCGCGTTTATTTGGTAGTTGGTGCGTTGTGCTCGCGAGTTACCGACCCATCCAACTCGTGTAGTGTCGTGTGTGCTAGTAGGCTGTGAATTTATCAAATTTGGTCCACACGGGGCTGAGTTGGATGCTACGTGCCTAAACAACTCGTAAACGCGCATACACGTCTCTCCGGGCACTTCCTGGTGCAATTTCGGGAATTCTTTATTCTCGGGGGTATCTAAGGGTCGTGTTGGTAAATATAAGGCCCTGGGGGCTGTTATAATTGAACTTGGTGAGGTCTAGGCCTTAGGTAACTCAAACCATGTTAGAACACCTCGTAGGATAAACGAGTCCCTTCGGTATTGTTAGTAATTAATGTGTATGATCCGACAGGCGTGTGAGGTGTGGAAATACTTAGGAGTTTCCTAGCTCGTGGTGATCGTTTGTCTCTTGTCAGGTGAGTTCATGATGCCCCTTTTTATTCTTTTCAAGTTTTGGGCTTGCATACACGCCGAACTGTTTTTACTTACTAAACCGCTTAAATTATTTTGCATAGATTCACTTGTACTATGATATAGTTTATGATGATATTTAAGTATCTATACACATGTGATACCTTATGGTCCATAGGCTTACTTGTAGTA
This sequence comes from Bidens hawaiensis, assembly GCF_021521415.1. NCBI lineage: Eukaryota > Viridiplantae > Streptophyta > Magnoliopsida > Asterales > Asteraceae > Bidens > Bidens hawaiensis. The sequence continues at coordinate 39,095 of NW_027493796.1, forward strand.
TGGTATGTCTTGGAATAATGTATTTACGTATGTTTATACACGTGTTACTATATGGCCAATGATTGGCAATGTTAATTAGTCGTTATCGACTAAGGATGTTTACGTATGCCTACTTTGTGTTTGCATATGGTGGATGGAATGTTACGTGTTTGGGTTGTACGTGTGCTCGATCCTGATGTTATTACTCGGATGGAATGTTACGTGTGCTCGACCCTGATGTTATTACTTGGATGTTATGCCTAGGGATATAATTATATAGGTATTTATATATGACTACCTATCGTTTATTATGGATGTTATGCATAGGGATACAAATATATAGGTATATAAGTACGACCACTTATCGTTTATTATGGCCTAACTGCTCGTATCCCGTATTATATTTTAAACTCTTGGAATGATTTATATAATGTTATTTATTAAAACTTGAACTCACTCAGCTCAAGCTGACTTTGTGTGTATGCTCAAGCTGAGGAGGATGCTTATCGCTTGGACGTGCTCGATACTACTCGGTCGTTTGAAGGCATAGCTAGTCAGGAAAATTAATAATGAAGTCTGTTTATTTTTAGATTAATATTTAACGCATTTAAATTTGGTTTTGGGCATATTTCCCGGTTTTTGGGAACTTGTTTTAGTACTTGTGAATTTCCGCCGATTTTATACTCTGAACAGGTTTTAAAATAAAATGAATTGGTTTGGTTTTAAAATCATATTTTCCCGATTTTGGAAATTTTGCTATTCATTATTTCCCTGTTTATTACTCTGAAACGGTTTTAATAAAATGAACTTGCCTTTGGTTTTAAATTTTTATGAATTTTGGATATGATTACCAAATGTAGGATTCCCAGAACTCGGGGTCTTACAAGTTGGTATCAGAGCGATGGTTTGAGGGATTAGAGCATTCTTGAATGCTTGGACTCGAACTGAAAAAGAAGGGAATAGAAATGCTAGCCGCGAGTAGCAGCACACCAAGAGGTAAATTTTATAATTGTTTATTCATTCTATAAGCATTAGGGTACCATTATGTGCATACTTGTTTAAGTGTTAGATAGGATGCTAATATGGTTAGGGGCAGGGGGTGCTTAGGATGGGCGGGTAAAGTAAACGATTAATAACACTTGATCAACGTTATTAGAAGTTTACCATTACCTTCCATGTTCTAAACGTTACCTGCGCTTGACTATGTTAGGGTTCTGTCTTTGTAGGGATAGGATATGGCTAATGCTCATGTCGAGAGTGTTAAAGTTCCTCTCATTCGTTAAATTCTCCCGTTTATTTCTCTTCCTCTCGAAAGCGTTTGTGTGAAATAGTTTAGCTAGTACGTAGTACGCTATCATCAAGTATAGGTTCTGTTTGTGCCAGTCCCATGTATGATTTGACGATTGGGGTTGCCTCACTCTGTGCACGTTCCAGTGTAGCGGGATTCGGGTACGAATCCCATTTTTAGGGGGGTAGACTTGTAACGTCCATTAATTTCTATAAAAGTTGCTGCATCTTTTATAGTTGAGGGTCTAGAGTGTAACTTGTATTATATCATAACAAAACCCTAATTCCCCCCATTCCCTTCCAGCCGATCGGACCTCAGCAGCAGCTCCCAAGCTCCAGTTTTCCTTTTTTTTCAGCCAAGTTCTAAGTGTGAAACTTCAATTCAAGGTTAGTCTAACGTCCATATAAGTCTTTTTCACCATTAAACCCTTGGTTGAACATGTTAGGATTGAGTTTTGATCATAACAGTTTCTGACAGATTCGTACTTGTTTCTTGTTTGGTCAGTAACTCGATGAAAATTTATTGTTTTTGATCGATTTTTGATTCTCAGATGTTCTACTTTGAGTCTAGTTTCTAGAAAGGTATAATGTGTAATTTTTGGATGAGATTTGAATCGTTTTTATGATTTTATAAGATCATGTGTCAAACCTGATGCGGGGTGACAGATTCTGGTCTGTCTTCCCGACATCATAACTCTTTTTTGACATGTCTAAATTGGTTGATTCTACTTCTGAAAATTCATATTTTGAGTTAAGATTAAAACCCAATTAGAATCATTTAATTTGGTTTGGTAATGATTTTTAAACAAATAAAACACTCTTGCTGCACACAGAAATAGCTGCACATACCTTTCTGCGTTGGAGAAATTTTTATGATTTTTTTTCCAATGAAAAAATGTAATAAAATTATTTTTATAAACCTAAGACACTTATACAAATCTGGTAAATATTTCATAATTTATTTCTGAGGTTTTTCAATGTAATAAAATACATCTTTGCATGTTAAAATCTGCATGTTATATTAGTTATTGATCGATACTTTCGTTTTAGGCTTAATTGGTGGCTATCCAATTGTGTTCTTGTCGGGGCCGTTTAAAGTGAACTGTTTGCTCCATCATCTTCCTAGGTATGTCATATATGTCATACTTTAATATCGTGTTCGTTTGATTGGTCAATTAGTGATAGATTGAAAACTAGGATTTCGGTTGTCTAGTTTGTTGATTGTTACGTATAGCGCGTTGTTTGAGGGGATTAACAACCAATTCAAATTTGCGTAGCCTCGGTATGTTTTTTGGCCTTTGAAAAACTAAATTTTTATGTTAATGGGGCTGAATTGGTTGTCGGTTACTCAAACGGGTCGGTACGACGGGAATTCGCGTTTATTTGGTAGTTGGTGTGTTGTGCTCGCGAGTTACCAACCCATCCAACTCGTGTAGTGTCGTGTGGGCTAGTAGGCTGTGAATTTATCAAATTTGGTCCACACGGGGCTGAGTTGGATGTTAAGTGCCTAAACAACTCGTAAACGCGCATACACGTCTCTCCTAGCACTTCCGGGGGTAATTCAGGAATTCTTTATTCCCGGGGGTATCTAAGGGTCGTGTTGGTAAATATAAGGCCCTGGGGGCTGTTATAATTGAACTTGGTGAGGTCGAGGCTGCTATTTAGACACCCTTTAACCATTTTGACCCTTTTGAAAGAGTATATGTAAAACAGAAAATGTGTGTAAAATGAGTGTATGAATAGCAAAAAGGGTGTCTAAATAGACAAACCCTTGTTAATATATGGTTGTTGTACAATAGTTCTTATAACAATTTTAAAGTAAACATTCCCATTTTTATTCCCTAAAGGATTTTTAGTTTTTAACACAAATTAAATAAATCGAAATTCAAAAAAATACCCTTATATTTTCGTTTTTATTTTTATTATCAATACACTATTCTTAGAAAGGTTAAATATAAGGAATGTTTTAGTTCGTCGTAGTAACTTTATTGTTTGAATCTATCATAAAAGAACTTTAACTGTAAATCATACTTGTTTGCCATTAATTTAAATAGACCTTAAAAAACCTGACCGTGCAAAATGCTAGCAATGAAATACAAAAAATTGAACTTGGTGTATACTGTACATTTGGTGCCATACAAATAGTGCCTCCAGATCTTAAGTGCGGCCCAGTTCCAAATCATGGGTAGTATAATTCTTCTCGTGCACCTTTAACTGTCGAGAAGCGTATGCTATGACTTTGTTTCTTTGCATAAGTACGCACCCTAAACCTTTCCGGGACGCGTCACAATAAACTACCAGATCATCAGTTCCCTCTGGAAGACTCAGTATCGGGGCTTGGCATAGTTTCTGTTTCAGCAATTGAAAGGCAGTTTCTTGATCTTCTCCCCAAACATAAGCACGATCTTTTTGAGTCAAAAGGGTTAAAGGTTGGGCTATGCTGGAAAAATTAGCAATAAAATTCCGATAATACCCAGCTAAACCCAAAAATTGGCGGATCTCTTTCGGTGACTTTGGGGCCTGCCAATTTTTAATGGCTTCAATTTTGCTCGGGTCTACATGAATACCGTGTCAGTTAACAACGTGCCCTAGAAATTGTACCTCTTTAGCCAAAATTCACACTTTGATAATTTGGCATACAACTTTTCCTGCCTCAGTAACTCCAAAATAGTTCTTAAATGTTGCTCGTGTTCCTCCTTAGTTTTCGAATATATTAAAATGTCATCAATAAAAACGATAACGAATTTGTCGAGGTACGGTTTACAAACCCGATTAATAAGATGCATGAAAACTGCGGGAGCGTTAGCCAGTCCGAACGGCATAACTAAGAATTCGTAGTGGCCATAACGAGTTCGGAACGCCGTTTTAGACACATCTTCCTCTTGAATCTTAACTTGATGGTAACCGGATTGAAGGTCAATTTTTGAGAAATAGTTTGCCCCTTGAAGTTGGTCAAATAAGTCATCTATTCGTGGAAGAGGGTATCGGTTTTGGATGGTAACTTTGTTTAATTCCCGGTAATCGATACACATTCTAAAATTTCCATCTTTCTTCTTTACGAACTATACCGGTGCTCCCTAAGGAGAATAACTAGGACGAATGAAACCCTTATCTAACAACTCCTGTAACTGGTTAGACAATTCTTGCATTTCAGAGGGTGCCAACCGATAAGGTGCTTTAGCAATGGGGGCTGATCCTGGAATTAAGTCTATACGGAATTCAACTTGTCGGTTAGGTGGTAATCCAAGTAGATCATTGGGAAAGACATCGGGGTATTCACATACAACAGGGATATCTTCTATGCGTTTCTCATCAGGATTCTTTATAGTCACATTCGCCAAGAATGCTATACAACCTTGGCGTAAACATTTCAACACTTTGAGATGAGACACGAGAGGTAATATCGAAGCAGACTTCTCTCCCTGTACCATAATCATCTCACCATTCGAAAAGGGAATTTTAAGTGTCTTGTCGTTACACACAATCTCTGCCTTATTCTTAGTTAACCAGTCCATGCCGACAATAACGTCAAAACTTCCTAACTCTACCGGGAGTAGGTCAATAAGGAATGGGTGGTCATTAAGAATAATGGAACAATTTTGGATTATTTGGTTGACAGTTATAGAGTTACCGTTAGCGAGTTCTATAGTATAGGGATTTGTTAGTTCACTAACTGGCATATTTCCCAAGGATACAAAACTAGTGGAAACAAAGCTTCTATCGGCACCCGTGTCAAATAATACAAAAGCATATTGATCAGAAACAACAAATGTACTTGTCACTACGTTCGGGTCCTGTTGTGCTTCTCCTGACCCAATAACGAACGCGCGTCCCCGAGGCGCACTTGAAGTCGATGCTTGGTTCGGTCTAGCAACCATTCTTTGATTCAGCTTAGGGCAATTTCTTCTAATATGATTGGTACTGCCGCATTCATAACAGGCACGGTACGTTGCTGCTGTTGAAGTTTGTTGGATAGGTTGTTGGCGGATTGGCTGAGGTCTAGGTGGCTGTGGACGACGAGGTTGAGTTGTTTGGGTTGGTCGGCTCACAACTTCTGCACCTGCTCTGCAATTAGGCGCATAATGCCTAGTTCGACCACATTTATGGCATACCGGCAATCTGCACTCTCCCACATGATGGTAATTACATCTGTCACACTTTGGCAAGGGTCCCTTGTACCTGTCTTGCTTCGTATCTGAACCGGTTATAGCATAATTTCTTATTGTCGGACGTGCACGCTTGCTTGATTGTCCTCCTTGTGCTCTCGTCCCGTAGTCATTTCGTTTTATACCCACTGATTCTCCAGCCTTTTTCAATACACCACTTCTTACTAAATCAAAAGTCACAATTCCGGCTTGGGTCACAGCATTTTCAAACGATGCGTGCCCCCACAGAGTTCACCAAACTCCTCACTTCCGGGGCTAAACCCCAAACGTAACGTTCAATTCGTTTGTCTTCAGGAGTTACTAACCATGGTACTAAGCAATTCAATTCATTGAAGCGGTTCGTGTATCCCAAATGATTCATTCCTTTCATTTCCAGACTCCAAAGTTCATGTTCTAATCTTTGAATTTCGTTCTTTGGGCAGAAATGTTCCAGCATCAGTGTTTTGAGTTCAGCCCATGTCATGCGATTAACCATACCTTATCCTTTTATTTGCACCGTAGTATTCCACCACATTAAGGCGTGATCAGTAAACGTAGAGGCAACATAGTTGACTATGTTTTCCGGTGGACAATTACTAATATTGAGAACAGATTCAGTCTTTTCGATCCATATAATCATCCCGTTTGGCCCTTCAATGCCTTTAAATTCGATCGGTTTACAGGCCATAAAGTTTTTGATCGAATATTCCCTTCGAGGGGGATTAGGGTTGTTATTGTTATTGTTATTGTTTGGGTTCGGTGGGGGATTATTGTTGTTGACATTATTTGCATCAGGTGGGGGATTATTTGCATTGGTAGGGGCATTTGTATTAGGTGAGGGATTGTTATTTGTAACTGTTTCATTGTTGGTTGGGGGAGCATTATTGATTTGTTGCTGGTTTGTTTGTATATTGGCATTAACACCAGCAGTTACTTGTGTTACAATAAGTGGTATTGCTGCCTGCATTTGCCGAGCAATCATCTCGGCTATTTCTGCCTCAGGCATGGGGGTTGCTTTCTTTGGGGCCACTCTATAATGATAAACAAATATAATCCAATTAATACTAATTCCAGTCTACGGCACTGTGTAATAATAATCACAATAAATGTTGTACAGGTAAACCAGATAACATACCGACATTTCACAAATTGTTCCGTACATTGATATTAAAATGTACATAGACTTAGCCTGATAAAGGCCAGTGCTTGCATGTATATATCAAAATCTGTCATTAAGTGATTGTTAGACTTAACCCTATAAGGGTCAGTGCTTGTAATAATGTACAAAATTGTGCCCCATTTTAACATAACATACTACTATATACATACATGTAGTATCAAAAGATCATGTACACATATCTGTAACATTCTGTATTTATCCGTACAAACGATAGGCTAACCACAAACATAAAAATAACAACACCGTAATCATCCAGTAACAGTTCCACAGCCGAACTGTCACCCTATCCAAACACCAACGGTGGTAGGCAACTGACTGCTGCAAGTTCAGTACTATCTGATGGAACGTCGATAAGCACTAGGACAGCCATCCAAGAGTTGTTTCCTCCGTTTGGGAGGTCAGGGCGAGGGGTAGGTATACTCAATGAACGGGAAGATGAAGTATCTGCCCTAGGACGTGAAGGTCCTCCCCGTTCGTGGGTAGACCTAAATGGAATCGAGGTAGGGTCAATCGAGGTTACCCGAATACGAGAAGTCTATCGGACTCGCGCAGTAGCTGAACTCGTTGGCGACAGGTGAATAGGTGGAGTGGGTGATCTGGCTACTCTAGCATGTAAATGATACAGACTGTTAACTTCGTTTTGATCCCTACGTGGTGACCTGGGTGGATAACTATCGCATCTGTAGCCGGACAGATCAGGCACATTTCTGGGTAGCTCTCTACAAATAACTTCTTTTTCCACCTCTTCCTCCTCCTCTTCCGATTCGTCTTCTGGGTCCTCCTCTTCTGGATCCTCCTCCTCTGATTCTTCCTCGGGATCCTCCTCAACAGAGTTTACCGGTTCATCTTCCGGTACGTAGGCGTTATTCCTTTACATGACTCTGCACAAAGGTTTGTTATAAGAATAATATCTATTGCTATCGCTAACTATTGTCGACGAGATTAATTAATTAAGCCAAATTTAATATTAATTATATTAGAATATAATATTAGTTTTATTAAAATTTTAATTTTAATTATTATTAAAATCAATACTGAATATAATATTCGTAATAAAATTTACCGTCATTAACAGTATCGTACGTACACGTATTTGTACACTTTATTCCAGATAAGCATGTATGAGTGTTACATATATATATACTTTCACATTACCTTTTATACACATATGTTGCCACTTTTACCTAACCACACATTTCGTGACTTCTCCCCGAATTCCCTCGTACAAGCAAGTCTGTTATTATGTTCCGAACCACAATAACTCACTTGCCCAACAAGTTCATCCTAACATCCATCAATATATAATATTAATTTATTATTTAAATATTTCCCAGAGTTAATCGAGCCTACGGTTATATTTTAGGTACCTTAAGGGATAACCTAATCCTTTACAACCAATGGCTCTGATACCAACTTCTGTCACACCCCGACAAGCACAATGCGGAAGCGTAAAACGGGAATGTAACAGACACCTCTGGTATCAACACATTGTTTATAAAGAAACATTACAAACTAATTTACAATATATTACATTTCTTTGTTCTATCATTGTTTTACAGTCTAGGTGATACAAACAAAACTAGTTCGTTAACTATACGTTCTTACTACTAACACCCTTGCCTCTATTCACATAGCATCAACCACACACCTTGGGCAAGTAACATATCACCAAATCATTCCGATTTAGGTACACCTGAAAAGCAATTTAAAACGGGTCAACTACTAGAGTTGGTGAGTTTCACGAGTTTCAAGAAAACAATAATGAGTATTCACAAGTTAACACTTGTAATTATGAAATAAGTATGTATGTATGTATATGATGTAATTATGCTAAGCTACAGTGAAGCCTTGACTGTATGTGCTGCGTGCATCCATTTCCCACGCTCAATCAACCACTGTAGCCCCTTTCCGCCCACAACATACCCCTGTAGCTATGTCTAACACTACATAGCCTGTTTGTATAAATATGGTCATGTGCAAACGGCGCTATGTGACACGGAAACCAGGCCGATTCCATTTGGGTTTGTCAAACCAATAGTACTATTCACAAGCCACCGGCTCGAAGTTAATCACTGTGATCGTGGGGACTTTCGTGTGTTAGCACTTAGATAATTCACATCATTACATGTTTTAGGTATGTGTATGTAATCAAACTTGCTTTTCACCCCCAAAGTTCGTAAAGCTGTTTAAAGAGTGGGGTCATGAAACTCACGGTTTAGTAGATAATCAGTACTGTATCAGCTCGTGGTTTGTTTGGTCCGCTATCAGTAGTTCCTATAATCAATATTATAAAAATATTAATATTTTAATATTATTATAATCTCAATACTAATCTAGGCAGTATAACTAATCTGGGTATAGTTGGAACACCCAGAAAGTGGCAATAGGCTTAGGTTGTGATGTTGTTCAATGTCTAATACTTAAAACCGAACTTGGCTCAGATTCCCATTTTCCCAGCTGGGCCAAGTTGTTCGTTTACGCATTCAGCAAACAATTATGGGAAAATAAGCTTAGGTAAATGTATTGGTTAACAAAATGATTAAGTTACAAAGAAAGTTCACATACTAGGGTCCCGGATTAGCCATGGGGCCCGTTTCCGTTTATTCACTTTGATTGAAGAAGAAACGCGCACAATCCACCCGGATTGTCCAGGTTTCTCATAGAAAAGTTCGTTTTCACTTAATTAGTCCAAAAATATGAATTTTGATCACTCTTGGTGTTTTGATATTCCCGCAGGTTCGTTAGTCGCGAACTTGCCGGTTTTTATGAAAACAAAATTTGTTTAATCTTCAAATTAGCATAATTAATTAACCGTTAATCATTAAATTATGAAAATTTAGCCAGTTATCAATTAAAATATGTAGACTTTTATAAAAATATTTCTGGAATTATTTACTGATTTATTAATTTATAAAAATTCATTTTATCAGCTATATTTCGCCTGAAAATCATTCGTTTATCCCAAAAAACTTCCAAAAATTTCACAAAAATTCCTGAATGCTCAATCATGTCCCAAAACAACCTGTATCAATTCCAGAATGTAAAAAGCTCGTGCGATATTCTTTTCGACCCAAATTCGGCTATAAAAATTCACACGAACGCATATACACATAACACCTTTAGACTTCCTCAAATTATCCCAAAATTCATATGAGATCAAACTACATTAAATCTGAGTTCCCAGGAAAATTTCATAATTTTTGAAGCATTTTAGCTTTTTTTCCCAAATAAACGTCCCAATTCGGTAATAAATTCGCCAAATATTCTCGGTTGGTCGAAAAATTACCAAATTTGAACAGGGACTCATTGACAAGGTCCCTGATGTCCCTGCAAAATTTCAATTCCTAATAATATGCACATCACAACCTTAACCTAAACAGCCCGTAAGCGAGTGTTTCGGCGTTACCTTAGCAGTTTTGGTTCGTTTCCGCCTTTCTAATCAACTTTTCAAGCTCTTGTGCTCCTATGTAGGCTAGGTACAGGTCCTATATCACAAACCAAGCAGGTTTCATCAATAGAACAGCCCTTTAACCTAGGGTTTCGGCTAGTGCACAAAAACGAACTTTTGAACCGTAAAAACGCCGTTTCAACCCTTTAATCCGTGTTTATGGCCAAAAAAAACTATCAAAACAGGTTCCTTACCATGTTTATGATCAAAACATGTTTATGGACCATTTTTAGGATCTTTACATGGTTAGGAATGATTTTTAGCAATTAAGACATGTTTTTATGGTATTAATTAAGGTTAAACAAGTTTAAAAGCTACTTATTTAAGTTGTTACCCTAGGGTTTTGGAAGATTTCTGGAAAAGTGACTTGCAGCTGCTTGGACTCTAGTTGTTTTATCAAGTGAAATGAATAAAAAGCTTAGGTAACAAGTTTAATAAAAAAAAATGGGGGTGGGGTTTACTAGGCCGATCGGAAGTCTTATAGGCCCATTTTGGCCCAAGTTTCTGATTCTAAAGGCCCAAAAACGAAAAGCCCAGTCCAAATTTAGTTCGGGTTCGGTTTTTGGCGCGAAAAACTTATCGGGTGCGTTAAACAGTGCGAAAACGAGTGTTTTTCGGCTAGTTTTGAGTAAAATTATAAAAACATACTATATGTTTGTAAAAATCAAAAATATTTTCAGGGATCGCTTAAAACATTTTTAGAAGTTTTTGGTAAGTCTTTTTCGGTTTAACGGATGATACAATGCTTGGTTTGTAACTATCTTTCTCGTTTAAATCTATAACGGGTAGTTAAACGAGCAAGTTTTCGTTTAACTTGTTTGTTATCGAACTAAGGCCATATTACCAATATTTTAGCTTGTATTAAACATATATCACTTATAGATGCCCCCATGAGATATCTGGGTGATAACCCGACCCATTCGGTTAATCATTCGTTTGTTACGCAAAAGGCGTTTATTTGCTTAATCGGTAAATACGTACTGAGGTGTACCTTGTTTTGGCTCAAATGTCACAACTATATCAAACCTCCTATTTTGAATTTATTTTTTGTTAACCACAATTCGATATCATGTGATGTGATTATTGCTCGTTAATTTTTCATGCATCATTTGATCATACGTTCTTAAGTGTTAGTTGTTGGGTTGGATTTTTGATAAGGAAGATTGGAATCTTCTCAACCTCCTCAGAAAACGGCTAAGTATGGACTTCGAGCAAGCCTAGACGATCGAGCATGATTCTATTACTTCGAGCAAGGTATTCAGAACCTTAAATGGTTGATTCTTCTAAGTGTTAAGGCTTCGAGCAAGCTACACTTCAACGAGCAAGAGTGTTCTTCTATCAAGCATGGATTGCCATTCGAGCAAACAGCTTGATCATACAAGTTTTAACCAAGTGTTATGAGCACAGAATGATCGAGCACATTGGGACAAGCATGGATGCAATAAGAAGATGTCGCGTGATCAAAGCAAGGACTTCGAACACAGTTCAGTTCACCGAGCAAGATTTACATCCGAGCATGCTAAAGATTGCTGAATAAGAAGACTAAAGACATCAAGAAGAATTAGCTTGCTTGATGGACTAGTTCGAGCAAAGCATGGATTAGTCAAGAGAAATGAAGCTTGCTGGAGGAGAATATCTTCACTGAAGATATTCTGAGTAAAGTATGCTCGAGGACAATCGTCGAGCATACCTAGCATAGTGAGTCTGCTTGAGCAAGATTGCTACCTTGCTCGAGGACTCAACACTTGTATTATTTTGTATTTCATTATATTATGATTAGGAACTTCTAGAAGGAATGTCAGGGTCTATAAATAGGGTCCTAGGTTTCCATTTAGGGCACGGATATCGACACCCACAATACGAGAAACATTCCAAAAGAATATTCTATTTGTTTCATCGTATAGCCGCCGCCGCCGTCACACACAAAATCCTAGACATTCCTTTCGCTGTTACGTTAATGACTCATTTATTATAGTGATTCTTTGTCTTTGAATGTGCTCTCATTGATTACTTATTATCATTTCGTGTTTATTATTTTTCACTCCTTCATTCCCACTTGTTGGATATCCTAATTCCACCGGGATATTCAATAGGCCTTTGGGTTACCGAGTTGGTGTGTTCTTGTCAACCTTTTCTAAGGTTTCACCCGACTCACGGTCCTGACAAGTGGTATCAGAGCATTGGAAGCTCACTGAAGGCCACGAGACAGAAGGTTTGTGAAAAACCTTGAAGCTTTACTTTGTTTCTTTACTGCAAATCCTAGATCTGCTGAATTGGAAGACCAAGAAGTCTCTACCAACAAGATTCGTAGGCTACTTGGACAAGAAAACTTTGTCAAATGGAAAGTGCTCTTCGAAGCAGCTGTAAACAACAACGAACCAAAGCTTTGGAATTCTATCACTCATGGAAATTATGTTCCTTCAACTGCTCTGAACAACAATGCTACCGTTGAGCTGAAGATGAAAAAGAGATACTGACAACCGCCAACCATCACAAAACTGCTAGAGAAATGTATGATGCAGTTATTGATATGTTTGAAGGAAATACTGAACTGAGAGATATCAAGAAAGATGGACTGAAACAACAGCTTGATAGGTTCAAGTTTAAGGATGGAGAAAGACTAAAAACAGTTCTGCCAAGGTTCATGGTAATTGTTAATGATATAAGAACAACAGACCTGCAGATATCAGGTTTCGAGCTAAACAAGAAGCTTCTATCATCTTTGTCTGGTGAGTGGTACACAGCCAGTAAATTCATCAAAGAAAAAGTGAGTTTCCCCAACTTTAAGTTGGATGATGTGATTGCATTTCTCAAGGCTGCAGAACATGAGATGATCGAAAATCATATGATTCGAGAGGACAAGCCAAGTTTTCAAGTGAGCAATGCTCTTGTAGCACCAATGGGTAACCTATCAATCAAAAACCAGTAGCCTATTATTGAAGAGCCATCAGAAATAAGTTCAACATGTAGTGGCCAGTCAAGATTTAATGTTCAGCTGATTGAAGATGATACTAACTCTACAGCAAATGGGCAGTCAACATTTATGCAGAACAATAATGCTCAAGGAAGAGACTATCAAGCATTGTTCTCTATGTTTACTAAGTCATATCATGCCTTTGTTGCCAAGAACTTGATCAACACAAGTATTGTGCAGGAAGATCTTGAACAAATCGATGCTGATGACTTGGAAGACATGGACATAGAGTGGCAGGCAGCTATGTTAGCCGTGAGGAGCAAAAGGTTGTATAATAGAACTACAAGAACAAGCTTTAATGGACCTAATGAGAAAATTGGCCTTGACAAGTCAAAAGCCATCTATTATAACTGTCAACAACCAGAACATTTTGCTAGAGAGTACAACATGCCAAAGAAAGTTGGCAACCAAGTGAATCAGAACCAATTTTATCAAAATCAGAATTAGAATTTCCAGCACCAGCGAACTTAGATCACCAACCAAAACCCCTATCAAAATCCAAACAGACCCCATCAACAAACCTTTCAACCCCAAAGAAACAACCAAATGTTGATTCACACTAATCAGAACAGAGTTAATCAGAACAATGTGAATCAAGTTAGGGATCAAGGAAACGTTGCAGTAATAAGGGTGCCTCAGGATGGGGAGTTTGATTGGAGCAACCATGCAGCTGAGATTGAGAAGGCAAATGTTGCATTTATGGAAAAAGTGCAGGACAAGCATGAATCTTCAAATGCACAGGGATATTTCAATTTCTTATCTTCTTGTTACCATTAATGAACTCAATTAGGAGGTTGGAAAATGGAACACTGAGTATTGGAGAAAGGAAGCATTCTTGAATGTATATGAAGCAAGTGAAGCAACTTATGAGACTCAAATCAAGGGGCTTGAAGAGGATTATATGCATGCATATCGAACCCATTAAAAAATAACAATTGAAATTGATGGTTTGAAAAAGATGTATACTTAAGAAAAATTAAAGAATGCTGACTTATTAATTCAAATGGAATTCTTGAAGAACCTTGTTTCTATAGGAAATATAGTGGGTTTTGTGGATAAGATGACAGAGGAAGAGAAGTACAAAATTGTGCCACCACCTTTTTGTGACAGCTACCCACTAAAAGTAGACAAGGAGAGCAGAAGTGAATATCTGAAACAATTCAAGAATGTGTTTGATGATAAAGTTGATTTTGTAAAACAGTATGATGGTGTGTTTGTGGATAAGAATGGAGAGTTTGCAGTGAAACAGAATGAGGAACCAGAGATTAAGAAGAATCAAAAGAATGAAAGTGAGAAAAAGAAATGGAGTGAGTACTCAAGTGAAGATAGTAACTGCAGCTGTGGGAGCACAAACTCATCTAAGGGCAAGAAGAAAAAGGGATCCAGCAAGAAGAAAAGTGAAAAGATTCCTCTTCTGCCAAAGATGACTCCAAAGTTTAAAAAGCACTACGAAAAGATTAGAAAAGAACATGTGGTATTTGACATTTGTGCTAGGCCACAGCCAGAAAACAAAAGAAGAACGGAAGAGACAATGAAATCTTCTTATGATCAGTCACATCCTCCAATTTATTCAGTCTTCTCAAACCATGAACTATTTGACATTGGAGATGTGGAGTATGTACCTATGAGAAGATTTGTTGGAGAAGAAAATGGAAGCTATTCAAGAACCTCATCCAAGTTGAAGCCTATAGTGTTTGTCAAAGAGAAATATCATCTAGAGCCTGATTTGAACAAACCAATTAAAATGGACTTCAGCAACTCTTTATATCCTAAAACTTCCCTAGGCTTTGATTTTCCCAAACCCATTGATAAAACAAAAGACAAAGCAATTGCTTGAAGACATGGGTAGCTATGCCAAGGTCTGGTGCAAAAAGTGTGATGCCTATGGTCATCACACTGACTCTTGCTGGTTTGAAGAGGAAGAGTTTGTGGTTCCTGATATGGTCTGTGGCTTTGACATGAAAGGATACAAGAAAATGTATCAAAGATACTTGAATGAAGAAAAAGGCATTTCAGATGATGAAGAGAAGAGATCAGTGCTAGAAAAGAGACTGAAACAAGTCTTGAAGATCAAGGATGATGCACAGGTATCAAGCTAACCTGCAAAGAACAGAAGGCCAAATGACAAAGGAAAGGAAAAGATTAGACCTGATGTTCTTAATGGGGATGAGAAATTTTTGATGAAGCAGGGATATGAACTAAGAGGGTTTCAATGGAAGACTAAGAAGGAGTTGATTGAAAAGAAAGACTATGTGATTGAGCAAACTGAAGAATTAATCAAGTCACAAGTTGTAAAAGCTGGGTCAGAATCAGACTCAGAAGAAGAATGTGAAGTTGTGTATGAAGAACCATTTCCAGTTCCAGTTCCAACTCCTGATAAATCTTCACCTGATACTGAATTAAAAACTGATACAGTTTGTGACTCAGAATCCAACTAATTCTGTTTTGTATTTATGTGTAGGAACAGTCCTTGAACAGTAATGACTTATGGTACATGGACAGTGGATGTTCCTGGCACATGACCTGTGACAAAAGTGCATTAATCAATTATGAAAGAAAATATGAAGGGCCAATTGCTTTTAGGAGTAATGAAAATGGAGGGAAGATAGTTGGAAGAGGAACACTCACCAATGGCAAGGTATTCTTTGAGAATGTGCTGCATGTTGAAGGACTACAATACAATCTACTCAGCATCTCTCAAGTTTGTGATAAAGGGTACAAGGTGGCCTTCAATGATGAACACTGCCTAATTTTGAAGCTTGAGTTTGTGATTCTAGCTGAGATGATCATGATGATGGCTCCAAGAAATGGCAACCTCTATGAGCTAAGAATGAACACTGCTACATCTAGAGGTGGTTCATTTGTTTCCAAAGCCACTGAAAATGAGATCAAACTGTGGCATAGGAAGATGTGTCATGTTAACTTGAAGAACATGAACAAGCTAGTGAAGGGTGAACATGTTATTGGCCTTCCCACAAGAGAGTTCAAGTCGGAAGAAAAATGCACATCCTGCCTTAAAGGGAAACAACATAAATCCTCACATAAGAGTAAAATGATAAACACCATTGTTGAGGTCTTGGAACTATTAAACATGGATCTGTTTGGTCCAGTAAGTGTTCCAAGTATTGGAAAGAAGAGAGATTGCCTAGTGATCACTGATGATTATTCAAGGTTTACTTGGGTATACTTCATGGGCAGCAAGGATGAAACCCCACAATTGATCAGAACCTATGTGTTGAAGATGGAAAATCAGCTTGAAAGGAAGGTCAAAGTCATTAGAAGTGACAATGGGACAGAATTCAAGAATGGAGCAATGGAAGAATTTTGCACTTCTAAGGGGATATTTCAACAATACAGTGCACCTAGAACTCCTGAACAGAACGGTGTTGCAGAAAGAAGAAACAGAACATTGATTGAAGTTGCAAGGACCATGATTGCTGATGCAAATTTGCCAGTCACTTTTTGGGCCGAAGTAATCAACACTGCATGTTTTGTGTAGAACAGGGTTCCACTAAACAAGGCTCAAAACAAGACTCCATATGAGGTTATCTTCAAAAGAAAACCCTATGTGAAGTTCTTAAAGCCTTTTGGATGCAGATGCTCACTGTTGAATACAAAGGACTCTCTAAACAAATTCCAATCAAAATCTTTGGAATGTTTCTTTGTGGGCTACTCATCTCATTCAAAGGCTTACAGAGTCTATGTGAAGGAGCACATGGTGGTCATTGAGTCATTAAACATAATATTCAATTAAAACCACTTAACAATTTTGAAGGTCCCAAATGGCTTTTTGACTTGGAAAAGATGATCAAATCGCTCAAGATTTACAATGAAGATATGGATGACAGCATGTACAGAACCAGCTTTGAAGACAAAGTAAAACAAAAACAAGTAGATCTGGACAAGCTATGGTCATCTGTTGTTCCTAATCCAAATGCATTTATCTTTGAAATAAGCAACCAACAAACTTCTGAAGTTGAGATGAATGAACAAGATGCTGCAGTTGAAGTGTCTAATGAAGGACCAAGTGATGTGGAGAGTTGTAAGGCCCCGAACCCGGTAGCCCTACTTTAACGTCGGATTTACTCATAAACACAGTTCTTGCAATCAGAGTTAATTAAAACTTCCGCGGAAACGTTTACTTGAAGCATTCGATACAAAACATTCAATGTCTTCTTTGATACTATAAAACAAATCATTATATTTAAAACATCTTTTCTTCCATCTTAAGATGCCAGCCGTTCAATCCATGCCATGTGCCATCCTCATGCTAGTTCTTTGGTCTGATCACCTGCGTGCATACTAAAAGTCAGCTACGCTGAGTGAGTTCTAGTTAATCAAGCAACTTATCATACAACCACTACATGCATCATATACGTATCCGCAGACACGTAGTCCACTATCTAACCTGCTTACATTACCACTTAACCTCTTATTTATGCCTACCACTTTGCCACCTTGCCACTTTAATAACGTATAACGTTATGCCACTTTGCCACTTTAATAACGTATAACGTTATGCCACTTTGCCACTTTAATAACGTAAAACGTTATGCCACTTTGCCACTTTAATAACGTATAACGTTATGCCACTTTAATAACGAAGGAACGTATAGGCTTACCCTACCACGTACTATCGTTATGCCACTAACACTCTTACTAGACTCTTGCCACTTCTAACACGCTCTACCTCTACTTGTCTACAACACGCTTCATATCATTTACATAATAAGCAGTTCACATCAACAATCATACACACATAATAACGATGGCACGTACAGGCTTTCCCTATCACGCGCTCACGTTATGCCACTAACACCCTTACTAGACTCTTGCCACTTCTAACACGCTCTACCTCTACTTGTCTACAACACGCTTCATATCATTTACATAATAAGCAGTTCACATCAACAATCATACACACATAATAACGATGGCACGTACATGCTTTCCCTATCACGCGCTCACGTTATGCCACTAACACCCTTACTAGACTCTTGCCACTTCTAACACACTCTACCTCTACCTGCCTATATCACACTTCATATCAGTTCAGTATTTACGTAATAAACAAGTCACATCATAACATTCATACACACTATCAACCACTTGGAATTTACTATCCTTGGCGATACGTGCAATATCCGAAGATCGTTCACGTACCGACAAGCATTATAAAATATATACTTCATATAACATCTATAGCATACACTTACCACTTAAGGTAAGTGTATTCACACTTCACATCGAGTATGCACATAGCCTCGAAAACATAACAAGAAAATGGGGCTAGAAACTCACCTGAACTCTGCTTCTTCCTCCGATAGTTGTAAATCCCTTCTTTAACTGAGCTCGGCTGACTGTATAAGTTACACGTATCAATACTCGCCTGATTTAATCTGGTGGCCTAGTATTAGATTACTTTTACTTATCGTTTTAATTTATTTTCTAATCGAACTTGACTCTAGGCGAAGTTAAACCTTAGGCGAACTTAGCTTTAGACGAAGTTAAACCTTAGGCGAACTTAGCTTTAGGCGAAGTTGTCATCAGGCGAACTTAGCTTTAGGCGAAGTTGTCATCAGGCGAACTTAGCTTTCAGGCGAAGTTGTCATCAGGCGAACTTAGCTTTGCAGGCGAAGTTCATCAGGCGAACTTAGCTTGCAGGCGAAGTTGTCGGCTGCAGCTACTGTTCGTCCTTAATCATCTTCATTTCTTAACCAAATAACTCGATTTAGGTATCCACGGAATCGTCTGACCAGCGCCTACAAACCCCAACCATCAAATCGGCCTAACATCGATGTTTAAGGGGTGCGATTTAGGCATATAGGTTATGGGTTCTTTTATCAATCAATTAACCCATCAAATCTTAACCATTTTCAGTAAGTTTAGCTTTGTAGGATTCGTTTTTTTTTACCATACAAACACTGATCTATCATTTCTATACTAATCCAAACCTAAACGAACATGTTCTCGATATAAACGTACCGTAAATGAGTCGAACTACGAACACGAGCTGGTCTTGTTGCTTTGGTTCATCATGACGATCTAGCACCAACGAGCTCGGGTCCTTGCCTTTGGATCTTGGTTCGGGTTGTGTGTGTTTTGGAGTGTGTAGAGATTAGGATGGATAAATGGATGGAATGGAAAGGATTGGGGTTTAAGGGGGTATTTATACTCCTTTAAGCCCATGGACCGAAGGCCCATATTTCCTTTTCGTCCATATCTAATCCCATCTAATTATCCTACTAAGTCTTCATATTTTGCTATTATTATTATTATCATTCCACTAACTCGTTAATTTCACCCGACAAAATAATAAATTAAATATTACTTTAGAAATTTCGGGATGTTACAAGAGTGAACCCATTCAAAGTCAACAACCTGCTCAGACTGAATGGTTAAATCAATTTGAAGATAGGTTTCAGTCTTTGTTTGACTCTTTACAAATTGGGTCAAATGAAGCATCATCATCAGAGATTAATCAAATTCAAGCAGCTGATGAAGCTCAAGAGAGAATTGAAAGTGAATTAGCTGAGTTAGATATGACCAATCTAGAGATAGAAGTGTCTGTATAACAATTTGTGCAGACCACCTTTGTTGAAAGAAATCATCATGCAGAAAATATAATAGGAGACTTGCATGAAAGAGTGACTAGAAGCTCTTCTGAAAAAGCAAACATCTGTCTGTATGCCTGCTTCTTATCCCAAGTTGAACCAAAGAACATTAATGAAGCTTTAAAAGACAACAGCTGGGTAGAAGCTATGCAAGAATAGTTAGCTCAATTCAGAGACTTACATGTATGGGACTTGGTTGACAAGCCCAGAGGCAAGTTTGCTATTGGAACAAAATGGGTGTTTAGGAACAAGAAAGATGAAAGGGGCATAGTGATCAAGAACAAAGAAGATTGGTGGCTCTAGGTTGCTTACAGGAAGAAGGAGTGGACTTTGAAGAAGTTTTTGCTCCAGTTGCAAGACTAGAGGCTATCAGGATCTTTCTGGCATATGCAGTATCAATGAATATTAAAGTCTATCAACTTGATGTGAAGTCTGCAATTTTAAATGGAAAGATTGATGAAGAAGTTTATGTCACACAACCTCCAGGATTTGAAGATCCAGTGCATCCCAACAAGGTTTACAAACTCAGCAAAGCATTGCATGCACTACATCAAGCACCAAGGGTCTGGTATGATGAGTTATCAAACCATCTGTTGGAAAATGGCTTCTGCAGAGGAGCTATTGACAAGACCCTGTTTTACAAAAGGTAGAACAAGGATCTGCTGCTGCTGCAAGTGTATGTGGATGACATTATCTTTGGCTCTACAAATGAACAAATGTGCAACGAATTTGAGCAATTAATGAAATCCAATTACAAGATGAGCTCAATGGGGAAAATGAATTTCTTCCTTGGACTCCAGGTGCGACAGAAAGCTAATGGAATTTTCATCAATCAATCAAAGTATGTGCAAGAGATTCTTAACAAGTTCAAGTGCCAAGACTTCAAGACAGTGTCTACACCAATGGACACACATGAGAAAATGGTACCTGATGAGAAGGGGGAGCCGGTGGACCAGCAGGAATATAGGGCCAAGATAGGATCACTGATGTATCTCACAGCATCTAGGCCAGATGTTATGTTTGCTGTGTGTGTCTGTGCCAGATTCCAAGCTAACCCTAAGGTCTCACATATGCTAGCAGTTAAGAGGATCTTCAGATATCTAAAGGGAAAACCAGATTTAGGGATTTGGTATCCAAAGAACTGTGACATTTGAGCCAAAACAAGGTACACCTCAGTACGTATTTACCGATTAAGCAAATAAACGCGTTTTGCGTAACAAACGAACGATTAACCGAACGGGTCGGGTTATGACCCAGATATCTCGGGGGGCCATCTATAAGTGATACACGATCTATACAAGCTAAAATATTAGAAATATGGTCTTAGTTTGATAGCAAACAAGTTAAACGAAAACATGCTCGTTTAACTACCCGCTATAGATTTAAACGCAAAAGATAGTTACAAACCAAGCATTGTATCATCCGTTAAGCCGAAAAAGACTTACCAAACACTTATTTGAAATGTTTTAAGCGATCCGTGAAAATATTTTTGATTTTTACAAACGTATAGTATGTTTTTATAATTTTACAAAAAAACTAGCCGAAAAACACTCGTTTTCGCGCTATTTAACGCACCCGATAAGTTTTTCGCGCCAAAAACCGAACCAGAACTAAATTTGGACCGGGCTTTTCGTGTTTGGGCTTGAGAAATCAGAATCTTGGGCCAAAATGGGCCCAAAGTGGGCCCATGATGGTCCGATCGCAGCAGCCCCCCCCCCCTTTTTATTCTTTCACATTTAAACTAGATACAAGATATTTTCAACATTATTTCTTGAAATTCTGGACATAAACTTCTTCTCCAGCCACAAACTCAAGAAACCCTAAGGTAAACAACTTAAATAAGCTACTTTTACACTTGTTTAAACTTGTTTAATACCATAAAAACATGTCTTGGTTACTAAAAATCATTCCTAACCGTGTAAAAATCCTAAAAATGGTCCATAAACATGTTTTGATCATACACATGGTAAGGAACCTGTTTTGATAGTTTTTTTGGCCATAAGCACGGATTAAAGGGTTGAAACGACGTTTTTACGGTTCAAAAGTTCGTTTTTGTACACTAGCCGAAACCCTAACTTAAGGGCTGTAATGTTGATGAAATATTGCTTGACTTGTACCTAGCTTTCTTAGAAGCACAAGAACTTGAAAACTTGATTAAAAGGTCGGAAACGAGCCAAACCCGCTAAGGTAACGCCGAAGTTGAACAACATCACAACCTAAGCCTGTTGCCACTTTCTGGGCGTTCCAGCTACACCCAGATTAGTTATACAGCCCAGTTTAGTATTGAGATTATAATAATATTAAAATATTAATATTATTATAATATTGATTATAGAAACTACTGATAGCGGACCGAACAAACCACGAGCTGTTACAGTACCGAATATCTACTAAACCCTGAGTTTTATGACCCCGCTTGTAAACTGTTTTACGAACTTTTGGGGTGAAAAGCATGTTTGCTTATATCTATATACTTATCTGAAACATGTGATGATGTGAATTATCTAAGTGCTAACACACGAAAGTCCCCACGATCACAGTGATTAACTTCGAGCCGATGGCTTGTGAATAGTACTATTGGTTTGACAAACCCAAACGGAGCCGGCACGGTTTGCCGAGACACCAAAACCGTTTGCACAGGACCATAATTACACAAACACGCTAGTAGTGTTAGACATGGCTACAGGGGCATGTTGTGGGCGGAAAGGGGCCACAGTGGTTGATTGAGCGTGGGAAATGGAGGCACGCAGCACGAACAGTCCAGGCTTCACTGTAGCTTTGCATAATTACATCACATACATCATTTACATACATACATACTTATTTCATGATTACAAGTGTTGACTTGTGAATACTCATTACTGATCTCTTGAAACTCGTGAAACTCACCAACTCTAGTAGTTGACCCGTTTTAAACTGCTTTTCAGGTGTACCTAAATCGGAGTAATTTGATGATCTGTTACTTACCTGAAGTGTGTGGTTGATGCTATGTGAATAGAGGCAAGGATGTTAGTAGTAAGAATGTATAATTACTGAACTAGTTTTGTTTATATCACCTAGACTGGAAAACAACGATAAAACAAAGAAATGTAATATATCGTAAATTAGTTTGTAATGTTGCTTTATAAACAATGTGTTGATATCAGAGGTGTCTGTTATATTCTCGTTTTACGCTTCCGCATTGTGCTAGTCGGGGTGTGACAGAAGTTGGTATCAGAGCCATTGGTTATAAAGGATTAGGTTATCTCTTAGGGTACCTAAAATATAACCGTAGGCTCGATTAACTCTGGGAAAATAATTAAATAATAAATTAATATTATATACTGATGGATGTCGGGATGAACTTGTAGGGCAAGTGAGTTATTGTGTTCCGAAACATAATAACAGACTTGCTTGTACGAGGGAATTCGGGGAGAAGTCGCGGAACGTGTGGTTAGGTAAAAGTGGCAACATATGTGTATAAAAGGTAATGTGAAAGTATATATATATGTAACACTCGTACGTGCTTATGTGGAACAAGGTGTATGAATACGTGTACGTATGATACTGTTGATGACGGTAAATGTTACAATGAATATTATATTCATTTAAATTCAATATTGATTTAAATAATAATAATAATAATAATTAAAATCTTAATAAAACTAACATTATATTCTGATATAATTAATATTAAAATTTGGTCTAATTAATTAATCTCCTCGACAATAGTTAGTGATAGCAATAGTTATTATTCTAATAACTAACCTTTGTGCAGAATCATGTCAAGGAATAACGACTACGTACCGGAAGAAGAACCGGTAATATCTGTAGAGGAGGATCCCGAAGAAGAATCAGAGGAGGATCCAGAAGAGGAGGATCCAGAAGAAGAGGACCCAGAAGAGGAACCGGAAGAGAAAGAGGAAGAGGTGGAAGAGGAAATTATTTGTAGAGAGCTACCCAGGAATGTGCCTGATCTATCTGGCTACAGATGCGATAGTTATCCACCCAGGTCACCATGCAGGGATCAAGAAGAAGTTAACCGTCAGTATCGTTCACCTGCTAGAGTAGCCAGATTACCCACTCCACCCATACACCTGTCGCCGACGACTTCAGCTACTGCGCGAGTCCGGCAGACTGCTCGTATTCGGGTAACCCCGATTGACCCCACCACGATTCCATTCAGATCTACCCATAACTGGGGAGGACCTTCACGCCCTAGGGTAGATACTTCATCTTCCCGTTCATTTAGTATACCTACCCCTCGCCCTGACCTCCCAAACGCAGGAAACAACTCTTGGATGGCTGTCCTGACTGACCGTGTGATAGACCACTCGATAGCCATAGCTAACATTAACCAGGAGAGGAGGGACATGACCCAGTACTTATCAACATTACATCAGATAGTAGTAAACTTGCAGCAGTCAGATGCCTACCACCACTGTTGTTTGGATAGGGTGACAGTTCGGCTGTGGAACTGTTATTGGGTGATTACGGTGCTGTTATTTTTATGTTTGTGGTTAGCCTATCGTCTGTATGGATAGATGCGGAATATTACGATTATGTGTGCATGATCTTTTGATACTCCATGTATGTATATAGTAGTATGTTATTTTAATATGGGGCACAACTTTGTATATTATTACAAGCACTGACCCTTATAGGGTTAAGTCTAACAGTCACTTAGTGACAGATTTTGATATATAAATGCAAGCACTGGCCTTTATCAGGCTAAGTCTATGTACCTTCATTATCAATGTACAGAACAATTTGTGAAATGTCAGTATGTTATTTGGTTTACCTATACAACATTTATTGTGATTATTATTACACAGTGCCGTAGACTGGAATTAGTACTAATTGGCTTATATTTGTTTATCATTATAGAATGGCCCCAAAGAAAGCAAACCCTATGACTGAGGCAGAAATAGCCGAGATGATTGCTCGGCAAATGCAGGCAGTAATTCCGTTTATTGTAACACAAGTAACTGCCGGCGTAAACGCAAATATGCAAACAAACCAACAACAAAACAATAATGCTCCCCCAACCAACAATGAAACAGTTACAAATAACAATCCCCCACCAGATGCAAATAATATCAACAACAATAATCCCCCATCGAACCCAAACAATAACAATAACAACCCTAATCCCCTTCGAAGGGAATATTCGATCAAAAACTTTATGGCCTGTAAACCGATTGATTTCAAGGGCACCGAAGGGCCAAACGGGCTGATTAAATGGATCGAAAAAACTGAATCTGTCATCAATGTCAGCAATTGTCCACCCGAAAACATTGTCAAGTATGTTGCTTCTAATTTTACGGATCATGCTTTGATGTGGTGGAACACTACGGTGCAGATAAAAGGTCAAGAACGAGATACAAAGGTTAGAACACGAACTCTGGAGTTTGGAGATGAAAGGAGCGGATCATTTGGGATACACGAACCGCTTCAATAAATTGGCTCGCTTAGTACCATGGTTAGTAACTCCTGAAAATAAACGAGTTGAACGTTATATTTGGGATTTAGCCCCGGAAGTGAGGAGTTTGGTGAACTCCGTGGGGTACACATCATTTGAGAATGCTGTGACTCAGGCCGGCATTGTGACTTTTGACTTGGTAAGAAGTGGAGTGTTGAGAATAGCCGGGGAATCATCGGGTATGAAGCGAACTAATTATGGATCAGGGTCACAAGGAAGGCCAGCAAATAAACGTGCACGCCCAACGATACAAAATTATGTCATGAGTAGTTCTGAGGTGAAATGAGACAGGTACAAGGGACCGTGGCCAAAATGTGATAAATGTAATTTTCATCATGTGGGTGAGTGTAGACCGATAATATGTCAAAGGTGTGGAAGGACTGGACACAATGGTGGTCCCAATTGCCGAATCGGTATGGAGATTGTAAACCGACCAGCCCAGACAACCCACCCCCGTCGTCCCCAACTACCGAGACCACAACCGATTCGTCAGCAACCAGCCCAGCAAAACTCAACTGTAGTGAATCACCGTGCTTGTTTTGAATGTGGGAGCACGGAACACTTTAGAAGGGACTGCCCCAAGCTGAATCGAGGAGCAGTCACCGGTCGAAACCAAGCATCGACTTCAAGTGCGTCTCGGGGACGCGCATTCGTTATCGGGTCTGGAGAAGCACGACAAGACCCGAACGTAGTAACAGGTACATTTGCTGTTTCTGATCAATATGCTTCTGTGTTATTTGATACTGGTGCCGATAGAAGCTTTGTCTCCTCTAGTTTTGTGTCCCTGGGTAACATGCCAGTTAGTGAACTAACAAATCCCTATACTATAGAACTCGCTAACGGTAACTCCATAACTGTCAACCAAATAATCCAAAACTGTTCCATTATTTTTAATGACCACCCATTCCTTATTGACCTACTCCCAGTAGAGTTAGGAAGTTTTGATGTAATCGTTGGCATGGACTGGTTAACCAAGTATAAGGCGGAGATTGTGTGTAATGACAAGACAGTTAAAATTCCCTTTTCGAATGGTGAGGTGATTGTAATACAAGGAGAGAAGTCTGGTTCGATATTACCTCTCGTGTCTCATCTCAAAGTGTTGAAATGTTTAAGCCAAGGTTGTATGGCATTCTTGGC
Organism: Bidens hawaiensis; assembly: GCF_021521415.1. NCBI lineage: Eukaryota > Viridiplantae > Streptophyta > Magnoliopsida > Asterales > Asteraceae > Bidens > Bidens hawaiensis. The sequence continues at coordinate 65,320 of NW_027493796.1, forward strand.
AAACGTGACTATAGAAGAACCCTGATGAGAAACGCATAGAAGAAATTCCCGTTGTACGTGAATACATCGATGTCTTTCCTGACGATATACCCGGATTACCACCGAACCGACAGGTTGAATTCCGCATAGACTTAATTCCAGGATCAGCCTCTATTGCTAAGGCACCTTACCGGTTGGCACCCTCTGAAATGCAAGAACTATCCAACCAGTTACAGGAATTGTTAGATAAGGGTTTCATTCGTCCTAGTTATTCTCCTTGGGGAGCACCGGTATTGTTCGTAAAGAAGAAAGATGGAAGTTTTAGAATGTGCATTGATTACCGGGAATTAAACAAAGTTACCATCAAGAACCGATACCCTCTTCCACGAATAGATGATTTGTTTGACCAACTTCAAGGGGCAAACTATTTCTGGAAAATGACCTTCGATCCGGTTACCACCAAGTTAAAATCCAGGAGGAAGACGTGTCTAAAACGGCATTCCGAACTCGTTATGGCCACTACAAATTCTTAGTTATGCCGTTCGGACTGACTAATGCTCCCGCAGTTTTCATGGACCTTATGAATCGAGTTTATAAACCGTACCTCGACAAATTCGTTATCGTGTTTATTGATGACATTTTGATATATCTTGGAGCTGTTGAAGCAGGAAAAGTTGTATGCCAAGCTGTCAAAATGTGAATTTTGGCTACAAGAAGTACAATTTCTAGGACACGTTGTTAACCGACACGGTATCCATGTAAACCCGAGTAAGATTGAAGCCATCAAAAATTGGCAAGCCCCAAAGTCACCAAAAGAAATTCGCCAATTTTTGGGTTTAGCTGGGTATTATCGGCGTTTTATTGCTAACTTTTCCAGCATAGCCCAACCTTTAACTCTTTTGACTCAAAAAGATCGCGTTTATGTGTGGGGAGAAGATCAAGAAGCGGCTTTTCAATTGCTGAAACAGAAACTATGCGAAGCCCCGATACTGAGTCTTCCAGAGGGAACTGATGATCTGGTAGTTTATTGTGACGCGTCCCGGAAAGGGTTGGGATGCGTACTAATGCAAAGAAACAAAGTCATAGCATACGCTTCTCGACAATTAAAGGTGCACGAGAAGAATTATACCACCCATGATTTGGAACTAGGTGCGGTTATTTTCGCACTCAAGATCTGGAGGCACTATTTGTATGGCACCAAGTGTACAGTATATACCGACCACAAAAGCCTACAACATATTTTCGATCAGAAAGAACTAAACATGAGACAAAGAAGATGGGTAGAACTGTTGAACGATTATGACTGTGAGATTCGATACCACCCGGGCAAGGCTAATATAGTGGCAGATTCTTTGAGCAGAAAAGACAGGATCAAACCACTACGGGTCCGAGCACTTGGAATGATCGTCCAAACCAGTCTCACCGAGCAAATTCGTATTGCTCAAAACGAAGCTCTGAAAGGAGATTACTTGGAAAATGAAAACTTGCATGGAACCGAACAAAACTTGGAAGAAAGAACTAACGAAATTCTATACTACAAAAATCGAGTTTGGATTCCCACTTTCAGTAATCTGCGTGACTTGATCATGGACGAAGCCCACAAGTCCAAATACTCCATTCACCCTGGAACACATAAGATGTACAAGGACTTGAAGGAGTATTATTGGTGGCCCGGTATGAAGAAGGATATATCCACATACGTCAGTAAATGTTTAACGTGTGCGAGAGTTAAAGCTGATATCAAAAACCTTCGGGAATGCTGCACCAACGGGAAATACCACAATGGAAAGGGGAACAAATTACCATGGATTTTGTAACACATCTCCCAAAAACCTCCCGAGGAAACGATGCAATATGGGTGATAGTTGACCGATTAACCAAGTCCGCACACTTCCTTCCAATCCGAACCACGTTCACAACCGAAAAACTTGCTCATATCTACATCAATGAAATCGTATCCGACACAGCGTACCCGTTTCAATCATCTCTGATCGTGATAGCCATTTTACCTCTTGTTTCTGGCAAACAGTACAAGAAGCTTTGGGAACCCGAATTGACCTAAGTACCGCCCTACCATCCCCAAACCGACGGTCAATCTGAGCGAACCATTCAAACCTTAGAAGATTTGCTTCGCGCTTGTGTACTAAGACTTCGGTGGAAACTGGGATCAACATCTTCCACTAGTCGAATTTTCGTACAACAATAGCTATCACAGTAGCATTCAAGTGGCACCGTATGAAGCGTTGTACGGACGAAATGTAGATCACCCTTGTGTTAGGCTGAGGTTGGAGATACCCAAATTACACCGTCTGACTTAATTCAAGAAACCCACCGACAAAATCCGTAAAATCACAAGCAAATTGAAAATCGCCCGAGATCGACAGAAAAGCTATGCTGATGTTCGTAGAAAGCCGTTATCCTTTAAATAGGCGACAAAGTTTTTCTCAAAGTATCCCCCTGGAAAGGCGTCATTCGATTCGGAAAAACCGGTAAACTAGCCCCGCGATAAATTGGGCCATATGAAGTCATTTCTAAGATAGGTCCGGTAGCTTACCGACTGAAACTTCCTGTCGAATTGAGTTCTATTCACGATGTATTTCATGTGTCGAACCTGAAAAAGTGTCTTTCTAACGAAACCGAAATCGTGCCATTAAAAGACTTAAACATAAACGAAAAACTGAATTTTGTTGAAGAACCGGTGGAAATATTAGAGGGAAAAATAAAACAATTAAGACACAACAAAATCTCTCTATCACAGTAGCATTCAAGTGGCACCGTATGAAGCGTTTGTGATATAGGACTTTTACCTAGCTTTCTTAGAAGCACAAGAACCTGAAAACTTGATTAAAAGGTCAGAAACGAGCCAAACCCGCTAAGGTAATGCCGAAACACTTGCTTACGGACTATTTAGGTTAAGGTTGTGATGTGCATATTTTTAGGACTTGAAATTTTTCGGTGACATCAGGGTCCATGTCAATAAGTCCCTGTTCAAATTTGGTAATATTTTGACCATCCAAGAATATTTGGAGAATTTATTACCGAATTGGGATGTTTATTTGGGAAAAATAGGTAAAATACTTCAAAAATTATGAACATTTTCTGGGACCTCAGATTTGATGTATTTTGATCACATATGAATTTTGGGATCATTTGGAGAAGTTTAAAGGTGTTTTGTTTATTTGCGTTTGTGTGAATTTTCACAGCCGAATTTGGGCCGAAAAGAATATTGCACGAGCTTTTTACATTCTGGAATTGATACAGGTTGTTTTGGGACATGATTTGAGTATTCAGGAATTTTTGTGGAATTTTTAGAAATTGTTTGGGGTAAACAGACGATTTTCAGGCGAAATATAGCTGATAAAACGAATTTTTATAAATTAATAAATCAGTAAATAAATTCCAGAAATATTTTTATAAAAATCTACATATTTTAATTGATAAGTGGTAAAATTTTCATAATTTAATGATTGACGGTTAATTAATTATGCTAATTTGAATATTAAACAAATTCATTTTTTATAACAACCGGCAAGTTCACGACTAGTGAATCTGCGGGAATATCAAAACACCAAGAGTGATCAAAAATCATATTTTGGACTAATTAAGTAAAAATGAACCTTTCTATGAGAAACCTGGACAATCCGGGTGGATTGTGCGCGTTTCCTCTCAAATCAAACTGTATAAACGGAAACGGGCCCCGTGGCTAATCCGGGACCCCAGTATGTAATCCTTCTTTATAACTTAATCATGTTATTAACCAATATATTTACCCAAGCTTATTTTCCCATAATTGTTTTCTGAACGCGTAAACGAGCAACTTGGCCCAGCTGGGAAAACGGGAGTCTGAGCCAAGTTCGGTTTTAAGTATTAGACGTTGAACAACATCACAACCTAAGCCTGTTGCCACTTTCTGGGCGTTCCAGCTACACCCAGATTAGTTATACAGCCCAGTTTAGTATTGAGATTATAATAATATTAAAATATTAATATTATTATAATATTGATTATAGGAACTACTGATAGCGGACCGAACAAACCACGAGCTGATACAGTACCGAATATCTACTAAACCGTGAGTTTCATGACCCCGCTTTTAAACTGTTTTACGAATTTTTGGGGTGAAAAGCATGTTTGCTTATATCTATATACTTATCTGAAACATGTGATGAGGTGAATTATCTAAGTGCTAACACACGAAAGTCCCCACGATCACAGTGATTAACTTCGAGCCGATGGCTTGTGAATAGTACTATTGGTTTAACAAATCCAAACGGAGCCGACACGGTTTGCCGAGACACCAAAACCGTTTGCACATGACCATAATTATACAAACACGCTATGTAGTGTTAGACATAGCTACCGGGGCATGTTGTGGGCGGAAAGGGGCCACAGTGGTTGATTGAGCATGGGAAATGGAGGCACGCAGCACGAACAGTCAAGGCTTCACTGTAGTTTAGCATAATTACATCACATACATCATTTACATACATACTTATTCATGATTACAAGTGTTGACTTGTGAATACTCATTACTGATCTCTTGAAACTCGTGAAACTCACCAACTCTAGTAATTGACCCGTTTTAAACTGCTTTTCAGGTGTACCTAAATCGGAGTAATTTGATGATCTGTTACTTACCTGAAGTGTGTGGTTGATGCTATGTGAATAGAGGCAAGGATGTTAGTAGTAAGAATGTATAATTAATGAACTAGTTTTGTTTATATCACCTAGACGATAGAACAAAGAAATGTAATATATTGTAAATTAGTTTGTAATGTTTCTTTATAAACAATGTGTTGATATCAGAGGTGTCTGTTACATTCCCGTTTTACGCTTCCGCATTGTGCTAGTTGGGGTGTGACAAGAACCCTTCCTTTGACTTGATAGCCTACACAGATAGTGACTACGATGGTTGCAATATGAGTAGAAAATCAACCTCTGGAGGATGCTAGTTTCTAGTGAACAGGCTGGTGTCTTGGCAATGCAAGAAGCAAACTACAGTGTCAATCTCTACTACTGAAGCTGAGTACATTGTTACTTCTGCCTGCTGTGCACAGGTTCTCTGGATTCAAAATCAACTGCTGGATTATGGTCTGAATTTCTTACTTACACCTATTTTAATTGATAATATTGTTGCTATGCTCATTGTTAAGAATCCACTCCAGCATTCTAAGACTAAGCACATTGAAATTAGACATCATTTCATTAGGGACTGTCAGGAAAAAGGTTTAATAGTAATGAAGAGGGTAGATACATCTGATAATTTGGCTGATTTATTCAGCAAACCTTTAGATAAAACCAGGTTTCTTTTTCTGTTAAAATGACTAGGAATGATAAATGCTGATGAAGTTTGATTTAGGATGTGTGTTTAAGTGAGGTGCTTACTAATTATCTGAGTTACTCACTTTGAATGTTTGCATGATGATTTGCTATGCTTGTCTGATTATTCTATTTGCATGAATCATGTATGTGACTGTTCTTGTATGAAAATCTTGTTGAAGTTGCTAATTACAGCTTTTGTTACATTGATCTGTGCTTGCATGATGTATTTCTGTGATTCTAAGTACTTCGAGCATGAATCTGTGCTTGATATTGTGCTTGTTGCTCCTCGAGCACAAGCAAAGGTTCTTGTAAGACTATTCTAAGTCTTTCGATCATAGATGTCATAGCTCAGTTGCTCAGGCATATAATTTTGTCTTAAAAAACTTTTCCAAATATTTCGAGCATAACTCTGTGTTTTTTTATGGTGTGTTTGATGTTCTTCGAGCACAGACTTACATATTTGAGGTTTCTCAAGTAACTCGAGCACAAATGTTGTGTTACTTGTGGTCGAGCATGGACATGTGTTCTGAAAAACTTTCTAAGTATTCCACGCACAAGTCTACTGCTCGAGCACGCAGCTAAGTCTTTCGAGCACAAGCACTGAAATGATAAATTTAAGGTTGCTCAATAGACTTTTGAGCATGCTCGATTTATTTCTGAGCATGCTCGACAGACTTATATGTTGATTTTTTTGTTCTATGCTATCTGATTAAATGTGTTTGACATCAGTTAAATGTGTGCTTGTTAAATATGCTTAAGTGACATCACTGCCTTTTAAAATCAATCCTTAAAATGAATTTTCAGAAGATATGATTTTTGAAATTGTTGAATAATATTAACTAAGCAACACTGTTTTTGGTGATCTCATGAAAGATATGATAAGATTATCCAGTTATAAACTTTGAAGAAGGTTAAAAGTTGTTTTGAATAGAAATAGTATCCAACCTATGGAAAGTGATAGAAAACTGTTTGAGATAACTAACCCGTGGATTATAAGTTCAAAAGGCTTCGAGTACAGTCATTGGCAAAGTATGGTAGCTTTTCGTAGTCTGTAGTTGTCATATATGATATAAATCTAAATCTGCTAAGTATGATGTGGTGAAACATTGGAAGATAAGGTACGCTCTCTAGCATATCTCTCCAAATGATAGGCAGAAATGTCATTATCCAATCATACACTAGCCTGTTCGTGTTTCTGGTCTAACAAAATATTTACTAAGTATTTGAGCATATATAAATTACTGCTATATGGCAAACTTTATTAAAAAAAAAAGGAAAAAGGAAGTTATTGAAAAATATAAAAGGATCCAAAAACAGTATAGAGAAATAAGTTATCTGATATCATGACGTAAGGGGCACTAAGAGAACTATAGGGGTGGGGCATCCAAATAAGTTCTAAACACCCTGAATATAAGGCATGTAAGTCCAGATGTCATGTAAGTCCAACGTTCAACCTTACAGTTTGTTATCTAAGACAAATATATATAAATAAGCAACTGCTCATTATACAAAAAGCAATTTTGACTAGGGAATTAGGGGGTCGGAGTCAATTCGGGGTGATTTGGAGAAAGCTGAATAAGCTTTGAGAAGAGATTAGAAGCAACCTGAAAATATAGTGAGAACCATTCCTATCTTATGCTCTAATTGAACCCTAAATGCATCACAGAAAGCAATGACCATTATGCTAAGTGTACTTGCTGTGAACTTGACTAAAGTCAAAATAACACTGACCATGAAGTGGTGTGATCATGTCTTAAATAGTCTGATCCCATGTTGAGATCTTTCTATGAAATTGTTTTCAATAGAATATTCCACTGGAATTTGATCTCTAATTTCACCTAAAACAAATTGCTCAATTCAACTCACTATTCTGAGACGATTATCCTTTATGAAAAGTTGAAATTTTGAGAACAGAAAATGAATGATCATGTTCGAAATTTGTGGCGTAACAGTAGTGATTAATCAATCTGATTTGAAGATTCAATTAAATGTTTCGAGCAAAGAAACTGTGCTTGCCTGTGTTACATTGTTTCGAGTATACTATGTGACCTGTATGATTCATCTATGTGATTACTTTTGAGCATATTGAGTCGAGCATGCATCTTACTTTCGAGCACCTGATATTAAATGAAAATTGATTTTATGTGTTTCGAGCATGATTGCATGATGAATTGTCAGACCCAAGTCTACGAGCATAAAGAATTGACTGATAGGAAACATTTTAAGTGTTTCGAGCATAACAATGTGCTAGGTGCTTTAGTACGAGAGTTCGAGCTTAAGAAGTTAATGGATCATTTTGTTAAGTAGTTCGAGCAAACTTGTGTGCTAGACCCATAGGTTGTGCGTTCGAGTACAGGCATAGGAAGGATTCAATCTGCTAAGGCTTTCGAGCATAAGGGTACATCGAGCACATTGAGCTATAGCAATCTAAGTAAGTCGAGCAAAGGTTACAACACTATTAAGAATGCATCTCACACATAGTGTATTGTCACGATAGATTTCTAAGTATCTCGAGCATGATGCATAGTCGAGTAGGCTTAGATTGCAGGTGTGACTCAGGTATACATATTTGAGTAAATTTTGCTAAGTACATTCGAGCACACTACACCTCGAGTATGACTCAATACTTAAGCAAGTAAACTAATCATTAAACATTTGGCTAACGCATCGAGCACAAGTCTATTCGAGCACATTGTCTCGAGTATACTAGTGCTCAGATATTCCAAGTACGACGAGCAAGGGTGGTACTATGTACTCGAGTACAGTGGGAGCCAGCTGTTGTTTTGGCTGTATGCTCGAGCAAGGGAGGTACATTAAATTTGAATTAAATGACAACTGTCGTGCACTAGACGACAAAAGAAGGTACTATACCACCCAAACGTTAGGTATAAAAGGGGGACTTAGAAACTTTTTCACACATTTCTTCTTCTCTCTATTAAACCTAGACGCAAACCCCTTTTGCTCGTGTTACTTCCTGCTTGCTCGAATTCTTATATACTCACTCGATATTACTTCGAATACAGCGATTAGCTCTGTTTCTATTTCGGTAAGACATCGTTATTCGATAAGCGTCACACCAATTTCGAAATTAGGGTTTCTAATTGATGTACGAACTAATTGTTTACTTGTTTTTGCAGGTACGCATATTACTATGGAACAGGTTATTGAAGAAGCTATTATCATCTACCTATCTTCGAATATTAGTTCTGCAACTTTGTGTACTGACATATTTTCTTGTTTTGCAGAACTGATGGCCTTCAAATTCGAAAAGAGGCACAATATGTGTGCTCAGTTAGAGCTTGATGATGAGAACATGGAGTTGAAAAACATGATAACTTTTCTCAGAAACTCCAACTTAAGGGTAGCACTAACTGAGAACCCCACAATTTATAGGAACCATCTTACAGATTTTTGGGGGTCAGCGACCTATGTCAATGATGTGAACGGGAAGAGAATTGAGGCCTCTATCCTCAATAATGACATTGAAGTAACAGAAGCCTCCATAAGAGCTGCATTGGAACTTAATGACAATTTTGATGCTCAACTATCTTTCTCGGTCCCAAGACTGCTAAGAGTCTTTCAAAAGACTATGGGATACCAGGGAGGTATGAAAGAGGGACAGTTTCAGAAAGGAAGTTTTCCAGTTATTTACCGTTTCCTGATCCATCACGTCATCCAGTCCTTGTCTCCAAGGTGAGGGACTTAGACATTATTGAGTAGAGAGCTCGGGACTCTCATTGTGGCGATAATCTACCAACAACCCTTCAACATTTCAAGACATATCTTCCAAGCGTTAGTGTCAAATGCAGAGAAGGACGTCAATCAGAGATTTCTAATATCCTCGTTTCCTACAAATTTTGATAAACGGAGCATTACCAGATCTTCAATGAACAGGTCAGATACTGAGATTACAAGATCCCAACATCTGCAAACGCATGAAAGATGCTAAGAGCAACTTTGAAGAAAATGATGATTGGGATGTACTCCCATGGTTTCTTGTGCCAGCACTAGGTGCTATTGATGTGCTCCGAAGTCCCGGTAATAGTGATGATGAAGAGGATGATGATGTGAATGATGATGGAGATGATAATGATCAAAATGATGATTGGGGACAATGGTCCAGAAGGTGAAAATGCCATGCTTATTGATGGTAATGAGAATGCACAAAAAGCTGTTGAGGGAAATGTGCCCATGATGGAACAATCTACTCAGATAGGAGATGCTGCAGACTTGGAGGAAGGTGAAGAAGTTAACGAACCGGTTGAGGGTGAAGCTGCAGAGGTTATGGATGACGATGTATTTGTAGCAAATGTTATATCCAATGTTGCTGATACCATTGAAAAGATAACTCCACCAGATTCACCACCACCTGAGGTTTACAATGATGACACAGAATCAATTGAATTAAATGATGTAAATGACAATGTTCTTTCCTCACCAGCTACAACTGAACCAGCCATCTCAAACTCTGAACCAATCAAAGACACTCATATCCCTTCACCACCAACATCACCTCTTATAGTACCTATCATCACATCACCTGTCTCCCAACCTGCCCAACCTAATCAAGATACACATCCTCGAACCACACCATCCTCTCCTTCACAAAAAACACATGCCACTGATACTACCCAGCCAACACAACCACTTCCCACGGAACCTGAGCCCTATAATGTCCCATCTCCAGAAACTGCTGAGTCAGAACCCTTTTCTGAACCCGCACCAAAGCCAACTCAAGAAACCCCACCTTCAAGTCCGACTCTATATGACATTGTCTATGAAAATTCCAAACTTGAATTTGAAAATATTATGCTGAGGGAGAAGAATGCGGTTTTAGAATCCAAGAAAAAAGCCTTGGAGTCTGCGTTAAATAAAGCTCTACTGAAAATTTGAACCCTAGAGGGGCAGTCTGAGGTTGAGAAGACCTTAGATGCACCAAAATAGGGGGAGAAACCTGTTGAAGCAGAACATGATGGTGCAGAAGTATTACATGATAGTGCCAAAGGTTTAAGGTGATTGGAGAATTGTATGCTAGCTCTGATGAAGAAGCTGTGGATGTTGGACCATCAGATGCACTAAACATGATAAATCAGGCATAAGAAGATGGAGAATCTGGTGATGAAGGGGAGAGTGAAAGTGAAGTGAAACTGAACATGATAAGATGAAAAGGAAAGAAAAAGGGAAAGGGATTGCTTTTACAGATGATGGTTTACATCCCCTGTCCCAACACAAAGTTCAATCTGATGATATAGTTCACAAATAAAATGTAATTGATCCTGACGTAGCAGAAGTTGAATCAGTAAAGACTGCCATGAGATTAATGAATGAAGATTTGGAGTCTTTGAATCAAGAAAATGAGGAGGAAATTCCTCAAGAAGTCCTCGAAACACTAATCAAGATGAAAGAAAAAGATGAGGAGATTGAGAAAATGACAAAGGAGGCAGATGAGGCAATCAAGGCCACACTGGATGCTCTCAAAGTAAATCTGAATGTTGATGAACAAGAGAGTACACAAACTGAAGAACCTGTGATAACTAAGCCTGAAGAGCCTATGATGACTGAGCCTGAAGAGGCTATAATAACTGAGCCTGAAGTGCCCATAGTAACTGAACCTGAACAATCTGAAACTGAACCTGCCAATCCAGAGAATGAAACTGATAAAGAACAAGAATTTAGTTTGGGTCCAGTCAGTCATGAAGAAGATGAAACTGTTGAAGTCTCTGCAAGTACAATAGTAAAATTGGTCATAATGAAGGTTCTTATAAACAAAGTATGAAACATTAAAGGCTAAACATAATGATATAAAGTTTCTTCAACTGTATGGCTACAGCTATAATTTCTTGATAAATCTTTCTCCTGAAGAACTGAAAAGAAAAATTGAACTAGTAAAAGACTCTTACAAAAATCAGAAAAGTCAAGAAAAATATGAGAGAGAACAGGAGTTAAGGATGAGATTGCAGAAGGAGAGAGATGAGGCCAAGAGGAAAGAAGAAGAAGTGAAAAGATGGTTTGAAGACCCTCAAAGGGTACAAACGTTAAAGAGGATAGTAATGGAGAAAGGTATGACCGAAGAATAGTTTCAAAACATGCCTCATGAACAATTAATTGAAATATACAATAGAGAGTAGAAACTATATTTTGGAAACCCAAAGAAAACTACAGGAAGCTAAGCAAAGAGCAGAAGAAGAAGTTCGAGTAGAAATGATGAGTGCTCTTCATAAGAAGGGTGAAAAAATGTCAAGATTAGTAGTGCAAACAGATGAGACAATCAGAAATGGTATGAAGAGGCTGGGCTGCATCAAATAAAGACAAACACACAAGGAAGCTCGAATCGAACCCCAAGATCTGAGATTGTGAGGCCTGAGCAACCAAGAAACTTAAATCTGCCCACACATCTCTTATTTGATAAAAGATCCAAGACTCTTAGGGTAATCACTGAAGATAAAAGGAAAACTCTGATTATCTTCAGGGACGATTTGAGGGACTTCACCAAAGAACAATTGACAAAGATGGCAGAATTGACACTACATGACAATCAGAACAGAAGTCAACCATCTGGACAACAAAGAAACGATATCTCCAAGTTCATTAAAGAACAAGCAGAACGGGGATTCCCATTTCTGAATCAAAGGAGGAGAGAGATACACAGCCAAGCTGAGAAGGAGAGAAGGAGAAAAAGAATCAATGAAGTTCACATTCTTGAACTCTCTCTATTTGATGCTGACAGAAGGAAATCCCAAGCAAGCAGCTTACACAGCAAAAGGAAGACCTTCAAGGAGTGCTTTGCTATGAGGGAAGAGATGAGAGAACCAAATTCAATTGTGCAAATTAATTGAAAAATTACCTTTATCTCTTACAACCAGCATAATGACTCAATTTCTCTGATGAATGCATCGGGGAATACCCAATGCTGTGATTAGAAATGATGGGGATCTTAAATGTACCCTCAAGATCTACAAGACTTAATTGATGTAGAATTCCCCATTGATTCCTCTGATGCTACGGAACTTTACATGATTAAACAAAAGGCAACCCTTGTCAAGGAAATGAAAGAAAAATCTGACACAAGGAGCAGGAGGAGAAGATAGCAGAATGGAGCTCAATAACAATTAAATTTATTTCTGTTTATCTTTGTAATTTTGTTATTTTGTGTCTTATGTAAAAAAACTTTAATGTGTAATGCCCAAGTGGCAGAATTCCTATTTATGTAATGAAATGACATGTTCTTGAATGATATATCTTTGATGTCTGATACATGTGTAACTCTATGCAGGGTATGTTTTGGTGCATCTGAGCTTATTCCAATCTAGGGGAGATTGTTGGGTTGGATTTTTGATAAGGAAGATTGAAATCTTCTCAACCTCCTCAGAAAATGGCTAAGTATAGACTTCGAGCAAGCCTAGACGATCGAGCATGATTTTATTACTTCGAGCAAGGTCTTAAAAACCTTAAATGCTTGATTCTTTTAAGTGTTAAGGCTTCGAGCAAGCTACACTTCAACGAGCAAGAGTGTTCTTCTATCAAGCATGGATTGCCAATTGAGCAAACATCTTGAACATACAAGTTTTAACTAAGTGTTACGAGCACAGGATGATCGAGCACATGGGGACAAGCATGGATGCAATAAGAAGATGTCACGTGATCAAAGCAAGGACTTCGAGCACAGTTCAGTTTACCAAGAAAGATTTACATCCGAGCATGCTAAAGATTGATGAATAAAAAGACTGAAGACATCAAGAAGATTGAGCTTGCTTGAAGGACTAGTTCGAGCAAAGCATGGATTAGTCAAGAGGAATGAAGCTTGATGGAGGAGAATATCTTCACTAAAGATATTCTAAGTAAATTATGCTCGAGGAAAATCGTCGAGCATATCTAGTATAGTGAGTCTGCTCGAGCAAGATTGCTACCTTGCTCGAGGACTCAACACTTGTATTATTTTTTATTTCATTATGTAATGACTAGGAACTTCTAGAAGGAATGTCAGGGTCTATAAATAGGGTCCTAGGTTTCCATTTAGGGCACGGATATCGACACACACAATACGAGAAACATTCCAAAAGAATATTCTATTTGTTTCCTCGTACAGCCGCCGCCGCCGTCACACACGAAATCCTAGAGATTCCTTCACTGTTACATTAATGACTCATTTATTATAATGAATCTTTGTCTTTGAATGTACTCTCATTGATTACTTATTATCATTTCTTCTTTGTTATTTTTCACTCCTTCGTTCCCACTTATTGGATATCCTGATTCCGCCGGTATATTCAATAGGCCTTTGGGTTACAGAGTTGGTGTGTTCCTGTCAACCTTTTCTAAGGTTTCACCTGACTTATGGTCCTGACATTTGTTTAAGTTCGGTTGGCCTCATCTTCATCCTTAGTATGATCATACATTACCTTAGTAGTTTAGCTTTGTGTTATATCAAATGGGTCCACAATTATTTATATTATTGCAATTATCCTAGTAATTTGATTTCTACCAATTTGAACAGAGCCTTAGTTATTATTTGTTACATTTACATTTACTGTTGTAATTATCATAACCACATGGAATTGCTTTTGCGCCATATTAAATATATCGAATTTGTGTATTATTCACCAACTTTACATTGACAAAAATATTATTTTTACGCATGTTACAGGTATGCTAGTTTAAAGTTGTGAAGACATTAGAATTACCTTTAGGTTATTAAAAAAAGATAATATTCATGTTTCATTTTGTTACATTGTGTGTAAATGTTATATTTGAATTGTGTATTTGAGAATGATATAAATAAATTTAATGATTATTGGCACCCTATAATTAGTGTCTTGAGCTTATGAGCAATCAACGTTATGCCTCGGCATATAACGTCATTGGCGGGGGTGTGACATTGGGATTGTGGGGTTTTAAAGTTCATAATAAAAAATTAGGGGTTCTTCATGAGAAACTTTCCTTAAAGAATGAGAAACTAGACTTATATGAGAAACTTTCTCTAAAGCATGAGTGTAGAACCTTGCAAAGGACTATTGGCCAGAAACCAAACAACTGATGGTTCAAACATCAGTTGTTCTCCACTATGCTTTAAAGGAAACTACTACTCACAAACGACTAATACAACAAACATCTGATATAAAGACTTAAGACTAACAACTGGTGCTAAAAACTACTAAAGAAACAACAACTAATGGATTAAACATTACTTGTTTTCAAAAGATTAGTAGTTGGCATAGGATTCTATTAGTAATCAGTTTTTTTAGTATAGATGATCAGTTGTTTGTAAAGGAATTGGTTAGATGTCAACTTCACCTTTAACTCATCAGTAGTTTCACACTTGTATAAAATGAAGAAGAGATTCTCTTTTCCATTAACACTTTACACATCACACATTCACCTGATTACATTACTTGTTGTGCTAAGAAATCAGTGAATGATGAGCTAAGTTTAAGGGTGAGTAGTTGACTGTAATATTTTAATTATTATTAATGCAAAAATTTTTCTTGCATGGGAAACCGTCGATGGCTTGTTAATTTACGCTGCAAATGTAACTTTGATAATACTAATTGATTCATAACTCAGTATGGATTCAATTAATGTGATACTAATCTATTCAAAAGATTAAATCAGTTGTTTACTGTTTCATTGGTGTGTTTTAGTTGTTCATTGATAAAGTTTAATTAAAATGATCCAACAATTTGTATAAGAGCTTTGGATCTCTGAAATTTATATAACAATCAATCCAGAAACAAAATTCTAAGCTCAAATTGATAATTCAAGTTGTGGAATCAAGTACTAGATAAAACTTTGTTGATTACTAAGTTTTTCTAAAAAAATCAATAAGAGTGAAATCATGCCGACGATAAAGGATCCTCATAATGTTGGGTCGCATTTAAATCACCAATGCTGGTACGAGGCCAGCACAATATATGGGCTCAGAGAATGCTTCATCATCTTTGCAACCAAAATACTGGTTGTTGTTCATGGGCCTCATTCCCCAGCAACAATTGGTTCACTAGATGGTAATAATATGATTAAGAATGATTCTAAGGATTATGCTGATCAGGACTTCCAAAAATATGAATTGCACGCCAAAGTTCACACAATGCTTGCATGGCAATTTCTAATGAGATTTATGGAGATTTAATTCGTTGCAAATTTTATAAGGAACTATGGAATGCACTAAAAGAACAATTTGATGGTACCCTGCAAGTCCTAGAGAATATATGTGAAATTTCATACAATAGTATGAATCATTTTTTTATTTAAATTACTCCCTACACTAATTAGTGAATTAGCAACAGATTTTTGAGATCTTTATTAGAAATTTGGGATACTCATGGCATTGCTTTGAGAATATTACTTGATTTTAAGGATATATTAGTTTGAGTTAATCTCAACTAGTAAATCAGATGATGATTATACCATTAGATAAGCACTTTTGTGTCAAGATACTCAGTCTAATCAAACTACTGACCAAGGGTATGACTATAATATAGACATAACTATGGCATTTGTTATGTGGTTGGGAATCAAGATTTTTTCGCTCATGAGAATCCTCAAAATATATCTGACAATTTATTATGGATGATTTTCAATATATAGATGCAGTGAATTTAGAGGAGATGGAGGTTTTGAACGCACTGCTTTGTCCCCAATCAAAACAAACAAGTTCTATAAATGAATTGAAAGTAAATTTCCAGCACTTAATTATAGGGAAAAGTAGGTTTTGACAAGTCTAAATAACATGTCACAAATGTAACATATTAGGATACTTTCCAGAGAGTGCAGAACTCAGATGCAGACAAGTCCCAATCATGTCCAACCTTTATAACCTACCCAAATTCCCCATCTCACTTAAATACCCATCTATAAAATTTCAACAATCATTCCACATCGCATTTTGTTCAAACATCAAACATGAAAAATATTGTTCCTTAACATCAGCATATATAAATCCCTTAACATATGCATCAAATTCCATATGTTCAATCTCCAATCATTTAACAAATTCTAGTAAAACCTCAAACTTCAACTACTGCTTTTACGGATCATCCTCAAACTAAAACATCCCTAAGACTAGTTTCTCCACTCAAGGGTATGTGGAATGGAGTAGTCTTCTAGAAGAGATGAGTTCTAAGGACTTAGTAGTTGTGATGATTAATGCTGAGAGTATAGAAGTAACATCTGATGAGTTTGTATATGAGATGCAATTAAAAAGAGAATTCAAATATTAAGTTATGATGCTTATTGCAAATGAAAGTACTAATGAAAAAACAAAAGTTGCATATCAGGCAAGCAGTCAAGCTGATGAAAAGGTACTTGTAACTGCTGCTAATAAGCTAACTCATGAAGTGCATCAAAATTTGTGTTCTTATAATTGTTCAATTTCATTTGCCAACGTCAAGTTAGAAAATATAAATTGATAAAAACAAGTTTCTAAACCTAAATTAGTTGTTTCAAAATCAAACTCTGAAATGAATTTAAAAATAATGAAAACGACAAAGACATTTGGAAATTAAAATATGATTTGTCTAACAAAAATGCTTAAGCTGAAAATTTGTTGTTCAAATACAATGGATGCAAAAAAAACTCTGGAAAACACTCAAGTAAACTGTAAGAAGTGGATTGAGTCAAGTAAAGGATTCTAGATGTAGTGAAGCAAATAGACCAGCAGCAATGTAAATTTTGGCATTGGATATAATCACACTAAAAACCTAATGATTATACTCCAGAATGCCTTACCATTGTGTTGATGAACTTGAAGAATATAGCTATTTTCAAAAAACTTCTCAAACTACTATTCCTAAAAATTTAACCACTTTGATGAGTGGAAACTGGTCCCAAACAACTGATTATGTAAGAGGATTTACACTAACTTCATTCAACTTGCAGGAAATAAAACAACTGATGATAATCTACCATCAGCAGTTTCAACAACTAAAATTCAGTCAAAACAACTTATGTTTCCAAAACGTCTAAAGTTTCTACACAAACAACTAATGCTCACAAAGCATTAGTGGTTTCAATGAAAAAGGAATCAACAAAGCTACTAGCATCTGTCCCTACATATGTTCCTAAATAAGTTGTTTCATAAAACAAGAGTGAATAAACTGACAATGCTCATGTTGTCCTTCATCCAACATCTGTACCAGCATATAAATCACCATGAACAATTTTTATTGATAGATTGGGCAACAAAAAAGAAAACATCTAAAAGTGGTTCAAAGAAGCAAATGTTTCCAAATCCATGTGATGTGTATATGTTAGTGCATAATTTCTAGTGCTTAGGTCTTGTGTTTTAGGTCTTGATTACAAAGAATTTGGAATGCGGTTGTAATGTTTTGAACATATGAGTTATACATCGTATAACTTATACGACGCATAACTTATGCACCGTGTATCTTATACTGCGTATAAGTCCCCAAGTGTGCCTATATATAGGTTATTTGGCATATGTGTTCATTGATTTTGGTTCATTTTGTACTTGTTTTTTAATGTCATATCTTGATGTACTTCACTGCTATCAATGAATAAATGAATATTAAAGAGATATCTTTGTGTTTTTAATTATACTAAGGATTCAACACATAGTATTTGCAGAGTAGATATGGCCATGGATGTTCTTTATCATCTATCTTCGGTCCTAACATTCTTTTAATTGATATAAGAATTTTTGGCTCATTACCGACTTTGAAAGGCTCAATTTAATCTTTTATCATTCCAAAAGATGTATCTGTTCAAAACTTACCAAACTTTCATGCATTGTCATATCTTTGGTTTTGAACGATATCTTTAAGATTTCGATCATTTCATCTTCATTTTCTCCACAAAAATGTACATGTTTTGCTTATACGATGTATAAGTTTAGAGCGCTTAAGTCATACTTGCCATATAACATCCTGTTTTTGACTTAACCGACGTATAACTTCAACGTATTAGTACTAATCCGCCGGGTATCCTCTCCGCATATGTTTTTCAACGTATATCATCTCCGCATAAGTAGTTACACGCCGTATATGTCTATTCGTTCATACATACTTGTACTGGCATATAACTTATACGTCGTATACAAACTTACACGTTGAAGATTGAATATATACGTCATTATTACTTATATGATATGATTACTTATACGCGTCAAAGGTGATTTGCTTATTTGCTTAGACAAGGGGGGAGTTTGTTGATGCATGAATGCCTATTTGCTTAGACACACCAAGACCAAGCAATATCCAAGGGGAGATTATTAGTGTATAATGCCTATGGCTTAGGTTTTGTGCTTTTGGTCTTGATAGTAGAGAATTTGGAATGTGGTTGTAATGTTTTGAACATATGAGTAATACGCCGTATAACTTTCACGGTGCATAACTTATGCGCTGTGTATCTTATACGATGTATAATCCATAAATGTGTCTATATATAGGTAATTTGGCATATGTTGTCATTGACTTTGGTCCATTTTGTACCTGTTCTTTTAATGTCGTATCTTGATGTACTTTACTGCTATCAATGAGTAAATGAATATTAAAGAGATACCTTTGTGTTTTTAACCTATAATATGGATTCCGCACATATTATTTGTAGAGTAGATATGATCATGAATGCTCTTTTAGTATCTTAAAAAAAATTTAACAAAAAATTGTAGATTTTTAAAAGCAGTGGAGCACAAGAAGACTATTGTTACAACAGATGCGTTTATTTAAAATAAAAAATCTACAACCAAAAAGAAAGTGCAGTTTGAAGGTGTTGAAATACTTGTTACTATGGCTTTAAAGAACATTCCAAGTTCAAGAACTGTTCATGTAACAGATGCTCCACTAACAAAAATCTTGCATAGGCAAACAAATGTAATATTGGCTATTTTCCGAATCCGAAACCTAAACCACTTAAAACATTGGTTTTTCATTTTTATATTTATATATTGGTTTATGTTAAGAATTATTAATCTATGTTTTAAACCTAGTTACAAACTACATTTCATGCATTTCGGTGTTAAAGATTGTATTTAATCAAGTATAGGGGGTTATTTTTGCCAAGTTCCATACGTGCTACGAAATTCCACCTGTCACGCTCCATGACGGGCATGCAGGAATCTCCTCGCATAGCGCGAGGGCGCACCTTCAGACACGATTTCATGTTTTTCACTCGATTAACTCTCCAAATCCATTCTAAACCTGTTTTTGAGCCGATTTCTTGTTTCTAGAATATTCCTAGGCTAATATCTGCCAACAAAATCCCTATCTTTCCCTCCAAGTTTTGTAATTTAGGTTATTAAATTCTTGTTAAAAACCCCACTAACCCAAATCTCTTAAATAATCGTTTAAACCTTGACCCTAATCTAATTCTTATATAAACCATGCTTTTTTGCCTCTTCTCTAACATTACAATTCGTCAATGTCACTCTCAATCACAAGTTTATGGTAGTTGTTGGTGTTCTTGGACTATCAAAAGTCAACAAACTCATGTTCTTCATCTTTCTCTTTGATTTTGGGTGATTGTATTTAATTCTCTTGTTGTATAGCTTTTGTTAATCAAATTCACTAATTTGAGGTGTTTCCATTATTTTATTGAAGGTTTACAACTTAAAAGTGTATGTTAATTCAATAACTGGCATTACTCATTTATTTGGTCATCTTTTTCTTAAAAACTAGGACTGAAATTTTAATTATCTCTTTTACATATAAGATTGTTGGAAGCGAATTCGACTTTGATTCGGGTTCGAGTCCGATAAAACCAACCACTCACGTTTCTTACTTTAATTTTCTAACTTGTTTGGGTCGTATATTTTAACTGAACCGAATTGATCAGAACCTTGTAATTCTTATTTTAAGATGAGTTTTACAATAAAAACCGGATTTAGAATTATATACTCGTTTAAAACCCCATGCCTATTTTACCACTCGTTCAAAACTCGATTCATTGAACCAACTCACAGTTTGCTTTTAAGGTGAGTGTTTCATAGTCCCCGTTTTCGCTTTTCAAATATTCTAGGGTGTGACGTTGTACCTATTTCAAATTCAATTATTTATCATACATTTACATCGCATACATGATCCAAACTATTATCATCGTTATTGATTGCATCTATGCTTGTTATATGCTTACTTATTACATGCTTACACGATTGATTGATTGGTTGTGTTGGGTTGGATTTTTGATAAGGAAGATTGGAATCTTCTCAACCTCCTCAAGAAACGGCAAAGTATGGAATTCGAGCAAGCCTAGACGATCGAGCATGGTTTTTACTACTTCGAGCAAGGTTTTGAACCTTAAATGGTTGATTCTTCTAAGTGTTTAAGGCTTCGAGCAAGAGTATTCTTCTATCGAGCATGGATTGCCAATCGTGCAAACAGCTTGATCATACAAGTTCCAACCAAGTGTTACGAGCACAGGATGATCGAGCACATGGGGACGAGCATGGATGCAATAAGAGGATGTCACGTGAATCTAAGCAAAGACTTCGAGCACAGTTCAGTTACCGAGCAAGATTTACATCCGAGCATGCTAAAGATTGCTGAATAAGAAAAGCTGAAGACATCAAGAAGAATGTGCTGCATCAGCTTGTTGTGCACAGGTTCTGTGGATTCAAAACCAACTGCTGGATTATGGTCTGAATTTCTTAATCACACCTATTTTAATTGATAATACTGTTGCTATGTTCATTGTTAAAAATCCAGTCCAACATTCTAAGACTAAGCACATTGAAATTAGACATCATTTCATTAGGGATTGTCAGGAAAAAGGGCTTATAGAAATGAAAAGGGTAGACACATCTGATAATTTGGCTGATTTGTTCACCAAACCATTAGATAAGACCAGGTTTCACTTTCTGTTAAAATCCCTAGGAATGATAAATGCTGATGAGGTTTAATTTAGGATGTGTGCTTAAGTGAGGTGCTTACTGATGATCTATGTTACTCATTTTGAGTGTTTGCATGATTGACTGCTGTGCTAAATTGACTATTCTATCTGCATTAATCATGTTTGTGACTGTTCTTGTGTAGAAACAGTTGTGAGTATTTTGACCTGTGCTTGCATGATGAATTTTTATGATTCTAAGTACTTCAAGCATGAATCTGTGCTTGATGATGTGCTTATTTCTTTTCGAGCACAAGCATAGGGTTCTGAACGACTATTCTAAGTGATTCGAGCATAGATGACATTGCTCAGTTGCTCGAGCATAGAGTTGCTTTGGAAAACTTTTCAAGTATTCCGAGCATGGTTCTGTACTTTATGGTGTATTTGCGGTTCTTCGAGCACAAACAAACCATACTTGAGGACTCTATTTTGAGCACAAGTGATGTTTTTGATGTTCGAGCATGGACATGTGCTGGGGAAAGCTTTCCAAGTATTCCTAGCACAACTCTATTGCTCGAGCACACTGTTCAAGTCTTTCGAGCACAAACTCTGTAATGCTACATCTTAAGGTTGCTCGATAGACTTCCGAGCATGCTCGATGGAGTTCTGGGTGTGCTCGACAGACTTAACTGATAATTTGATGTTTTTATGCTATCTGACAGTTTGTGCTGTGATAATGTGAAAGTGTGTGCTTAGTTTCCAATGCTTAAATGACAACACCATCTTTAAAGTCATTGTTCTTAAAATGAATTTTCAAAGGAAAATGAATTTTAAAATGGTAAAGAGTTTTTGATTAAGCAATACAGTTTTGGTGATCGTACAAGGAAGATGATAACATTATCCAAGTTCCTAATCAGAAGTGAACAATGTTTTTGAAGTGGAGATTGAATCCAACTAAAGTGGGAAATGATAGTATATTGTCTAATCTTCTAACTCATGGATTATAGGCTTAAAAGATTTTTGTTCAGTAAACTGACAATTTGTGTAGCTTCTTCTCATGAGTGCAGTGATCTATGTGATACAAATATTATAAACATGCTAAGTTTGATGTGGTGATTCATTTGAAAACTAAGGTATGTTTCCTTACACATCTCTTCGAATGATATGCAGAAAGGCAATTATCCAATCATACACGAGCCTGTTGATGTTTTGGTCTTCCAAAAACAGTTTATCAAATTATGAGCAGCTACTAAATAGCTATATATATATATATATTTGAAAGTTTATAATCAAAAAGAAAATGAAGCAAATGAAAAAGCGTGAAAACGAAAATGCAATAAGCTTCACAATCATTAATGATAAATAAATGTATCATGACCTTAAGGGGCACTAAAAGAACTACAAGAGTGGGGCATACAAATAAGTCCTAAACAATCTGAATGAAAGGCATGTAAGTCCGGATGGCTTGTAAGTCCAACGTTCAACCTTATGGTTTGATATCTATGTATCTTATTACTAAATAAACTGATCGGACAAATAAAACTTTTTTTTGACCAACGCATCAGGGGGTCGAAGTCAATTCGGGGTGATATGGAGAAAGCTAAATAAGCTTTGAGAAGAGATAAGGAACAACTAAAGTGTAAAATGTGACCATTCTTACTCACGCAACTAATTGAACCTTAAGAATATCACAAAACGTCATGAGAATCATGCTAAGAGCATACACCTAGTGTCAGCCTGACTTAAGTCATAATACGGCTGAAAATGAAGTGGTGTGACAGTTATTGGACAATCTGATCCCATGTTGAGATCTTTCCAATAAATTGACATAACTTTTTGAACTGGATTTTGATCTCTTGTTCACTTCAAACCCAAGCTTGAGCAAACGGATTGATTTCATTAACTTGTAATCTTAATTATTGCAAAGTTTGAGTGTGATTTTTGTCTTAACTTCTAGGCAAATGATTTTGACTTCACCAATGTTATCTGTGTTTGTTCTCAGTATTTTCGAGTATGATCTAGGAATTAGACTGTACTTCGAGCTCACTTTTGATGTGTTGTTATCTTTGATCTTCGAGCACGAAGATATACTTTGTTATTTTACTAAGTATCTTCGAGCATGATTGCATGAGTAGGTATGATTTAAAGTCTACGAGCACGAGAACTGAATGATAGGAAACATCTAAGTGTTTCGAGCAAGGTCTGTGCTAGGTGTCTTAGTGAGCGTGTAGAGATGATTGAGTTAACATTTAGAGATGAGGAAAGATGATTCTATTGCTAAGAAATTTTCGAGCACACCAGGGTACCATTTTTTGTGCTCAAGTGCGGGATTAGGAAAAATTGTGATTAAGGTTTTCAAGCTCACTGTACTTCGAGCACACAAGAATGCATCTCGAGCATAGGAAATTGATATGATACATTTCTAAGTATGTTCGAGCAAGCATTGTACCATGTCTTTTTGTACAGGGGGAGCAAGTTTTTATTTTGGCTGTATACTCGAGCAAGGGTGGTAAATGTGAATTTGAAATTAAATGACAACTGTTGTGTGCTAGACAACAAACCAAGGTACTGTACCACCAAATCGTTAGGTATAAAAAGGGGACTTAGAAAGTTTTTCAAACAATTTTCTCTAATTAAACCTAAACGAATGCCCTCTTGCTCGTGCTATCTTCCTCTTGCTCGCTGGTCTATTCTTTCTTAATTTCACATAGATAATAGCCATTAGCTCTGTTTCGACTTCGGTAAGACATCGCTGTTCGATAATCGTCGCACCGATTTTGAAATTAGTGTTTCCAATTGAACAAATTGACTAACTGTTTACTTGTTTTGTAGGTACGCATATTACTACGGAACAGGTTAATTGAAGACGCCATCAATCATCTATCTATTCTCCTATATTAGTTTTGGAACTTTGTGTACTGACAACTCTTCTTGTTTTTGCAGATTCTTGTTTTTGCAGAACTGATGGCTTTCAAATTCGAAAAACGGCATAATACGTGTGCTCGATTGGAGATAGACGATGACAACCGTGAGTTGGAGCCAATGATAAACTTTCTGAGAAACTCCAATCTGAGGGTGGCGTTAACTACCGACCCCACAATATACAGAAATCACATTTCGGATTTTTGGGGGTCTGCAACATATGTACATGACGTCAATGGGGAAAGAATTGAGGCGTCGATTATAAATCATGACATTGAAATAAGTGAAGCCTCAATCAAAGCTGCACTGGAACTTAATGACAATTTTGAGGATCAGCCGTCCTACTCCGTCCCAAAGTTACTAAGAGTCTTTCAAGAGACTATGGGCTATCAGGGAGGAGTTAAGGAGGGACAGTTTCAAAAGAGGAGTTTTCCGTTAATCTACAGATTTTTGATTCATCATGTTATTCAGTCTCTATCTCCACGACGAGGGACCTGGACTTTATTGAGCAGAGAGCTTGGGACTCTCACTGTCACCATTCTTTACCAGGAACCTTTCAACATTTCAAGACTCATCTTTCAAGGGTTGATTTCAAATGCAGAGAGGCCTGTACATAAAAGATTCTTAATGTATCCACGTTTTCTGCAGATCTTAATAAACAGAGTCTTACCAGACGTTCAAAGGACAGGGCAGATTTTGGGGTTGCAGGACCCAAATATATGCAAACGTATGAAGGATGCATAGAGTAAGTTTATTGAGAATGCTGACTGGGATGTACTCCTATGGTTACTCGTACCTGCACTGGGTGCCATTGATGTACCGAGGACCCCTGGCAACAGTGATGAGGAAGATGATGATGGTGATGATAATGATAATGATGATGATGATGGTGCCGATGGAGGAGATGAGATGGTTATTGACAATGCTGCTGATGCACAGGTTGTAGTTGACGAGACTGTGTATGAAATTGGTCAAGAAGCTCATGAGCCAAATGATAATGCTGATATTCGTAATTCACATGCCACAACTGAGCCAACTTGACAAGACATACCTATCCATCGTCAACCTACTACCGAACCAACTGAACCTACTCTCCCAACCCAAATCCCAGAACCATACAAAGTTTCATCTCCTGAAACTGAAGATGCTGAACCATTCTCTGAACCAGCTCCAAAACCTACTGCTGAAACCCCACCATCAAGTCCAAATCTTTATGATATTGTGTGTGAAAATGCCAAACTAGAGTTTGAGAACATAATGCTAAGAGAGAAGAATGCCATTTTGGCTGCAAAGAACTCAGCTCTGGAAGCTGCACTAAAGGAGGCGTTATTGAAAATTCAAACTCTTGAGGGGCAGTCTGAGGTTGAGAAGACCACAGATGCACCAAAACAGGGGGAGAAAATTAGTGTTTAAGAGGAAGTTGGACTTGAAGAGGAGGTTGGACCATCTGATGCTTTAAACATGCTAAACCAAGGATATGATGATGGAGAATTAGATGTTGAGGGGGAGAAAAGTGGAGAAGATGAAACAGAAAAAGAAAATTTAAAGAGGAAAGAAAAGGGCAAGGGGGTTGCACTTACAGACGATGACTTACACCCCCTGCCTCAACACACAACTCAGTCTGATGACATTTTGTTTAAACAAAATGTAGTTGATCAAGACATGGCTGAGGCTGAATCCGTGAAAATAACTATAGAATTGATGAATGAAGAGTTGGAAGCTCTGGAAAGAGAACAGTTAAATCAAGAGGAGGAGGAAGTTCCTCAGGAGGTCATAGAAGCCTTGATTAAAATGAAAGATAAAGAGGAAGATGATGAGAGGAGATTAAGAGAAGCTGATGAAGCAATCAAGGCTACTGATGTGTTGTAAAACACTCGTATTTTCCGCACGTTTTATCTACGTATTATATTATATTTTATATGTTTTAACTCGTTTTAGATAGGTTTTACATACATTTATTAATCTTGTAGGTTTTGGTAGAAAGAAAGAAGAAAACCGGGACTTTTCCAGCATTCTACGAGCCTTTTACGCATACAAGTTCAGAACAAAGCTCAAGGCCCGACCCGTATGCATCATGGAGGCCCAAGACCATATTATATTATATTATATAAAAAAATAAAACCCTAATCAGTAAAAGGAGCTGCTGGACGGAATCAATAGCAGCACAATAGCAGCCAACAGCAGCACAACAACATCAACAGCAGCAACAACAACAGCAACAGCAGCAGCAACAGCAGCAGCAACAACATCAACATCAGCAGCAACAACAGCAACAACAGCCAACAGCAGCACAACAACATAAACACCCGATATCCTTTCTTTCATAACATTGTTCAACAACTTTAATTCTCTTGTTTAATTGTTAACTAGTTTTGCACTTGATTGAGAGATTGAATTGTTTATGATTAGTGTTGATCATTGGATGTTTGTTAAGATGATTGGTATGAGTTTAATAATGGTTTTATTAAGTGTTTGCTGCTGTCCAAAAATTATGCTCGGCTAATCTTGTTAGCTCTACCTAGGAATGATGATTCTTGTTAGGTTTTGATAGGTTTTATGGATTGTTTGATTAATAGACTTGAATTGTTATTGTAAAGTTTGATTTAGACATGAAATAGGTTGTGTTTAAGGGCTGGAAATTTTAGTGATTCATTGCATAAACCCCGTGTGTTGATTGATTAGTTTTGTATTGATTGATCGGTGCATTGTTTGATTCTAGACTTTGTGTTTAGGGTTTGTTTGCGGTAGGTACCACCGTAGGGTTTTGTTGCATGATTAGTTGGATTAAGTACAGCGGTTAAACAACTTCCTTGAGACCGAGAGGTGATAGGAAGTTAGGGTTGTCTCATTGCCTTTGCATGCTAGAATAAGGATTGCGCGAGAGCGAGTTCGTTTCTTGTCAGGTTTAGGTGTTTTGAGCGACTAGTTGATCTATTTTGGTTTAAGTTGAATTGTTCCTCTATCCTTGGTTGTGTAGTATTCATTACCATTAGGGTCGAGTGTTGGTGAGACCGAGAGGTGATCTAGCATTAGAACACGTTAGCAATTGTTTCCCGGTTTGGTCGTTTTAGGCGATTTTGAGTAGTTTAGGCTTGTTGTGTGAGACCGAGAGGTAATCCAGTGAGCCCGAGCGATCCTTAGTCGTGTCATCTTTAGGGACCGGTGTCTTGAAGTCATTCAATCCATTAGCTTGTTAGGCCTACAATTTGATTCAGACCTAGGTAGATGTTTTTCTCCATCTTAAGTCAACACAGTTAGTTTTCCGTTAAGTTTTCTATTTTTGGTAAGTTTTGTTAGTTAATTCAGTTAGTTCAGTTAAGTTAATAAAAAATCAAAAATCAATATAATATTATTTTAAGGTAGGTCTTGTCTAGGGTTAGTGATCTTTAGCGTTCTAACGTGTCCACGTGTTCGATACTCGGACTTCCTAAGTCTATACTACTTGCAATCGGTACACTTGCCGGTTGTGTGTGGTTTTAGGGTTTTCATTTTAATATTAAAGCTTAGTTGTGAGGGTCATTATTATAGGGTTATTAGACACACATCAGCTACAATGGATGCATTGAAAGAAAATTTGAATGTTGATCAACAAGAACCTGAACAAGAAAAGGCTGCAGAGCCTTTGATCACTGAGCCTGAAGAGCCTGAGATAAATGAGCCAGAAATTAGTTTGGGACCAGTTAGTCAAGAAAAGGATGAACCAATCGAAGTCTTAGCAAGCACAATGGTTAAACTGATCATTATGAAGGATCTTACACTGATTCTGAATAATCCAGAGAGACATCACCCAAAGATTGTGATGGCAGCAAGAAAGGCTCAACTAGAATTTATAAATCTGAGCAAAGGAGAACCAAAATTTGAAGACCATGTTGAACCAAGTGACCCTATCATTGAAGAAGTTAGTGAAAAACCTGTTGACACACAAACAGTTGAAACTGATAATGACGAATCTAAGTCTGTTGATGAAGAAATAATCCTAGAAGAACCAGAGGAAATGCAACTCAAAAGAAAACCTTCATCTGAAATTGAGACCCCAAAGCCAAAGAGACAAAAATATGTGAAGAAAATGGTCTACAAATTGAGGTCAGAGATGCTTGAAGATAGAAAAAGAGCTCAATCCAAACAAAATGATGAACCAATGATCGAGGCTCTTCATAACCTTGAAGAAGTGGTGGACTTGGATGGTGAAAGTGAAGATGAGGAAGAATTGCAAGAATCTGAAAAGACAAATGAAGATGTTGAATATTTGATCAGCTTGGGTTATGATCCTCTGTATGTTCAAAGACTGTCAAAAGAGGATGTGGCAAAAGAAGCTGAGGGTTTGAGAGTAAGGAAAGGAAAAAGAGAAGTATTGATAAAGGCTGGTCACAAGCCTGCTTTCCTGAACTTACAACCGTTTGACAAGATTGATAGTTGGTACAAAAGGGCTCTCATGGAGAATCTATCTGACTATGTGAGAAAGGTGTCTGAAAGGAAGAAAGAGAAAGAAAAAGAATTCAAAGAATTAGACAGTAGCAGGAAAAGGACTGAAAAGAAACAAAAAGATGAAGAAGAATATGAATCCTTAAAGTCAAAACATAAGGATATCAAATTCCTTCAGCTGTATGGCTACAGCTACAACTTCCTGATGAATCTCTCTCCAGAAGAACTTAAAAGAAGAATTCAACAGATTAAAAACTCTCACAAAGATCAAGAAAGTCGAGAAAAGTTTGAAAGAGAGCAGTAGTTAAAAATGAGATTACAGAAGGAAAGGGAGGAAAAAGAAAAGAAAGATCAAGAAGCAAAGAGGTGGTTTGAAGACCCTCAAAGGATGGAAATGTTAAAAACTTTTGTAACAGATAAAGGGATATCACAAGAACAGTTTCAGAACATGCCTCTTGCTGAGCTAATGGAAATATACCACAGAGAGCAGAGGATGTATCTTGAAACACAGAGGAAACTGCAGGAAGATAGAAGGAGGGCAGAACAAGAAGTTTACGCAGAAATGATGAATGCCCTCCACAAAAAGGGAGTAAAAATGTCAAGACTGGTAATGCAAACAGAAGATACAATAAAGAGATGGTATGTTGAAGAGGGTCTTGATAAGATTAAGAAAGTTGAAATGGGGAGCTCAAGCAGAACCCATAGGTCAGAGAGTGTGAGGCCTGTGCAGCCAAGAAACCTGAATTTTCCCACACATCTCTATTTTGACAGAAGATCGAAGACCTTAATGGTTGTGATTGAAGATGAAGCAGAACATCTCATCATCTTTAGAGATGATTTGAGAAATTTTTCAAAAGAACAACTGACCAAGATGGTTGAGTTGAATTTACATGACAATCAAGAAAGGAGTCAACCATCTGGTCAACTGAGGAATGATCTCTCCAAGTTTTTAAAAGAACAAGTAGAAAAGGGATTCCCATATCTACATCAGAAGAAGAGAGAGATCAGGAGCCAAGCAGAAAAAGAAAAGAGGAGGAAGAGAATCAGTGAAGTTCACATATCTGAGTTTTCCCTCTCTGAAACAAAGAAACAAAGAACTCTATCAAGCAGCTCTCAGCAGAAAAGGAAAACTTGAAAAGAGTGCTTGGCTACTAGAGAAGTGATGAAGGAACCCAACTCAAGAATAAAACAATTTGGAAGAATCACATACTTAATGTACAATCAACAAGATGATTCGACCACTTTGAGAAATGAGTTTGGGATACCTATTGCAGTCATAAGGGAGGATGGAGATCTGCATTATATGCATCCACAAGACTTACAAGTTTAATTAATGCAAGATTCCCAAGTGATGCCTCTGACTCCTCTGAACTTGACAAGCTGAAGCAAAGAGCTGCATATGTGAAGAAACTAAAAGAAAGAGCTGAAGCCAAGAGCAGAGGAAGAAGATAACAGAATGAAGCTAATGAATGATTGATTTTTATTTCTGTTTATCTTTATATTTTGTTTGATTTGTAAAAATTTAGTTTGTAATGCCCATGTGGCAAAATTCCAATTATGTAATGAAATGACAAGTTCTTAAATGATTTATCTAGAAATTTGATATATGTGTAACTCTATGCAGGTATGTTTTGGTTCATCTGAGCTTGTTCCAATCTAGGGGGAGATTGTTGGGTCGGATTTTTGATAAGGAAGATTGGAATCTTCTCAACCTCCTCAAGAAATGGCAAAGTATGGAATTCGAGCAAGCCTAGACGATCGAGCATGGTTTTTACTACTTCGAGCAAGGTTTTGAACCTTAAATGGTTGATTCTTCTAAGTGTTTAAGGCTTCGAGCAAGCTACACTTCAACGAGCAAGAGTATTCTTCTATCGAGCATGGATTGCCAATCGTGCAAACAGCTTGATCATACAAGTTCCAACCAAGTGTTACGAGCACAGGATGATCGAGCACATGGGGACGAGCATGGATGCAATAAGAGGATGTCACGTGAATCTAAGCAAAGACTTCGAGCACAGTTCAGTTACCGAGCAAGATTTACATCCGAGCATGCTAAAGATTGCTGAATAAGAAAAGCTGAAGACATCAAGAAGAATGTGCTTGCTCGATGGACTTATTCGAGCAAAGTTTGAACAAGTCAAGAGGAATGAAGCTTACTCAAAGAGAATATGTATTTTTCGAAAGATAATATATTCCAAGTAAAGTTTGCTCGAGGATACTCACCAAGCACACCTAGTATAGGAAGTTTGCTCGAGCAAGGTATGTACCTTGCTCGAGGACTGTAACACTTGTATTAGATTTATCTTTCATTATGTAATGACTAGGACGTCTGAAAAGGAAAGTCAAGGTCTATAAATAGACGTCCTAGGGTACCTTTAGGGGATAGATCGGAGATGGAATTGGCAGGCACGCACTGATTACGAGAGCCGCCGCCGTCACACAAAACCCTAGACATTCCATTCACTGTACCACTGACATATCATTAAATAAAGTGAATCTTTGTCTTTGAAATAGATTTTACTGATTATCATTTACTGTTTTGTGTTTGATATCTGTTCACAACCCTTCATTCTCAATCATTGGATATCCTTATTCCGCCGAGATATTCAATCGGTCTTTGGAGTATTCGAGTCGGTGTGTTCTTGTCAAACCTTTGCTAAGGTTTCACCCGACGGACGGTCCTGACAGGTTGGCTGATTTTTTCAACGCAAACAAAAACTCAAACACAAACTCTAGTGGGTTATTCTGAACGGCTACTTGCGCTTCACTGTAGACTGACTTCGTGTCAGGGATGAACGAAAGTTTTCATTACATTGTTCGCATTTACATTTATATTTGCTTGAGGTCATTATGATCTTTGGATTGTTTTTTATCTCATTAATACGTATATATACACCCTATGATTGTTTATTAACCTTGTGTTGAAAAATACAACTTTTACAATACTACAGGTTAAGTTGCTCGATGAGCTGAAGAACGCATAGTTTTACCTTTATGTTATTTAATTAAAATACTATTGTATGATTTGATTCCGATATGTTGTAAATATGCACTTGAATTTTGTTAATTAATTAAATAGTTATTGTTGTTATTAATTAGTGTCTTTTGAACTACTGAACAATCAATGTTGCGCCTCGGCGTATTCCACAATAGGTTGAGGTGCATGTGACAACAAATGTCTCTAATAATCAAAAGTTGTTTCACAAAATACTGAGATTGAAATGCTGATGGAAAATCAAAAACAGTTGATGAATCTTGTTAAGAATTTTCAATAGAAAATTGATATTTATACTTCTAAAGAACAACCGAAGACCAAAGGGGCTTCGATTAATCCTACTAACTAATTCCTGTGTTGTGCATGGAGCTTTCACATGCCTTGAAAGCTTATGGTATGTTGATGGTGGAGGGTCTATGCACATGACAGGGAACATATATTTTCCCTCTGAATTCAGAAGACATGAAGGAGGAGCTGTTTCTTTTGGCACATATGAAAAAAAAATGTGTTAGGATCAATGTAGGTCGAAGTAGATAACTTAGTATTTGATAATGTTAACTTGATTGACAAATTGAAATTCAACTTATTGAGTGTATTACAAATGTATGATAGAGGCTATGGTGCCTTCTTTACCCAGAAAATATGTAAAGTTCTCAACTCAGGTTGTATAAACTAGATTGAAAATTGAGTACATATAACACTTTTCTTAACTGCAAATAGGAGTAAAAATGTCTATGTTCTAGACATGTATAAGGATAATAATATCCCTTGAAACATGTTTTCTTAGTAAGGCAACAACAAAAGAAACAGAGCTTTGGAATAGGGGATTACACCATGTTAATTTACAAACAAATAACAACCTTACTAAGAAACAACTGGTAAGAGATCTACCTATCAAAGAGTATTTCTGTGATGAAACTTGTGTTGATTGTTTAAAAAGGCAAACAACACAATGTCTCATACAAATATTGAAGAGTCTAAGTCTACTGCTTGGGCTAGGATATATTTTTAGTTGTTTATGCTTTGGATTAATGTGTTTACGGTTTGTTCTAGTATAAGCGAAATCCCTATATCCCCCTATAGGTATTACAGTGGGCTTGACGATTTATTGTCAGGATACATTTTTAGTGGTTTAGGTTTTGGATTAATGTGTTTACGGTTGTTCTAGTATAACCGAGAAATCCCTATAGGGATTCCGGGGATTTCGGTGGGCTTGACGATTTTGGGCTTGTTATAGGCTTTTTCGACTTAGGCTTGTGTACCCTATATAATGTTTTGTTTATTATTATTAGGGTGATTTTCTCTCAAAGGGACATCAAGATATATTATTCCAATAATTATAATAGATTTTCTCTCAAAGGGACTTAAGTATTTGACGTAATATACACGTGCTTTGAAGTCATACTATTGTGTTCATCATTCTTATTTCATTCATGTTCTTTAATTACCATGTAGTATGTTTTCACCAAACAACGTGTATACGTGATATCATATTTTCTAGTTCTCGACAATATTGGTTTCTCGGCTATTTTTGGTTCTCGGCAGCTAAGGTTCTCGGTTATTTGGGTTCTCGGCAACTAAGGTTCTTAGTTAATTAGGTTCTCGGTTACCTTGGTTCTCGACAACTAAGGTTTTCGGCGTATTAGTTCTAGGTATTGGTTTCTAGGCCACAAGGGTTCATAGCTAGTTGGCATTGACAAGTTTGTTCTTTGTTTTGACATGTGTTTTCGGTGTTGACCTGGGTTATTTGTTTGACTATTATTTGCTAGAGTTTGACTTTAAAATCTTTAATGGAGACTAAAAGAGTAAATTTATCCATTACCAACCTACATTAGGAATTGGACTATGTTATGTCAACTACCATTCGTATTCCCCGTCTGTTGACTGCGGATGGATTTGATGAATGGAAATTCAGATTTGAGAATTATTTGAAAATGAAAGATGTTAAGGCATGGAGAAGCATTCTAAGGGGTCCCTCAGTCATTTCTTATGAAATGGACGATGAAGAAAAGACTGTTGCACAAAAACCCATTGAAATATACACTGATGATAACTTTAAAAATATTGAAGAGGATGAGAGGGCTCTGTCCACACTTACACTAGCACTATCACAGGGTTTAGAGAGGTTAAATCTGGAAAGGCATTATGGGAGGCTTTAATTGATGTGTATAAGGGAAATGAGGACATGAGGCAGAGTAGACAAGACTCGCTTCATCAAAAGTTTAAAATGCTTAATCATCTTTTGGCCGAGTTGTTGGAATCTCAACTTTAAAGATTTTTTGCACTTGTCACTCAAATGCGTGCTGCTAAGATCGAGCTGACCCTCGCTGAGGTTAATAAGAAGCTCTTGAACTCCTATCCTCAGAGCTGGGTTATCAACGTAGTCCTCATTAAAAAGACCAAAGGTATTACTAGAATGACCATCTCTGAAATAATGATTGAGATTAAGTCTTGCGACATGGATGATAAGCAATGTGTCGTTAATCATGCCAGTTCTTATAACACAGCTAAATACAGTTCTCCCACTAATAACACTTTTTCTGCTCAAGATGGCTTTGCTATGTTTAGGTCGCCATTAATCAACCAGCTCCACCACCAGCCTACCACTCTTCTCAGAGCTCCAACCAAACCCCTGCCAAGGCTTACTCCTCTATGTTGTTAGCAATCTCTATAGCCAAACCCTTTCCTCAGGTTCCTTCAATCTCTAAGGAGACTGATGAAAACATTGCATTAATGGCCAGGTTTATGAACTGTTACAATGCTTTCTTGGCTGGCAATTTGGTCCCTTTTGTTATGATTGTTGAACTGGACCAGATTCATCCCAAAGTTGCAGAAGAGATGGATATTTCCTAGCAAATTGCAATGGCTATTTTAAGAACCAAAAACTTTATCAGGACCGGGATCTCGTGTAAAACAAAAACAGTTGTCAAGAATACACACGAAATCATCCAAGACCGACTAAAAATATCCAGTGGAATCAGATATCATCAGGATATTGGTCTAGCGATATGATTGTATGGAACACTCACAAATATACTCAAAAGATTTCCAGTATATTCAAATAATCAGTCAAGAACAATGGAAGTGTTTAAGGTTTTAGCATGGAACGTCTAGAGTTTCTCAATAAATGACGGTGGTACTGGGTTTGCATGAATGAGGTCTTAGTCTCTCATTAAACGTTTATGCACGGCCCCAATGATGTAAACCTAGTATTCTTTATATAGGCCCATAGACGTTCCTTCTAGAAACCCTAATAATTACAAAATACAATTAAAATAAACACAAGTGTAAACTAGGTCTTTGAGTATGATATATCCTTGTCGAGCAGACCTTGTAACATTGGGTATGCTCGAAGCATGTCTTCGAGTAACCTTTACTTAGCTGACTTTAATCTTCATAACTTATCCTAACTTTACTCTGATAAATCCCATGAGCAAACATATTATTCTAGATCTCTTTAATATTCATTAAGGTTTATTGAGAACATATTGAGATCATCCTTTATTGTAATTGTATCCATGCTCGACCAACCAAAATACTTGTAACCATTGGTTTAAGCTTGGATATATCAAGTGTTTTATTGAATAGCAAACCGTGCTTGATGAAGAACACCCTTGCTTAACGAAGTGTAGCTTGCTCGAAGCTTTAAAAACTTAGAAGAATTTCCAGAAGACAACCTTATGCAAGTAAAAGTCATGCCCAAAGGTCCAAGCTTGCTCGAGTTCCATACTAAGGCAATTTCTGAGAAGGCTGAGAAGTTTCCAATCTTCCACGTCTATTTTTTGACCCAACAATCTCCCCTAGATTGGAACAAGCTCAGCGCACCAAAACATACCTGTGTTACTTACACTTTGTTTAAATATACTTCAAATTTCATACCAAAATCAATTTACATTACATTACCAAATTCAGCCCCAAGGACATTACACATCAAAATACACAAAGCTTAAAATTACAAAGTAAGATAAAAATTACTTGATATAGTCAAGTGGTCATTTCAGCAAGGTACTTGTAATTTTACCTTTGTTTATACCTTCAAGTTTTGTTTATCTTCTTGTTTTGCACTGAAGTGGCTCTTTGTTGAAACATATCCATTTCCACATGATCTTGGGAATCTAATGGTATCTCCCACTCCTTGATGTCTGTCAAGTCTCTGATATGTATGAATTCCAATTCAGAGTCATTCTCAATGATTCCCCAAGACCTCTCCTTTAGAATTCCTCAATGTGAACGTTCCACTCCTTTTTTCATACCCAATACCAGCTATCCTACCATTTCTCTGTACTTCAAAATTGGGCACAATCATCTCCCTCCTCATACTTATGCTTTATCTTATATTCCTTTTCTGAGGGATGGGTGCCAGTACTTCTCTCCTTAAAATTGAGCTATCTTGAATAGTTCTTCTAAGAGTACCTTTTCTTTTAGGTTGTCCAAATGAGATTTCAGAAAATCTGACTTCACTTAACCTTTTGTTCCTCCTTGCTTTCTCAACTTCAGAATAGTTCCATTTTTGTTTCTTGTCAAGTAAAGGGAAACTAGCTCTATGTTGATCATGTAAGAATTTTGAGAGCTCATTCCTTTGTTGTCCTGCAAATCGGTACCTATTCTGAAAATCATACAATTTCAGTGTTGCCATCTCATTCAATTGTTCCATTGACAATTCTTCCTTTATCCTATGATTTTTAATCTTCTCATGTTTAGCAGCTTGAAGAAAACAGATGACATCATCTAGCTTGATGTTTGGAAAGTTCACCTTCTCCTTGATGAACTTACTCGCTGTGCACCATTCTATAGACAAATAGGACAACAGTTTCTTGTTCATTTCAAAGTCCGAAATCTGTAAACCAGTTGTCCTAATTTAATTCACAATTGCTATGACCCTTTGTAGCATAGGCTTCAGTCTCTCCCCTTCCTTTAACTTATATCGATCTAGTTGTTGCTTCAGTGTGTCCTTCTTGATGTCTATGAGTTCAACATTCCCCACAAACGTCTCTGCAACTGCATCATACATTGCTTTAGCACTTGGGTGATGATTCACACTTGTAAGTATTTCCAATGATAGTCCTAGCTTCAACATAGAAAGTGCTTTATCATCTCTACGCTTTATTTGTCTCTCCACTGTTACATTTGCATTCGGAGAATCTGTAGAAACATAAGGGCCTTCTTAATTGAGGCCCAAAGCTCTGTGTCATTGTAGTTCACGGCAACCTCGAGAAGAACCTTCCACTTTATGTAGTTCTCTTGACCCAGAAGTCTTGGGATCTTGTTGGTAGACACTTCTAGATCACTGGAATACCTCAAATCTGATGCAAAACCTTCACAATCACAACTTTTTACATCACAGTGGATTTCAGTGAGCGTACAAAGCTTTGATACCACTTGTCATGACCGAGATCTCGTGTAAAAAAAAAACAGTTGACAAGAAAACACACGAAATCAATTTATGAAGACTCACTGAAAATATCTAGCAGAATCAGATATAATAAGGAAGTTGGTATAACAATATGATTGTATGGAACACTCACAAATATACTCAAAAGATTTCCGGTATATTCAAATAATCACTCAAGAACAATGGAAGTGTTTAAGGTTTTTGCATGGAACGTCTAGGGTTTCTCAATAAATGACGGCCATACTAGGTTTGCATGAATGAGGTCTTAATCTTTCATTAATAGTTTATGGATGTGCCCCCATCATGTAAACCTAGTATTCTTTATATAGGCCCATAGACATTCCTTCTAGAAAACCTAATAATTACAAAATACAATTTGTAATAACCCGAGCCCCGATGCGGAAGCATGAATAATGGTCGTTATTAACGGCGAAGCTCGGATCTGAGCTAGGATCAAATCATATTCGCTCTTGAAGGGGGTTTTGGACAGACGAGTGGTGTTTGGGAGAGAGCCTGAATCGATTACAATGAACAATAGACTGGATGAACAAACATATGCAATCGATTCACAAACATAAAGAAGTGGCAGTATGATTTCATTAACCAAAAGATTGTCATTACAAAGCACTCATACATACACACATACATACAATATAGATCAGCCACCTCTAGGAGAGCTCATCCTGGAGGCAGCGACTCTCTCAAAGA
This sequence comes from Bidens hawaiensis, assembly GCF_021521415.1. Taxonomy (NCBI): domain Eukaryota; kingdom Viridiplantae; phylum Streptophyta; class Magnoliopsida; order Asterales; family Asteraceae; genus Bidens; species Bidens hawaiensis. The sequence goes on from NW_027493796.1 coordinate 102,837, forward strand.
GATAAACCCTAAATCTCACCCAATACACAATACACTCATGCTAGAAAAATTAACAAATACATCTATTTATACTAGTCTAGCATGTCTTGTTCTTCAAGCCATCCATCGTTGCTTGAGACCAAAAATATTAATTATTTTCACCTATAATAAAAATAATTCGATGCGTCGGTCTAAAATATAAGTCCCAACACAATTAAAATAAACACAAGTGTAAACTAGGTCTTCAAGTATGATATATCCTTGTCGAGCAGACCTTGTAACATTGAGTATGCTCAAAGCATGTCTTTGAGTAACCTTTACTTAGAATATTTTCCTTCAAAAATATTGTACTCTACCTGAATTCAATCTTTTTAACTTATCCCAACTTTGCTCGGATAAATCCCATGAGCGAACATATTCTTCTAGATCTCTTCAATCTTCACTAAGGTTTATTGAGAACAATTCTAGTATGCTCGGGTACTGAAGCTTGCTCGAGATCGAACCATTCTCAAAGATTTACATAGAACATATTGAGATCATCCTTTATTGTGTCCATGCTCGACCCACCAAAATACTTGTAACCTTTAATTTAAGCTTGGATAGATCAAGTGTTTGCGTAACACTTATAAGAATTTCCAGAAGATAACCTTATGCAAGTATGATATCATGCTTGATAACTACCAACAGATGATTGATCTTGATCAAAAGACAAAAGATAAGATCCAAGTATTTTTGCTTAGAAGCCGTGACTTGAAATCTGAGTTGTCACGTAAATTAACTATAATCAATGGCCAATTTTAAGGGATACTTAAATTGATAACTAAAATTACTAAACTTGAAAATGAGGGAATGGAGTAATAAAATAATCCTAGTGAATTTCAAAACTCGTCGTTTCTGTTAAATGAGATTATTGAGGTTAATAATTCTCAATAGGAAAATGGGAAGGCCGGGTTAGGTTTTATAGAGATTCCTCCTCCATTTCCCAATGACTATACTTCCATTTCACATTCTGGAAATTTACAGATAATTGATATTGATAGTTGATGTAGATGTTGTGCTCTAGTCAAAAACAAGTATTTTATTATCTTAATTACCGTTAACTAGTACAAGTAAGGTCGTCTCCTCAGGGAATCAAAGGAAAGTGCATGTAGTAATCATGAATTTAACTAATTAATCAATTATCTAAGCGGACAGACGATGTCAAGAACATTAAAAGAAGATTTAAAACACACGATCACTTTTAGTATTTGTAAACATTTATGAGAAACGGTATTCACTCTCGGTTCAGGTAATATGATACTCAACTAATCGCATTTTCAACTGACTCGATTGCGCAGTAATTACTAGACCTATTAGTTCGATTGTGATGACAAATGATACCTTAACCATATTATTGACACAATTGAACTCAGTCTACCTAATTATCAATTGATTTTATAAAAATCAATTAGGTTGCAATGACTAGCGATTCTTAATTCAATGACATAAGATCTAACCCTAACCATTGATGAACACAACCAAACAAGTGATACAAGATTCAATAATCAACAATACAAACTGTTTATTCAATCCAAGCATCAACCAAACAAGATCAAATAATAAAACTCAATCAAATTCTTAAGCATTAAGCATATTGAATTTGGTCATACGTTGTTTTAAATTGAACCCTAGCCTAGAATGAACACAAGTATTCATCCTAGCATCGACATAATGATTAATTCACTTATCCGATGGATTGATGAAAGCATGTGATGATTTGATGAACTAGAAGCTTCGGGATGATGGAAATATTTCCTAAGTGTCAAATCCCAACTAGCAAACACGGAAGCGTAAAACGGGAACGTAACAGACACCTCTGGTATCAACCGCATTGTTTATAAAGAAATGTTGCAAACAAATTTACAATATATTACATTATTCTATCTTCGTTTATGATATAGATGATACAAATGTAAACCAGCCCATTAAGTTGTTTTACTTCTTACTAGCATACTTGTATCAATTTACCCAGCATTAATCACAAGTCCAACATGTAGCACATTTGCTTTCTAATCCAAATCCAGTACACATGAAAATCATGATAAAATCGCACAACTATAAGAGTTGGTGAGTTTCATGAGTTTCAAGATATCAGTTATTCATAATCACAAGTCATAGTTTGTATGTACGCATGTAAGTATGTATGTACGCTTAGCAGTATGTTCGTTTGTATGTTTATGAAGTAATTATGCTAAGCTACAATGAAGACTTGACTATTCATTTGCGCTATGTGCCTCCATTTCCCACGCACAATCAACCACTATAGCCCCCCATCCGCCCACCACAAGTAGTTATGTCTAACACTACATATCGTGTTTGTATAATTATGGTCATGTGCAAACGGCGTTATGTGTGACACGACAACTAGGCACATTCCGTTTGGGTTTGTCAAACCAATAGTACAATTCACAAGCCACCGACTCGAAGTTATATATATATCAACATGCTTTTCACCCCAAAAGTTCATAAAAATAGTTTAAAAAGTGGGGTAATGAAACTCAATGTTTAATAGGTATTCAGTACTATATCAGCTTGTGATTCGTCTCACTCCTTACCACTTAGTCCCTATAAATAATAATATATTTTTATTTTAATATTATTATAATCTTCAAACTAAACTGGGCTATATATCTAGTCTGGGTATGACTGTCACGCCTAGAACATCTCAATAGGCTTAGATTGTGACGTTGTTCAATGTCTAATGTTTAAAACGGAACTTGCGTTAGTTTCACCGTTTCTCCTGCTGGGCCAATTAGATAGTTTATGTGTTTGGAAAACAGGTATAATCACATGAAATGGGGTAAATGTGTTGATTGGTAAAATGATAAAATTTAAAAAGAAATTTCATAGATTAGATGTATGGATTGGCTACGGTGCCCATTTCTGTTTATTTAGTTTGGTTTGGAGAGAGAGCGCACAATTCATCCAAATTGTCTGGATTTCTCACATAGAGTTTAGTTTTAGCTAATTAACCCAAAAAATGTGATTTTTGATCACTCTTGATGTTATGATAATCCAAAAGGTTCGTTAATCACGAACTCGTCGGCTTTTATCATAATTGAATTTGTTTAACTTTCAAATTAGCACAATTAATTATTCGTTTATCGTTAAATTATGAAAATTTATACACTTACCAAGTAAAATATCTAAATTTTAATAAAAATAATTTTGGAATTATTTACTGATTTATTAATTTATAAAAATTCATTTTATATGTTATTTTTAACCCGTAAATCGTCCGTTTATACCAAACGATTGCTGAAAAATCCAATAAATGTACTGAGTGATCCAAATAACTCCCAAACTACCTTGAAAAATTTCTAGAATCTAACACTTTTGCCAAGTTACCTTTTTGAGCAAAAATCGACCATAAAAACTAGAGTAAACGCAAATCCAGAAAACATAGATAGGGTTTTCCAAATGCCCCAAAATTTTATATGTGATCATATTATGACATACATGACTTCTCCACAAGATTTCCTAATTTTTCAAGTAATTTAAGTATTTTTCCCAAGCAAACGTCCCTAAACGGTAATAAATTCGCTAAATATTCTCGGGTGGTCGAAAAATGACCAAATTTGGATAGGGACTCATTCATATGGTCTAATGTTGTTGAAAAATTTAACAAGTTAACAACAAGTGCGTCACAATCTAATCCCATATAGACCCTAAACAAGTAATTCGGTAATACCTTTGTGTTTTCGTTCGTTTCAACTCTTTTCTCACTTTCCCGGGTTCTTGGCCTTGCTATCTAGATTAACTATAGGTCCTACATCATAAAACCAAGCATGTATCATCAATAAATTAGCCTTGAAACTTAGGGTTTCAGTTGGGCTTTAAACCGAATTTTTGAACCGTAAAAACGCGATTTAAACCCTCTAATCCGTGTTTATGGCCAAAAAACTTGTCAAACCAGGTTCCTAACCATGTGTAGGATCAAAACATGATTTTGGACAATTTTTAGGGTTTTTTCATGGTTAAGGATGATTTTTGATAATCAGGGTCCAATATTTATGTAAAATCTGTGATTGAACATGCATATAATTATCAAAATAAGAGAGTTTACCTTAGGTTTTTAAGTGTGTGAGAATGAGTATAGGTTTCTGGTCTAGAAGTTGCAAGAAGGAATTGGTAAAATATCTATTAACTTGTTTAAGTATGAAAAAGATTTAAAGGGCGGTGAGTCTATTATGGCGGTCACAAGCATGTTGGGCCCCCCTTAGGCCCTGGTTTTGGCCCACTTGCCTTGTTTTGAGTGCCCGAACATTAAATCCCTAGTACAAATTTATTTCAGGTTCGGTTTTTTGCGAGAAAATATATATCGGGTACGAAAAACAGTGCAAAAACATGTGTTTTTCGGCCAATTTTTGTAAATTTAGAAAAACATACTATTTGTTTGTAAAAAATAAAAAACTTTTCATGGATCACTTAAAAACGTCATAAGTAAGTGTTTTGTAAGTCTTTTTCTGTTTAATGGATGATACAATGCTTGTTTCGTAACTATCATTCGTGTTAAAAGACATTGCGGGTAGTTAAATGGGTTTGTTTTCGTTTAACTGGTTTACTATTGCACTAAGGCCATAACATCAATATGTTATCTTATAATATACGTATATCACTTATAGATGCCACCACATATCCGAGTCATAACCAGACCCGTTTGGTTATTCGTTCGTTCATTACGCAATAAGCAGTTAATCGCTTATTCGATATGTGAATACTGAGGTGTATCCATTTTTGTCACAAATGTCACATTTTCCCCCAGTTTAGAAATTTCGTCCCTGAAATTCGATATGCCAATTACTCGCGTCTTAGAGAAAGAAAGGAGTAATTGTTCTCATTTTTAAAAATATATTTGCTTTCCCATATTGTATTCTACCGAACTTTAATCAATGAATTTTTGTTGAGTCATAATTGTTTGATTTTCCCGTGCATTGTTTATGTGGGTTTCTTTACAAAGATTAGTTATGTGTAAGTTTTCAAGTGGTACTGTCTCCGCCTCGTCAATAAGGAACTTGTTTAGCTTCGACATATATGAAGTTGTCAGTAGGACTAAAATCATGAATGAAACTTGACCCTAGAGATAGTTTTACTTGATATGCTATGGGATTAATTTTTTTGAAATAACTTCGTACAGTTCCATGTATCTTGAAGTTAACTTATCAGTTTCATCAACTCAATTAACACCTTTCAAAAGTCAACAACTTCCTATGTATATCGGTATAGTTCTTTTATTAGTCTCAGGCGGCTTTCAGTTTGTTTTTGAATCTTACGAGCTTTATCTGTGGTTTCCGGAATCAAATCGGATTTTGCATTTTGAGTGTCACCAATTTTCAATTTAATAAGGTGGCGATTTATATTCTTGCTCATATAATACAGGATAGCCGCACGTGTAATATTATGATAGCTGTTAGTGTACGAGGATTAAACTTATGGAAACTACTGATCCCAATTTCCTCCATACTTTAGTAACCAGTGTGTGGCAAATCTTTATTGTTTAAATGGTTCACTCAGTTTGACCATTTTTTCGGGTTCCTAAATCTTCATGTGCAGTTTGCCAAAGATGAGAGGCAAAATGACTATCTCACTCTGAAATAATTGGAATAGACACGCCATGTATCAATATGATTTCGCTAACATAAGGCGAGTGTTTCAATTGTGTAGTTGCTACGAATCGGAGAGAAATGTGCAGATTGGGTCAGTTGATAAACTATCACCCATATTGCATCATTTCCTCGAGATGCTTTAGGAAGATACGTTACAAAGTCCATAGTAGTTTTTCCCCACTTCCATTGAGGTATCTCCGATTGGTGCAACATTCCCAAACGTTTTTGATACTTTGCCTTAACTCTAGCAAAAGTCAGGCATTTACCGACATATGTGGTTAGTACACCTTATCAGTACTTGGATGAATGGAATATTTGGACTTAAGCGCTTCATCCATGATCAAGTCACGTAAGTTAATCAAGAGTTCTACTCGTTCCCGTGTAAGTCTTCATTTTCCAAATGCGGTTTTTGAAGTATAGAATTTTATCGGTTTTTCTTCCAAAGTTCTACTCGTTCCCGTGTAAGTCTTCATTTTCCAAGTGTTCTTCTCTTAAAGCTTCATTTTGGGTGATACGGATTTGATCGGTAAGGCTAGTTTGGATAATCATAATCATTAAATACTCCACCCGTCTTCTTTGCCTCAAGTTCAAGTCTTTTTGGTCAAAAAATATGTTGCAGACTCTTGTGATTTGTATAAATTGTGAATTTGGTGCCATACAAGTAATGCCTCTGGATCTTAAGTGCAAAAATAACCACTTCCAATTCCAAGTAATGGGTAGTATAATTTGTGTCATGCACTTTGAACTGTCGAGAAGAGTATGATATATCCTTGTTTCTTTGCATAAAAGGGCATCCTAAACCTTTTTGGGATGCATCACAATAAACTGCAAGGTTGTCAGTCCCTTCTGGATGACTTAGTATCGGCGTTTGGCATAATTTCTGTCTCAGCAATTGAAAAGTCATTTCTTGTTCTTCTCCCTAATCATAAGCTCGGTCTTTTTCGGTTAAGAGGGTTAAATGTTGGGCTATACTAGAAAAGATTTTGATTGAGCCTTTGAGGATCTAGATCTTATAATGATATCGATGAATTAGTTGTTTAGGTATACTTTAGGCTTGTTTACGTTAACTATGTGTATTGTGTGTGTTGAGAGTAAATTTGGGCAGAGTAACGATGCTCGAGGATGAATAATCAGAACTGTTACATTAAACGAATATTTTACAGGTATATATAGGGGATGACCACATTCGTTAAGATAGCCTTAACGAATGGGTCATTCGTTACGTTAAAGACTAACAAATGAGACATCTCATTCGTGTTACATTACACATAGCGAATAGTCTTCGTTTGTTATGTCCTATTCGTTAATCAGGGTTAACAAATGGAACTTACATTATACGAATGTAACACATTCGTTACAAGGTCACGAATGTGCCTTATAATTAAGGCGATTGGGCATATATAATTACCAAAAAGCCCTTTACATTAAAACACAATATAATAATAAACAAATAAGACCGAGAGGTACAAAACATGTATCAACAGTTATCAATAAAGCGCCAGTAATACCCAACTAATCCCAAAAATTGACGAATCTCTTTTGGTGACTTTGGTGCGTGCCAATTTTTAATGGCTTCGATTTTGCTCGGATCTACGTGGGTTCCTCATTGGTTAACAACCTGCCCTAAGAATTGCACTTCTTGTTGCCAAAATTCACACTTGGACAATTTGGCATATAATTTCTCCTGCCCCAAAAATTCCAAGATTGTTCGTAAATGTTGCTTGTGTTCTTCATTGGTTTTCGAATATATCAATAAACACTGTAACGAATTTGTCAAGATACGGCTTATAAACTCAGTTTATGAGATCCATGAAAACTGCGGGTGCATTAGTCAGCCCAAAAGTTATAACTAAGAATTCATAGTGACCAACTTTAGTTCGAAATGCCATTTTGTCAGGACCATCAGTCGGGTGAAACCTTAGCAAAGGTTTGACAAGAACACACCGACTCGAATACTCAAAGACCGATTGAATATTCCAGCCGAATCAGGATATCCAATGATTGAGAATGAAGGATTGTGAACAGATATCAAACACAAAACGGTAAATGATAATCAGTAAAAACGCTTTCAGAGACAAAGATTCACTATATTTAATGATACGTCAATGGAATGTCTAGGGTTTTCGTAATCAATGCGTGCAGCATCTTCCGTCTCGAAATCCGTACCCTAAAGGTACCCTAGGACGTCTATTTATAGACTCTGACATTCCTTCTATAAGTCCTAGTCATTACATAATGAACGATAAATCTAATACAAGTGTTATAGTCCTCGAGCAAGGTACATACCTTGCTCGAGCAAACTTCCTATTCTAGGTGTGCTCGGTGAATGTCCTCGAGCAGACTTTACTTGGAATATATTCTCTTTCGAAGAATACATATTCCCTTTGAGTAAGCTTCATTCCTCTTGACTTGTCCATGCTTTGCTCGAATAAGTCCATCGAGCAAGCTCATTCTTCTTGATGTCTTCAGCTTTTCTTATTCAACAATCTTTAGCATGCTCTGATGTAAATCTTGCTCGGTAACTGAACTGTGCTCGAAGTCTTTGCTTTGATTCACGTGACATCCTCTTATTGCATCCATGCTCGTCCCCATGTGCTCGATCATCCGGTGCTCGTAACACTTGGCTAGAAGATTCCAATCTTCCTTATCAAAAAATCCGACCCAACAATCTCCCCCTAGATTGGAACAAGCTCAGATGCACCAAAACATACCTGCATAGAGTTACACATATATCAGATTTCTAGATAAATCATTTAATAGCATGTCATTTCATTACATAATTGGAATTTTTCCACATGGGCATTACAAACTAAATTTTTACAACTCAAACAAAATATAAAGATAAACAGAAATAAAAATCAATCATTCATTAGCTCCATTATGTTATCTTCTTCCTCTGTTCTTGGCTTAAGGTCTTTCTTTTAGTTTCTTCACATATGCAGCTCTTTGCTTCAGCATGTCTTTGCTTCAAGGGCATCACTTGGAAATCTTGCACTAATTAAATCTTGTAGGTCTTGAGGATGCATATAATGCATATCTCCATCCTCCCTTATGACTGTAATAGGTATCCCAGACTCATTTCTCAAAGTGGTCGAATCATCCTGTTGATTGTATGTTATGTATGTGATTCTTCCAAATTGTTGTACTCTTGAGTTGGGTTCCTTCATCACTTCTCTCGTAGCCAAGCATTCTTTTAAGGTCTTCCTTTTCTGGTGAGAGCTGCTTGCTAGAGTTCTTTGTTTCTTTGATTCAGAGAGGGAAAGCTCAGATATGTGAACTTCACTGATTCTCTTCCTCCTCTTCTCTTTTTCTGCTTGGCTCCTGATGTCTCTCTTCTTCTGAATCCCTTTTCTGATTGTTCCTTCAAAAACTTGGAGAGATCATTCCTCAGTTGACCAGATGGTTGACTCCTTACTTGATTGTCATATAAAGTCAGCTCAGCCATCTTGGTCAGTTGTTCTTTTAAAAAGTTTCTCAAATCATCTCTGAAGATAATGAGATGTTCTGCTTTATCTTCAGTCACCACCCTTAAAGTCTTGGATCTTCTGTCAAAGTAAATGCTCGTAGGTAGGTTTAGACTTCTTGGTGGTGCAGACCTCACAAACTCAGGCCTTGTGGTTCTGCTTGTACTTCCTTGGAATTTCCTTGTTTGTGTACCAAGCCCCTCCTCCTCATACCATCTTTTCAATGTTTCATCAGTTTGCACCACTAACCTTGACATTTTTACTCCTTTCCTGTGAAGAGCACTCATCATCTCAGCTCTTACTTCTTTTTCTGCTCTCATCCTGTCTTCCTGCAACTTTCTTTGTGTTTCAAGATACAGTTTCTGCTCTCTGTTGTGTATTTCCATTAGTTGTTCAAGAGGCATGTTCTGAAACTGTCCTTCTGTCATTCCTTTCTCCATCACAATTCTCTTTAACATCTCTACCCTTTGAGGGTCCTCAAACCACTTCTTTAATTCTAGATTTTTCTTTTCAGCTTCATCCTTTTCCTTTTGTAACCTCATTTTTAACTCCTGCTCTCTTTCAAATTTTTCTTGACTTTCTTGATCTTTGTGAGAGTCTTTAATATGTTGAATTCTTCTATTCAGTTCTTCAGGAGAGAGATTTATCAAGAAGTTGTAGCTGTATCCGTACAGCTGGAGAAATTTTATATCTTTGTGTTTTGCTTTCAAGGATTCATACTCTGTTTCGTCATTTGCTTTCTTCTCTGTTCTTCTCTTGCTGCTGTCAGATTCCTTTAATTCCTTCTCATCCTTCTCCCTCTTCTTGGACACCTTCTTCACATAATAAGAGATATCCTCTACAAGAGCTCTTTTGTAGAGTCTGTCAATCTTATCAAAAGGTTATAAGTTAAGGAATGCAGGCTTGTGACCAGCCTTTATCAAAACTACCCTTTTTCCTTTCCTTACTCTCCAACCCTCAGCTTCTTTTGCCACATCCTCTTTTGATAGTCTTTGAACATAAAGAGGATCATAACCCAGATTGATCAGATACTCAGCATCTTCATTTGTCTTTTCAGTCTCTTCCAAACTTTCTACTTTCTCATCCTCAACTTCAAGGTTAGCTTCTTCTTCAATATCCTGAAGAGCATCAATCATTGGTTCTTCATTTTGCTTGGATTAATCTCTTCTTCTTTGTTCAATCATCTCTAACCTAAGTTTGTAGACCATTTTCTTCACAGATTTTTGTCTCTTTGGCTTTGGAGTCTCAATTTCATCAGTGTCTTTTCTTTTCAAAGATGATTGAGATTGAGTGGGAGAATAAGGTTGGTGAAGTTCAACTTCTGGTCATTCTAAAATAATCTCTTCATCAACTGACTCAGATTTGTCATTTTCAGTTTCAACTGTGTGAGTCTCTATATGTTCTTCAGTGATTTCTTCAATGATAGGCTCATTTGGTTCATCTTTGTTCCCTTTCCCTGCCCATATTGATGTATTCCTGTTGTGCTTTCCTTGCTGCCTTTACAATGTCTAGGTGATGTTTTTTTGGGTTGTTTAGTATGAGTGTTATATCTTTCATTATCACCAGTTTGACCATTGTAAATGCTGAAACCTCAACTGTTTCATCTTCTTCATTTATTACAGGACCCAATCCCAGTTCATCCTCATTCACTTCAGGCTCTTCAGGCTCAGATGGGGCAGGCTCTTTATGAGTTTCTGATGGCTCTTGAACATCATCATTTTGTCTTGCCTGTATAGCCTTCAACGCAGCTTTAAATGCAATATCAGCATCTCTTAATCTCCTTTGTTCTTCATCCTCCCTCTCTTTCATATCAATAAAAGCTTCTATTACTTCTTGAGGGATTTCCTCCTCTTCTTCCACCATTTCTTCCCTTTCAAGGGCCTCCAACTCTTCATTCATTAGATTTATCGCTGGTTTTACTGACTTAGCTTCAGCCATGTCTTTATCAATAACATCTTCTTTAAATAATAGATCATCAGACTGAATTGCATGCTTGGGAAAAGGATGTAAGTCATCATCTGTGTGGGCAATCCCTTTTCCCTTTTATTTCCTTTTCAACTTTTCCCTTTCAGATTCATCTTCTCCACTTTTCTCCCCCTCAACTTCTGACTCATCATCAAAGAACTGATTTATCATGTTCAGTGCATCAGATGGTCCAACCTCCTCTTCAACATCAATATTCTCCCCCTGTTTTGGTGCATCTGAGGTCTTCTCAACCTCAGACTGCCCCTCAAGGGTTCGAATCTTCATTAAAGCTTCATTCAGAGCAGCTTCCAATGCTGCGTTCCGTCTGGCCAAAATGGCATTACGTTCTCTTAACATGATGTTTTCAAACTCAAGTTTGGCATTTTCACACACAACATCGTAAAGATTGAGACTTGATGGTGGGGTTTAAGCAGTAGGTTTTGGAGCTGGTTCAGAGAATGGTTCAGATTCTGCGGTTTCAGGGGATGGAACTTTGTATGGTTCTGGGGATGGAGGTGGTTCATGAGGAGTGGAGTCTTTCAGTGGTGAAGTAAGTGGTGTAGGAACAGGAATATCATTAGTAACAGGTTCGGTAATGGATGGTGAACATACAACATTGTTATCACTGTAAATCACAGGTGCAGGAAACACATTTTCATCCATCGGCTTATTTATCTCCTCCTGTTCTTCGACTGGTGCAATAACCTCCTCATCTGCAGCTTGTCCAATCAAAGGCACATCAGCACAACCAACCAACATGTCAGTATCACCGTCATCACCATCATCATCTTCATTATCATCTTCCTCATCACTGTTGCCAGGGGTCCTTGGTACATCAATAGCACCCAGTGCAGGTACAAGTAACCATGGGAGTACATCCCAGTCATCATTCTTAATGAACTTACTCTGAACATCTTTCATACGTTTCCATATATTTGGGTCTTGCAACCTCAAAATCTGCCCTGTCCTTTGAATGTCTGGTAAGGATCTGTTTATTAAAATCTGCAGAAAACGTGGATACATTATGAATCTTTGATGGACTGGCCTCTCTGCATTTGAAATCAACCCTTGAAAGACGAGTCTTGAAATGTTGAAGGGTTGCTGGTAAAGAATGGCGACAATGAGAGACCCAAGCTCTCGACTTAGCAAAGTCCAAGTCCCACTTCGAGGAGATAAGGACTGGATTACGTGATGAATCAGAAACCTGTAGATTAAAGGAAAACTTCCCTTTTCAAACTGTCCCTCCTTAACTCCTCCCTGATAGCCCATAGTCTCTTGAGAGACTCTTAGTAACCTTGGGATTGAGTAGGATGGCTTATCCTCAAAATTGTCATTAAGGTCCAGTGCAGCTCTGATTGAGGCTTCTGTTATCTCAATGTCATGATTTAGAATCGACGCCTCAATTCTTTCCCCATTGACGTCATTGACATATGTTGCAGACCCCCTAAAATCCGAAATATGATTTCTGTATATTGTGGGGTCATTAGTTAAAGCCACCCTCAGATTGTAGTTACTTAAAAAATTTATCATTAGCTCCAACCCTCGGTTGTCATCGTCTATCTCCAACCGAGCACACATATTATGCCGCTTTTCGAATTTGAAAGCCATCAGTTCTGCAAAAACAAGAAGAGTTTTCAGTACACAAAGTTGCAGAACTAATATATGAGAATAGATAGATGATTAATGGCGTCTTCAATTAACCTGTTCCGTAGTAATATGCGTACCTGCAAGAACAAGTAAACAGTTAGTCAATCAGTTCAATTGGAAACCCTAATTTAAAAATCGGTGCGACGATTAGACCAGCGATGTCTTACCGATGTCGAAACAGAGCTAATGGCTATTATCGAAATGAAATTAAACAAGTAATAGAACAGCGAGCAAGAGGGAGATAGCACAAGCAAGAGGGTTTTCGTCTAGGTTTAATTAGAGAAAAATGTGTGAAAATCTTTCTAATTCCCCTTTTTATACCTAAAGATTGGGTGGTACAGTACCTTGGTTTGTCGTCTAACACACGACAGTTGTCATTTAATTTCAAATTTACATGTACCTCCCTTGCTCGAGTATACAGCCAAAATAAAAACTGGGTCCCCCTGTACACAAGGACATGATACAATCCTTGCTCGAGTATACTTAGAAATATATCATGCCAATTCCCTACGCTCGAGATGCTTACCTATGGGAATCATGCTCGAAGATACATCACTCCTAATTTCCTAGGACACCTAGCACAGACCTTGCTCGAAAAACTTAGATGGTCTCATACTTACTCATGCAATCATGCTCGAAGATACTTAGTAAAATAACAAAGTATATCTTCGTGCTCGTAGATCAAAGATAACAAAACACATCAAAAGCAAGCTCGAAGTACAGTCTAATTCCTAGATCATACTCGAAAATACTTAGAACAAACACTAGAATAACATTGGTTAAGTCAATATCATTTGCCTAGAAGTTAAGACAAAGATCACACTCAAACTTTGCAATAATCAAGATTACAAGTTAATGAAATCATTCTGTTAGCTCAAGCTTTGGTTTGAGGTGAACAATAGATCAAAATCCAGTTCAAAAAGTTATGTCAATTAATTGGAAAGATCTTAACATGGGATCAGATTGTCCAATAACTGTCACACCACTTCATTGTCAGCCGTATTATGAGTTAAGTCAGGCTGACACTAGGTGTATGCCCTTAGCATGATTCTTATGAATTTTTGTGATATTCTTAAGGTTCAATTAGTTGCTTGAGTTAAAATGGTCACAATTTAGACTTTAGTTGTTCCTTATCTCTTCTCAAAGCTTATTTAGCTTTCTCCGAATCACCCCGAATTGACTTCAACCCCCTGATGCGTTGGTCAAAAATTTTTATTTGTCCGAGCAGTTTAATTTATAATAAGATACATAGATATCAGACCATAAGGTTGAACGTTGGACTTACAAGCCATCCGGACTTACATGCCTTTCATTCAGAGTGTTTAGGACTTATTTGTATGCCCCACTCTTGTAGTTCTTTTAGTGCCCCTTAAGGTCATGATACATTTATTTATCATTAATGATTTTGAAGCATATGTCATTTTCTGTTTTCACTCTTTTGCATTTGCTTCAGTATATATATATATTTAGCTATTTAGTAGCTGCTCATAATTTGAGGGCTTGTTTTTGGTAGACCGAAACATCAACAGGCTCATGTATGATTGGATAATTGCCTTTTTGCCTATAATTCGGAGAGATGTGCAAGGAAACATACGTTAGTTTTCAAATGAATCACCACATCAAACTTAGCATGATTATAGTATTTGTATCACATAGATCACTACACTCATGAGAAGAAGCTACACAAATTGTCAGTTTACTGAACAGAAATCTTTAAAGCCTATAATCCATGAGTTAGGAGATTAGACAATATACTATCATTTCCCATATTAGTTGGATTCAATCTCCACTTGAAAAACAATTTTCACTCTTGATTAGGAACTTGGATAATGTTATCATCTCTCCTGTATGATCACCACAAACGTGTTGCATAATCAAAAACTCTTTACCATTTTAAAATTCATTTTCCTTTGAAAATTCAATTTAAGAACAATGATTTAAAGATGGTGTTGTCATTTAAGCAATTGTAACTAAGCACACACTTTCACAGAATCAAAGCACAAACTTTCAGATAGCATAGAAACAACAAAGTATCACTTAAGTCTGTCGAGCATGCTCAGAACTTCATCGAGCATGCTCGAAAATCTATCGAGCAACCTTAGAAGTGAATCAATTCAATGATTGTGCTCGAGAGACTTAAATTTGTGCTCGAGCAGTCATTTGCAAGGAATAAGCAAGTTATCCTGAACATATGTATTTCCTCGACTACTGGTAACAACATTCATGCTCGAGTTACTTGAGAAAGACTTCCAAGTATGGATTGTTTGTGCTTTAAGAGCATTAAACACCCATCTTCCACAGAAGCATGCTCGAAACACTTGCAAAAGTTTTCAAGACTACATTCTATGCTCGAGAAGTTGAGCAATGACATCTGTGCTCGAATGACTTAGAATAATCTTTCATAAGCCTATGCTTGTGCTCGAAGAGCAATAAGCACATTATCAAGCACAGATTCATGCTCGAAGTACTTAGAATCATAAAAATTCATCATGCAAGCACAGATCAAAGTACTAACAGCTGTAATTCTCAAGGTTAACAGAGATTCCACACAAGAACAGTCACAAACATGATTCATGCAATTTGAGTAATCATTCAAGCATAGCAATGTTATCATGCAAACATTCAAAGTGAGTAACATATCATCAGTAAGCACCTCACTTAAGAACACATCCTAAATTAAACCTCATCAGCATTAATCATTCCTAGGCATTTTAAGAGAAAGTGAAACATGGTTTTATCTAATGGTTTGGTGAACAAATCAGCCAAATTATCAGATGTGTCTACCCTTTTCATTTCTATAAGCCCTTTTTCCTGACAATCTCTAATGAAATGATGTCTAATTTCAATGTGCTTAGTCTTAGAATGTTGGACTGGATTCTTAACAATGAACATAGCAGCAGTATTATCAATTAAAATAGGTGTGAGTAAGAAATTCAGACCATAATCCAGCAGTTGGTTTTGAATCCATAGAACCTGTGCACAGCAAGCAGATGCAGCAATGTACTCCGCTTCAGCAGTAGAGATTGACACTATGGCTTGTTTCTTGCATTGCCATGACACGAGTCTATTCCCAAGAAACTGACATCCTCCTGAAGTTGATTTTCGACTCATGTTGCAACCATCATAGTCACTGTCAGTATAAGCCATCAAATCAAAGGAAGAGTTCTTTGGATACCAAATTCCCAAGTCTGGTTTGCCTTTCAAATATCTGAATATTCTTTTTAGTGCTAGCATATGTGACACCTTGGGGTTAGCTTGAAATCTTGCACAGACACACACAGCAAACATAATATCTGGCCTGGATACTGTGAGATACATCAATGATCATATCTTGGCCCTATATTCATGCTGGTCTACTGGCTCCCCCTTTTCATCAGGTACCATTTTCTCATGTGTGTCCATTGGTGTTGACACTATCTTGAAGTCTTGGCACTTGAACTTGGCGAGAATTTCTTGAACATATTTTGATTGATTGATGAAAATTCCATCTATCTTCTGTTGCAATTGCAGTCCAAGGAAGAAATTCATTTCTCCCATTGAGCTCATTTTGTATTTGGACTTCATCACTTGCTCAAATTCCTTGCACATTTGTTCATTTGTTGACCCAAAAATGATGTCATCCACATACACATGCAGCAGTAGCAAATCTTTTCCTTTTCTTTTTTTAAACAAAGTCTTGTCAATGGCCCGTCTGTAGAAACCATGTTCTAACAGATGGTTAGACAGCTCATCATACCAGGCTCTTGGTGCCTGATGTAGTCCATAAAGTGCTTTGCTGAGCTTGTAGACTTTGTTTGGATGAATTGGATCTTCAAATCCAGGAGGTTAAGTGACATAAACTTCTTCATCTATCTTTCCATTCAGAAATGCAGATTTTACATCAAGCTGATAGACTTTAATGTTCATTGATGCTGCATATGCTAGAAAAATCCTGATAGCCTCTAGTCTTGCAACAGGAGCAAATACCTCTTCGAAATCTACTCCTTCTTCTTGTAGACACCCTAGAGCCACCAATCTAGCTTTGTTTTTAATCACTATCCCCCTTTCATCCTTCTTGTTTTTAAAGACCCATTTTGTACCAATTTCATACTTTCCTCTGGGCTTGTCCACCAAGTTCCACACATGTAAGTCTCTGAACTGAGCTAATTCCTCCTGCATAGCTTCCACCCAGCTGTTGTCCTTTAAAGCATGATTGATATTCTTTGGTTCAACTTGGGATAGAAAATAGGCATACAGGCAGATATTTGATCTTTCAGATGCACTTCTGGTAACTCTTTCATGTAAATCTCCAATTGTGTTCTCTGCAGGGTGATTTCTTTCAACGGAGGTAGTTTGAAAAACTGGTGGTACAAACACTTCTGCTTCTAGATTTGTCATATTCATCTCAGCAGATTCATCTTCAGATCTATCTTGATTTTCAGTAGAGTTTTGAACATCATTGAGTTTTGATGTAGATGCCTCATTACCTCCTAGCTGCAATGAGTCAAACAGGGTCTGCAACTGAGACATTTATTCAGTCTGAGAGGGTTGTTGACTTTGGATGGGCTCACTTTCATTTGAGATTTCAACTGCAGCCTCTTGTCCAACTCTGTCTACTACGGCCTCTTGTCCAACTCTCTCTACTTCAACTTCTCCTTGGATGTTTCTTCCAAAGTTAAATCCATTTGCATCAGGAGCAACTGAGGTCCATATTATGTCCAGATCAACTTGTTTTGCTTTTTCTTTTTCTTCAAAGTTGGTTCTGTACATACTATCATCCATGTCTTCACTATAGATTTTAAATGATTTGATCATTTTCTCAAGATCAAATAGCCATTATGGACCATCAGTATTGTTGAACTGGTTTTCATTGAAGATTATGCCAGATGATTCAACGACCACCATGTGCTCTTTTACATACACTCTATAAGCTTTTGAGTGAGATAAATAGCCCACAAAGAAACATTCCAGTGATTTGGACAGGAATTTGTTCAAGTAGTCCTTTGTGTTCAATAGTGAGCATTTACATCCAAAAGGCTTCAAGAACTTCACATAAGGCTTTCTCTGGTAGAGAATTTCATATGGAGTCTTGTTTTGAGCCTTGTTAAGTAGAACCCTGTTCTGCACATAACATGCAGTGTTTATTGCTTCTGCCCAAAAGGTAACAGGAAGGTTAGCATCAGCAATCATGGTTCTTGCAGCTTCAATTAAAGTTCTATTTCTCTTTTCTGCAACGCAATTTTGTTATGGGGTTCTAGGAGCACTGTACTGCTGGAAAATACCCTTAGAAGTGCAGAATTCACTCATCTTGTCATTCTTGAATTCTGACCCATTGTCACTTCTAATTACCTTCACTTTCCTGTCAAGTTGATTTTCCATTTTGAGTACACAGGATTTGAACAGGTTTGGGGTTTCATCCTTGTTGCTCATGAAATATACCCAAGTGAATCTTGAAAAATCATCAATTATCACTAGGCAGTATCTCTTCTTCCCAACACTAGGAACACTCACTGGACCAAACAAGTCCATGTGAAGTAATTCCAAGACCTCATCTATGGTGTTTATTAGTTTGCTCTTGTGTGAGGATTTGTGTTGTTTTCCTTTTAGGCAAGATGTGCATTTTTCTTCTAGCTTGAACTCTCTTGTGGGAAGGCCAACAACATGCTCACCTTTCACTAGTTTGTTCATGTTCTTCAAATTTACATGACACATCTTCCTATGCCATAGCACGGTTTCATTCTTAGTTGCCTTTGATACAAAGCATGAACCACCACTTGAAGTTGCAGTATTCATTCTTAGTTTATAGAGGTTGCCATTTCTTGGAGCCATCATCATAATCATTTCAGTTGTAGTCACAAACTCTGGCTTCAAAATCAGGCAATGTTCATCATTGAAGGCAACCTTGTATCCCTTGTCACATACTTGAGAAATGCTCAGCAAATTGTAATGTAGTCCTTCAACATGCAGAATATTCTCAAAGGATACTTTGCCATTTGTGAGTGTTCCCTTTCCAACAATTTTTCCTCCATTTTCATCACTCCCAAATGCAACTGGTCCCTCATATTTCTTCACATAATTAATCAATGCAGACTTGTCACATGTCATGTGCCTTGAACATCCACTGTCCATATACCACAGATCATTGCTACTCATGGACTGTTCCTGCACACACACAAAAGGAATCAGTTTGATTTTGAGTTACAAACTCCATCAGTTTGTAATTCAGAGATAGTGGAGGATGCATCAGAAGTTGGGATTGGAACAGGTGGTGGATCTTCATACACGACTTCACAATCCTCATCAGTGTCGGACTCTAATTCAGAGTACACAGCAGACACTTTAATGCTACTATCAACTTCCTCAATCACCTTTTCCTTCCCTTCTTCTACTTCCTTCTTTGTCATCAACTTGAATCCTCTTGGTTCAAATCCTTGTTTTAACAAAAACTTCTCATCATCATTTAGAACACCTGGTCTTCTCTTAGCTTTCTCTTTATTTGGTGACCTTCTGTTCTTTTCTATTGTTGTCAGGATTTGATCATTTTCTTTGATCTTCAAAATTGTTTTGAGCCTTTGTTCCAACATAGGCTGATGATTCTTATCTTCAGATGGGTTTTTATTTCCATTCAAGTATCTCTCATACATTTCTTTGTAGCTTTTCATGTCATAGCCACTAAGCACATCTGGAATTTCAAAAATATCCTCAAGAATCCAGCAAGAGTCCGTGTGATGCCCATATGCATCACATTTTTTTCAGAATACTTTAGCAAAGCTTCCCAAATCTTCAAGAAGTTTCTTGTCACTTGGTTTAGGGAAGTCAAATCCTAAAGATGTCTTTGGATTCAAAGTGTTGGAGAAATCCATCTTGATTGGCTTGCTAAGATCAATTGCTTGTGGATATTTTTCTTTGACAAAAACGATTTTCTTCAGCTTCGATGGCAATCTTGAAGAATTTCCCTCTTCTTCTTTTGAATGTCTTCTTCTTGGAGTATAATTCACATCACCAACATCAAACAATTCATGATTAGAAAAGACTAGGTAGATTGGTGGATGACTCTGATCATAAGAAGATTTAATTGGTTGTTCTGTTTTCTTCTTGATGACTGGCTGCGGTTCTGTTCTCTTCTTGATGACTAGCTGTGGTCTAGAACATATATCAAATGGAACATGCTCTCTTCTCATTCTTTCATGGTGCTTTCTTACCCGTGATGTAATAGGTGGCAGAAGAGGAATTTTGTCACTTTTCTTCTTATTTGTTCTTTTATTCTTCTTCCCCTTTGATGACTTAGAGCTTCCACAGCTACAATTGCTTTCTTCACTGGAGTATTCATTCCACTTCTTTTTCTCTCCTTGAAGCTGTTCATCAACCACAGTTTCTTGCTTATCAGACTGTTTCATCATAAATTCTCCATCCTGATCTACAATCACATCATCATACTGCTTGATAAATTTAGGCTTATCATCAAACACATTTTTGAACTGTTTGAGATACTTACTTCTGCTCTCTTTATCAACTTTTAATGGGTAACTGTCACAGAATGGTGGTGGTACCTTCTTGTACTTCTCTTCCTCCGTCATCTTTTCAACATGACCAATAATGTTTCCTTTAGAGACAAGGGTTTTCAAAAACTCAATTTCAATCAACAATTCTGCATTCTTGAGTTTTTCTTCAGCAAACATCTTCTTTAGTCCTTCTATCTCAATTCTCATCCTGGATTGAGCTTGATATGATACCATACAATCATCCTCCAATCCCTTGATTTGACTTTCATATGTAGCCTCACTAGCCTCATACACATTCAAAAAGACATCCTTCCTTCCACATTCAGTTTTCCATTTTCCAACCTCCTGATTTAATTCATCAATTGTAGCAAGAAGATCAGAAATAGAAATGTCAGAATTTACCTGAGTGTTGGAAGATTCAGCCTTATCATGAATTTTGGCCATGAATGCAACATTTACCCGTTCCATCTCAGCAGCATGATTACTCCAGTCAAACTCTCCATCCTGAGCCACCCTTGTAACAGCTACATTCCCTTGATCCCTTTGCTGGTTCACACCATTTTGAGATGGTCTGTTTTGATTTATGTGAACCTGCATCTGATTATTTCTCTGAGGTTGAAAGGTTTGTTGCTGGTTTCTGTTTTGGTGTTGATATGGGTTCTGGTTGGGGATTTGAGTTCTTTGTTGCTGGAAGTTCTGATTCTGGTTTTGATAGAATTGGTTCTGATTCACTTGATTGCCAACTTGCTTCAGCATGTTACACTCTCTAGCAAAATATCCTGGTTGTTGACAGTTATAACAGATGGCTTTTGATTTGTCAAAGCCGATTCTTTTATTTGGGCCATTAAAGCTTGTTTTTCCAGTTTTGTTATACAACCTTTTGCTTCTCACTGCTAACATAGCTGCCTGCCACTTTATGTCCATGTCTTCTAAGTCATCAGCATCAATTTGCTCAAGATCTTCCTGCACAATACTTGTGATGATCAGGTTCTTGGCGACAAAGCATGATATGATTCAGTAAACATAGAGAACAATGCTTGATAATCTGTTGCATGGGCATTGTTGTTGTGTAGGAAAGCAGATTGTCCACCAGCAGCAGATAGAGCCTCATCCTCAATCAATTGGACGTTAAATCTTGACTGTCCACTGCAGGTTGAGCCTGTTTCTGATGGTTCTTCAATGATTGGTTGATGAGATTTGACAGAAGGATTTCCCATTGGTGCTACTAGAGCATTGTTCATTTGAAAACTGGGTTTATCCTCCTGAATCATGTGATTCTCAATCATTTCATGCTCAGTAGCCTTAAGAAAGGCAATCACATCATCCAATTTGAAGCTAGGAAAGCTTGTCTTTTCCTTTATAAACTTGCTTGCAGTGTACCATTCTCCAGATAGAGATGACAGAAGCTTCTTGTTAAGCTCAAAATCGGAAATCTGCAAATCAGTGGTCCGAATCTCATTCACAATGGTCATGAACCTTTGTAACACTGACTTCAACCTTTCTCCTTCTTTAAACTTAAATCTGTCCAACTGCTGCTTCAGTCGGTCTTTCTTAATATCTCTCAATTCAATGTTTCCTTAAAACATTTCAATCACTGCATCATACATATCCTTTGCGGTTTTATGATGATTTACAGTGGTTAAAATTTCCCATGAGAGCCCCAACTTCAACATTGATAGAGCTTTATCATCCCTCTTTTTCATTCTCAAATCGACCGCAGCGTTGTTGTTTGGAGCTGCTGAAGGAACATAGTTCTCTTCAGTGATAGCCATCCAAAGTTCCGGGTCGTTATAGTTCACTACAGCTTCAAATAGCACCTTCCATTTTATGAAGTTATCTTGTCCAAGCAACCTTGGAATCTTGTTGGTTGACACTTCCTGGTCTTCCATTTCACCATATCTGAGTTTTTTAGCAGCAAATCACAGTGAATCGTCAAGCTTCTTCACAAACCCTCAGTCCTATGGTCTTTAGTGAGCTTACTCAAGCTCTGATACCACTTGTCAGGACCGTCAGTCAGGTGAAACCTTAGCAAAGGTTTTACAAGAACACACCGACTAGAATACTTAAAGACCGATTGAATATCCCGGCGGAATCAAGATATCCAATGATTGAGAATGAAAGATTGTGAATAGATATCAAACACAAAACGGTAAATGATAATCAGTAAAAGCTCTTTCAGAGACAAAAATTTACTATATTTAACGATACGTCAATGGAACAGTGAATGGAATGTCTAGGGTTTTGTGTGACGGCGGCGGTTATTGTACGATGAACAAAATGGAATGTTTTTCGTAATCAGTGCGTGCCAGCATCTTCCGTCTCAAAATCCGTACCCTAAAGGTACCCTAGGACGTCTATTTATAGACTCTGACATTCCTTCTATAAGTCCTAGTCATTACATAATGAACAATAAATCTAATACAAGTGTTACAGTCCTCGAGCAAGGTACATACCTTGCTCGAGAAAACTTCCTATACTAGGTGTGCTCGGTGAATGTCCTCGAGCAGACTTTACTTGGAATATATTCTCTTTCAAAGAATAAGTCCATCGAGCAAGCTCATTCTTCTTGATGTCTTCAGCTTTTCTTATTCAGCAATCTTTAGCATGCTCTGATGTAAATCTTACTCGGTAACTCAACTGTGCTCGAAGTCTTTGCTTTGATTCACGTGACATCCTCTTATTGCATCCATGCTCGTCTCCATGTGCTCGATCATCCTGTGCTCGTAACACTTGGCTAGAACTTGTATGATCAAGCTGTTTGCTCGATTGGCAATCCATGCTCGATAGAAGAATACTTTTGCTCGTTGAAGTGTAGCTTGCTTGAAGCCTTTCACAATTAGAAGAATCAACCATTTAAGGTTTAGAACCTTGCTCGAAGTAGTAAAAACCATGCTCGATCGTCTAGGCTTGCTCGAATTCCATACTTAGCCGTTTCTGAGGAGGTTGAGAAGATTCCAATCTTCCTTGTAGAAAATCCGACCCAACACGTTTTTGTAACATCTTTCTCTTGGATTTTAACATGATGGAAGCCAGATCGGAGATCGATTCTTTGAGAAATAATTCGCCCCTTGAAGTTGGTCAACAAATTATCTATTCGTGGGAGAGGATATCA
The DNA here is from genome assembly GCF_021521415.1 of Bidens hawaiensis. NCBI lineage: Eukaryota > Viridiplantae > Streptophyta > Magnoliopsida > Asterales > Asteraceae > Bidens > Bidens hawaiensis. The sequence continues at coordinate 126,130 of NW_027493796.1, forward strand.
GTTTTTGATGGTTACTTTGTTTAGTTTCCGATAATAGATACACATCCCAAGAAGAATAACTACGTCGTATAAAACCCTTATTTAATAACTCTTGTATCTGGCTAGATAGTTCATGCATTTCGAAGGGTGCTAGTCGATAAGGTGCCTTAGCAATGGGAGCTGCTCCAGGGATTCGGTCAATACGAAATTAAATCTTGTCGGTTCGGTGGTAATCCGAGTAGTTTATCAGGAAAGATATTGGAGTAATCCTTGCTTTGCTCGAATTGGTTCCTCGAGCAAGCCTCTTCTTCTAGATATCTTCAATCCTGCCTTAGTGACTTATTAAGAACATTCTTCATCATACACGAATGTAAATCTTGCTCGGGACTGAACCATGCTCGAAGTCTAGACTTAGAACATTTGATATCTTTCTTTAATGTATCCATGCTCGACCCACCAGTGTGCTTTGAACACTTGGTTTAAGCTGGATAACTCAAGATGTTTGCTCGATTGGCAATTCATACTTGATGAAGAACATTCTTTCTTGATGAAGTGTAGCTTGCTCGAAGCCTTCAACACTTAGAAGAATTTCTAGAAGATAGTATTATATCCATAATACATCATGCTCGAGGTAGCAAAACCATGCACGAAGGTCCAACCTTGCTCGTAGTCCATACTTAGCCGATTCCTTAAGGAGGTTGAAAAGATTCCAATCTTCCTTTGTGAATATCCGACTCAACAATCTCCCCTAGATTGGAACAAGCTCAGATGCACCAAAACATACCTGCATATATTTAAGAATGTATTAATTTCTAAAGATAGTCAATTTAAGCAAGAGTCATTAAATTATATAGGGCATTACATATCAAATTTACATTTCCTTCAAATTACAATTCAAAATCAAAATACATAAAAAATAAAATGGAAAAGATAAACAAAGGTAGTCAGATCATCCTTTGGCTTCCATCCCTGCTATCTTCTGCCTTGGCTTCTTTCAGGTTCTATTTATCTTGTCCAGTCTTACTGCTGCAGCCCTTGGTTGGAACATTTCCAGTTCCACACCATCCTCAGCGTCTAAAGGCACAGTAATTTCCATGATGTCTTGTAGATCCTGTGTGTGGAAGAACATTAACTCTTCATCATGTTCAATAATGGCAATTGTTCGTCCTGAAGAGTTTCTGAGAGAGACAGAGTCACTTTTCTTATTATAAATGAGATGAGCAATTTGCCCATCTTGTTGGACTTGTAAATTGGGCACCTCCATCTCTCTTCTCATAGCCAAGCTTTCTCTTAAAGTTCTTCTTCTAGAGCTTGAGTTGCTGGCTTTGTGTGTTCCCTTTTTCTTTGATTCCTACAGATATGCGGTGTATAAGATATGCGCCGCATTACATATGCACCGCATAAGTCCCTAAGCAAGCCTATGAATTGGTTGCTTGTTCATTGTGTTCAGTGATGATCTCTGACCTTCTGGTAGAGATGGTCAATATTGTACCTTAGCTTTACACTGTCATATATCCAATGTACCTATCACTGCTATCAAGTAATAAATAAGGATATTAAGGAGATGTTTTCGAGTTTTTCACTTTGTTATGATTTTCGCTCAGAGCATCGTAGGGTAGATCTGGTCGTGGATGTTCTTACACGTCACTCTGAAGACCCTTCCTGGAATTTTACGCATTTTTAACGAATGACTGTATATCATTAATACATAAGTCTATTCATTAACATTCTTAACAAATATGAACTATTTTATAAAGAATAACGGTATATTTGACATTTTATAACTATATCTCAATTCTAACATGCTCATTTTTACAGATTGCTGAGCTAGTTACTGATAAGAAGCACAATATTTATCGGGCGTGGTACTTTTGGAGACGTCATTACATTTTTACGTCATTCAAGAATTTACCCAGCCATTTTGACAAACTTGTCAGTTCATTATAGTATCACTAGGCCATTCTGGGCAATGGGAAGATATGTTGCTGGTGAGAATCATATCGTGGCTACAATTCAAAGGAAGGAGATTATTGTTGGCACGGATATGATACGAATGGTGTTACGATTTGGAGATACAGTGGTTGATGTTTACGAGTATGACAAAGAGTTTATTAAGGGGTTATTCGAAAGGTTAAAGTATAAGGGTGACTTGGATAGATCAATGTACAATAAGGCGAATCTGAATGAACAATACAAGTATCTGTTACATGTATTGATTCATTGCCTTGGAGGAAGGAAATGTGGGTTCGACGAGTGCAAGATTATGTTACAATCTGCCTTTGTTGCTCTAGTGCTTAATAAATCGTTCAACTTCTCAGAATTTATATTTTACCATATTAAAGAGAACTGCACTATGAGAAACAACAAGTTCTTAATGTATCCTCACTTCCTGCAGATGATCATTAACCACTTGAAACCTGACTTAGTGAAAGACCTAGAGATGTTATAAGACCTTATTCAGCTTGATCACATGAAAGAGGAAACGAAGAAAAGAATTCAAATGTATAGGATTTAGACTGAGCATACCAGGCCAAAGTACAAACGTCTGATTGGACACTTGGCTAACGAACGGTATGAAGCTCCACCTAATGATTACTGGATACACGATGATTCTGACTCAGAGCATGAAGATGTAGGTGATGGTGATGGTTATGGTGATGGTGATGATGGTGGGAACGATGGTGGACAAGGTGGAGGTGATGGTGCAGTTGCACTAAAGATGAAGGCAAAGGCTAAGGGCAAAGCGATTGCTATTGATGATGAGCTAAATCCGAAACTTTTTTAGAAGAGGTTCTGGCGTATTTATTAGAGATCCAAAGAAGGCGATGACTCTTACTGTGCATCCATTCCTGTTGATGTTTCTTCTGCCTCAACTATTTTGAGTTCACCGGTGGTTACAGTTGTCATAACTACTTCCCACGCTTCATGCAAATTCAAAGATCTATGATATCTCCTCTCCCGTCTTCACAGCAAACTCTGTCTACTACGAGTCTATCTATACCTGCAATGTAGATGCAGAGGCCAGATTATTCATTTTTGTCGTTCAATGGACCCTAGGGCCCTATGCAACTAGTTCATCCGAACTTCTATAGCCTACCAGTTCAGCATCAGATGTTTCAGTTGCTGAATCTGATCCATATGCATGAAACTTAAATGGCTGTGGATAGACAATTTCAAGAAACAATGAGGGAGGATCAGACATATATGATGAGGGGTTTAACTTATCTTTAAAGGAAGAATAGACTAAGGAACTTGTTGCTTCTCGATGGGAGAGAAAAGAGAAACAGGATGAGATCATCCTTCAGCTGATGTGCAAGGAGGATATGCTGAAGAAGTTGAAGGATGATGATCAATATAAAGATCCTAAGGCAGGAGGTGTAGATAAGCAACCAGATGCCTCAACATCTGGTCATAAGTCTGTCGAGCGGGAGTCTTTGGGAAAAGAGATGATGGTAAATCAAAATACTACTAAGGTACAACCCCATGAATGTTGTTATTCGCTGACGAAAACGGGGTTGTATGTAGTATGGTTGGTGCAGATGAGATAGAAGAAGGCGAGTTTGTTGAAAATTCTTTGACAAAACAACAAATCGCTTTTCTTCTTAATATAAATAATGAAGCAGTGGATGATTTGGAGAATGAGGAGGGTATGTAATATCCCCACACTTAAGACTTTTTCGTCCCTGAAAAAGAGTTCTACACAGGATCATATCCGAGTTTTAACCGACCACTCTTGGCTTTATTTATTTACCATTATTATTAATATATATATTTTTTTTCTTTTTAAAGTATTAGAACAAGTGATCCGTTACCCAAATATTTCTTCCAACTTTCACCTAATAAGCTAGATCAGGTTGATTGCCGGTATTGTTGTCCACTTTAAACCCATGCCCCTAATACTTACCGAGGCAAATAAGGCTTAACAATTTCATTAAGTTGTATGACTAAGTGGAACCCACACCTAAAAGCCCTGCTGCCACTTCACCAATTCCATTATGGTTTTACCGGGCCGAGCCACCCCAACTTGACTTAAACCTATTGCCACATGATTAAAACATTTCGACTCATATACAAACTATAAACTCTAGCTCTCTTTCAAGTGCACGCAATTACAAATGCATCTCTTTTATTTTTATTTTTTTCTGCCTTTTTCCATTTTTTTACTCATAGTACATGGCTTTGCATGAACAGAAACAAATACAAAAGATAAAACAACTAATATATACAGACGATCATGTGACTCGAGGCTTGAGTATGACCCGGCTTTTCATTTCAGTCATGTCACGAGTTTAGTTAAACAAACAAAACCCCTAAGATGTTTCCCACTAAAGTCAGGCCATTTAAGAGGTTCAATTAGGTCAACAACCAAACCGCCCTTTCATTCTCAATGGTTGAGCCTAACGACACACGAGTACTGAGTCTAAACCGTTCGGTTACCATACATTACGTGCGGGTTTAATGGGCACTGTTCTTATTTATTATATATATCATATTTTCAAAACACCAAGAAGTTATAAAATAACCACTACTCGGTAATAATATCATCTCCTGTTTAACGTAGAGAAAACAAATTTCAAGGGACTATTTTTTCAAAATTTTTCAACTTTTTTTTTATTTTCAAAATTTTTCCTACAACTAAGTAAAATAAACCCCATCCCCACACTTAGAACGAAAGCGTCCTCGATAAGTATGAGGAAAAGAAAAAAAATAAAATAAAAATAGAACAGAAAATAAAAATAAAGTATACAAGACTAAAACAAAGAACGGGTTACTCCCCTAGTTTGTGTGCAAAATCCTCAATAGCTGAGTAGTATCCAAACGACCGTATAGCATTTCATTCGCGGCGGCAACCTCGGGAGAACCTATTCCACAACGCCATCGTAGCTACCATGCGAATAATATAACTTGCAGAACTCAAACTCGCTCGCATGTAGCGGCGTACAACACGGAAAACAAAAACATAAAGAAATAAACATATTTTTGTGTTTTTGGTTTTTATAATTTTTTTTTTCAATAATGGAACACCCCTTAAATCGACCGACTCGAATGGAGATTGAGTACGAGCGGTTTCATCTTGGAACATCTTGAAATAGACAAAAACAAATAAACCAGATAGCACAAATATATAACAAAAACACAAACTCTACAACTCGGGCAGTCTCCCGAGTGGTGCATCCATCACGTCTATATCTCGAAGAACGAGTCAAGGTAGAATACCTCGACCGTCTGATCAGTCATCGGCTCTCCTATGTAGTGCTTCAGTCTGTGACCGTTCACCTTAAACTTCCCGCCTTTATCCTCTATCTCAACAGTGCCGTACGGGAGGACCTCAGTGACCGTGAACGGTCCCGACCATCGGGATCTCAACTTTACCGGAAATAACCTCAACCGGGAGTTATACAATAAAACTAAATCCCCACACTTGAACTGCTTGTTACCCTTCAACTTCCTATCGTGCAGTTCCTTCGTCCGCTCCTGATACCTAAATGACTGCGCATAAGCTTGATCTCTCAGCTCCTCTAACTCGTGCAACTGGTGGAAACGAGTGCTCTCTGCGGCAGACATATCAAAGTTGACCCTTTGTAGGGCCCAAGAAGCACGGTACTCTAACTCAACAGGCAGGTGGCAGGCCTTCCCATAAATCATCTGAAACGGTGTAGAACCGGTCGGAGTTTTGTAGGCTGTATGGAAGGCCCACAACGCATCATCCAACTTGTCGGACCAACCCCGAAGATTCGAACCAACCGTTTTCTCAAGAATACGTTTGATCCCCCCGGTTACTCACTTCTAATAGTGTCGCAATGCCTTCTCCATCTGCGCATTGCAGAAGTGAGTTCCTCTATCACTGATCAACGCCTTCGGGACACCAAAACGAGCAAAAAGGCTCTTGAGAAAACCGAGTACAACTCGGGCATCATTAGTGGGTAAGGCCTTGGCCTCAACCCACTTCGAGAAATAATCAACCACCACGAGTATATAGTTGTTCCCACTTGAAGACGGAAACGGTCCCATGAAATCAATGCCCCACACATTGAAAACCTCACAAACCTGAATAGCATTCTGGGGCATTTCATTTCGCGACGAGATGTTGCCGACACGCTGGCAACGATCACAACTCCTCACAAACGCGTGCGCATCCTTAAAAATCGAAGGCCAATAAAATCCACAATCAAACACTTTCTTCGTCCTCAAACTCGCACCATGGTGACCTCCTGTCGGTCCAACATGGCAATGGCTCAGAATCTGCCATCCCTCCTTAACGTCAACACACCTCCTGATCAACTGGTCAGCACCTATACGAAAAAGATACGGGTCGTCCCACAGGTAAAACTTAACATCAGCAAAGAATTTCTTCTTTTGCTGGTAAGACATCTTCGGGTAATACCCGTCCGCAAGATAGTTCGCGTAGTCGGCGAACCATGGGAAACCCTCATCCTGAGCCGAAACAAACATAAGACTGTCTGTTGGAAAGTGGTCATTAATCATGACCCCCGGCTCTCCTAACTCAGCTCCCTCAAGACGCGAAAGATGATCGGCCGCCACATTCTCGGCCCCCTTTTTATCACGGATTTCAATATCAAACTCTTGAAGTAACATGATCCATCGGATAAGGCGTGGCTTAGCATCCTATTTGCAAAAGAGATAACGAATGGCAGAATGATCCGTGTACACAATCGTCTTGGACAGGGACCTGAATTTGTCGAACACAAACACCACAACTAAAAGCTCTTTCTCGGTGGTGGTGTAACTCTGCTGTGCACCATTCAGGGTCCGACTAGCATAGTAAATTGGACGGAAGTGTTTATCCTTCCGCTGTCCAAGAACTGCTCCGACTGCGTAGTCGCTCGCATCACACATCAACTCAAAGGGAAGCGACCAGTTGGGAGAAATCATGATCGGGGCGTTAACGAGTTTGTCTTTTAAAAGATCAAATGCCTCGACACACTGCTAAGAAAACACAAACGGGCATCCTTCTCCAAGAGTTTGGTCATGGGTCTCGCGATGTTAGAAAAATCTTTAATAAACAGGCGATAGAACCCAGCATGACCGATAAAACTCCGGATGGGTCTCACAGAAATGGGCGGGGAAAGATTAGAAATGGTATCGACCTTCGCCCGGTCGGCCTCTATCCCTGCACTTGAAATACGATGCCCCAAAACGATGCCCTCGCGTACCATGAAGTGACACTTCTCCTAGTTAAGAACTAGGTTGGTGTCAACGCATCGGACCAACATCCCCTCAAGGTTGGAGAGACACTGATCGAAAGAGCTCCCAAACACAGAAAAATTTTCCATGAACACCTCCATGAAGTCCTCGATCATGTCATGAAATATAGCCACCATGCACCTCTGAAATGTGGCTGGAGCGTTACACAGTCCGAACAGCATACGTCAATAGGAAAACGTATCGTGTGGGCAAGTAAACGTGGTTTTCTTTTGGTCAACGGGAGCAATAGGAACCTGAAAGTACCCGGAGAAACCATCTAAGAAGCAGTAGTACTGCTGACCTGCCAAACTCTCCAACATCTGATCAATGAAAGGTAAAGGAAAGTGGTCTTTCCTCGTGGCATTATTCAGTCTGCGGTAATCGATGCAAACTCTCCAACCGGTCACAGTCCTAGTGGGAATGAGCTCGTTCCTCTCATTGGTGACGACAGTCATGCCACCCTTTTTAGGAACCACTTGGACTAGACTAACCCACGAACTATCAGAAACGGGGAAAATGATCCCCGCATCAAGGAGTTTGATGATCTCCTTCTTCACGACCTCCTGCATCTTCGGATTAAGCCGCCGCTACGGCAGAACGACGGTCCTATAATTATCCTCCATGAGGATTTTATGCGTTCAAAACGATGGGTTGATACCCTTGTTGTTGATAATCTTCCATGCAATGGCCTCCTTGTGGTCTCGAAGCACCCTCAACAGTCTCTCTCTCTCGACCTCAGTCAAAGCAGATGCGACAATAACTGGCAACTTCCTCTCCTCGTCCAAAAACGCGTACTCCAGATGGGCAGGTAAATCCTTAAGCTCTAAGGAAGGAGGGGGGCTCTCAACAGAAGGTCGGTCCATCGGATCGTCTCGTACGATCCCAGCAGACACCTCAGACTCAGGGGTATGTGACTCGGCGTCGTCTTCCATTGACTGACCGGTCATGGCAACCATCTTTCAGTGACTTTCGAACGTCAAAGGTGACGTTCTCATCCCCAACTCTCAAGATTAACTTACCCTTGCACACGTCGATCAACGTCTGTGCAGTGGCAAGGAATGGTCGGCCAAAAATAAGCGGTACACTATCATCATCGTTCATGTCCAGAATGACAAAGTCCACGAGGAAGATAAACTTGTCGACACGAACCAGCATGTTCTCGACCACCCCTCGAGGGTATTTCACAGTACGATCAGCAAGCTGGATACTCATCCTGGTAGGCCTCGGTTCGCCTAAACCCAGCTTGTGATACACGGAATACGGCATGAGATTAATACTGGCACCAAGATCGGCCAGCGCATGAATAACCGTATCATCACTCAAGAAGCAGGGAATCGTGAAACTCTCTGGATCAGCCATCTTTTCTGGTAATTTCCTCTGTAAGACAGCAGAACAGCTAGCACTAAATGGGATGGAAGCGACCTCAGCAAGCTTCTCCTTATTCGAAAGGATATCCTTAAGGAACTTAGCGTGTTTAGGCATCTGAGTCAGTGCCTCAAGGAATGGAATGTTAAGGTGAAGCTGCTTCAAAATATCAACAAAATTTGGAATTCTACTCCTCATCTCTATCTCTGCGGAGTCTCCCGAGGTATGGTACTTTGGGTTTGTAGATTCTCGGTGGCTCGATCGGTAGCTGCTGTCTCTCGACCTGTGCTGAACTCCCTAGGCTGCTCCTCTGATGCACCTGGGCCGGTGGAGACTCCATCTGAATTTCCTCATCCACCTGCTCTTCTAGAACTACTGCAAGCTCCTCGACAACTCCTCCTCTTGACCTCTGCTGAATCCCGGGCTCATATCGTGCCCCTGCACCACTCCTCGTTGTCACTGTTTTAGCGAATCCCTTCAGGTTCTGCTCGGTGTTACTCGGTAGCGTACCCTGCAGCCTCTCGTTCAATGGACTAGCTATCTCCCCCATCTGCCGCTCAAGACTCTGAATCGACGCCCCCTGATTCCTCATGAACTGCTCGTGCTCTCGAAACTTCTCATGCGTCTCCTTGTGTCGAGAATCCTCACGCATCATAAGCTATGACAACATCTGTGTCTGTTGCGCCATCATCTCCTCCAAAGTGGGCTTCTTCTCCCCACTGCTCGCTCCCTCACCGGGATCCTGAAAAAGGCTCTGACGCTGCTGAAAACCGGACTGGTTTCTGCTCCTCCAGTTGGAAGTCTGATTGCCTCTCCATCTCGAATTATAAGAATTGAAAGAATTTGGATTTCGGTTTGGATTTCCTATGAAGTCTACGGCCTCCTCCTGCGAACTAACTGGGCACTGAACGGTATCATGCCTACCTCTGCAGATCTCACACAACTTGCTCTTCGTCTGCATCTCCTTCACCATCTTCCCTAACGCCTCTACCTGTGCCATGAGTGCGGTGGTGGTGTCCACCGAATGCATGCCGCGTGATATGGAGTCAACGGTCTTACCTCCTCTGGCGGGTGGTCTCGGGTATCCACTCATAGCTAGCCCATTGAATAAAGCGATACACTCATCGGGGTCCTTCGTTGTCAGCAAATTTCCTCCCGCAGCCGTGTCGTGCATACTCTGTGTCGCGTACGTCACTCCATTATAAAACTTCTCGACAACCGGCCGATCTTGCAAGCCGTGGTTCGGGCACAACGCTAATAGATTCTTAAATCACTCCCAGGTCTCGTAGAAACTCTCGGTGTCCTTCATCTGAAAAGAATGTATCTGATTACATAGACGAGCGGCCTTAGCCGGAGGATCATACTTCTCAAGAAACTAGGTCTGCATGGCAGCCCAAGTAGCTATAGAGCCCTGTGGGAGGGACTCAAGTCACAAACTCGCTTGATCAGCGAGTGAAAACGGAAAGACGCGGAGCTTAACAGCGTCTTCGGAAACGCCCGCAAGATAGAAAGTGTCTCAGATACGCACAATGCGAGTGAGATGAGAGTGCGGGTTCTTGTGAAGCAACCCATGAAACTGAGCAGAATGAGCAATGGTATTTAGAATGTTCGACGGGATCTTCCAGTTCGTAGCAACTCCAATGGCGGGTGGTGCGATGCTGGATCTCGCGCCAGTATTGGCCGGTCGGGCCCGGTCCGCAACTGTCCTCCTCAGTGGTGGAATGTCGCCCATGATCCTATCCCTATCGTCGGAGTCAACAGATGAAGAAGTGGACGAGGGTGAAACGGGATGATGTCTCTCACAAAACTCTCTCTGGCTCGGGAAATGCTTCTGTGTCGGGTGGTCCATGAAATCGATTTTGTCGCATAAAAACTATAATTAGAAATAAGATTATCTAAACTATTCTAACAAATAAGTAAAATAAAACAAAAATAATTACAAGTAGCACAAAAGGTAAGTCCTAACTCGGATTGTTCTCAAAACGCCTAAAACCGTGTCCCCGGCAATGGTGCCAAAAACTTGATGTGTGTCTAATAACCCTATAATAATGACCCTCACAACTAAGCTTTAATATTAAAATGAAAATACTAAAATCACACACAACCGGCAAGTGTACCGATCGCAAGTAGTATAGACCTAGGAAGTCCGAGTATCGAACACGTGGACACGTAAGACGCTAACGATTACTAACCCTAGACAAGACCTACCTTAGAATAATATTTAATTGATTTTTGATTTCTTTTAACTTAACTGAACAAACTCGACTGACCGACAAAAGTTACCTAAAATAGAAAACTTAACGACAAACTAACTGTGTTAACTTAGGATGGAGGAAAACGTCTACCTAGGTCTGAATCATATTGTAGGCCTAACAAGCTAATGGATTGAATGATATCAAGACACCGGTTCCTAAAGATGACACGACTAAGGATCGCTCGGGCTCACTGGATTACCAGTCAGTCTCACTCAACAAGCCTAAACTACTAAAAATCGGCTAAAACGACCAAACGGGAAACAATTGCTAACGTGTTCTAATGATGGTTCACCTCTCGGTCTCACCAACACTCGACCCTAATGGCAATGAATACTACACAACCAAGGATAGAGGAACAATTCAACTTAAACTAAAATAGATCAACTAGTCGCTCAAAACACCTAAACCTGACAAGAAACCAACTCGCTCTCGCGAAATCCTTATTCTAGCATGCAAAGGCAATGAGACAACCCTAACTTCTTATCACCTCTCAGTCTCAAAGAATGTGTCTAACCTCTGTACTTAATCCAATAAATCATGCAACAAAACCCTACGGTTGTACCTACCACAAACAAACCCTAAACACAAAGTCTAGAATCAAACAACGCACCGATCAATCAACACAAAACTAATTAACCGACACACGGGGTTTATGCAATAATTCACCAAAATTTCTAGCCCTTAAACACAACCTATTTCATGTCTAAATCAAACTTTACAATAACAATTCAAGTCCATCAATCAAACAATCCATAAAACTCGTCAAACACTAACAATTAACATTATCCCTAGGTAGAAGTAACAAGTTTAGCCGAGAATCATAATTGGACAGCAGCTAACACTCAATAAAATCATCATAAAACTCATACCAACCATCTTAACAATCGTCCAACAATCAATTCTAATCATAAACAATTCAATCTCTCATGTAATTGCAAAACAATTCAACAATTAAGCAAGAAACTAAAAGTGTATGAACAATGAAAAAGATGTAAGGATATGAGATGTTCCGGGGCTGCTCTCGGCTGTAAAAAACAGTGGAGAATGATCCCGAAGCTTGGTTCTTGTGTCTTCTTCCTTCCCTAGCCGCCACAACCTTCAAACCCTAGTCGAAAAAAGATTTCTTCTTGGTTCCCCCTTGCTATCTGGCTGATCGCAGCTTCTGCCCAAGTTAGTGTTTTTTTAATTTTTATTTTATGTTATAATATAATAGGGTCTTGGTCTTTTTCATGATGTAACGGACCGGGCCTTGAGTTTTTACTTGAAAACGTATGCGTAAAAGGCCTTTAAACTGCTCGAAAAGCTCGGTTTTTTTCTTCCTTGTAACCCACCACCTACAATATGAATAAAATTATGTAAAACCTATCTAAAACGAGTTAAAACACATAAAATGTAATACAAAAACGTAGATAAAAGGTGCGGAAAATACGAGTGTTTTACAACACATCAGTGTGGAGGTTGTGGATACAAATGAGGTCAGAATTGAGAAAAGTGTTCCTTCAAGAAATACTAACTTTTATTATGATGATGTCGAGATGGAGGATGTGGCAGCTGAGGAACACCCTAACTTGTACACCCCCAAGGCAACTCTGATGAAGGGATTCCATTCTTCACAACCGAACACTTACAAGCAGCTGAAGAACATTTGTAGAAGGAAATGGAGAAGATGAACAAGATGATCGAAGCCCTACGATATGCAGAAAAAGAAGATTATCAACAATCAAAGGCTCAAGATTTAGCATGCCAGATAAAAAAGTTCGTTGCTGTCATGATGGTAAAGAGAGACATAATTTCGTGGATGTACGAACCAATGCTTAAAGTATGCATTGTCAAATGGGAACACAATTCGCAAAATGTCAAACATATTGCTAACGTACTTTCCATGCCGCATAGGGACGTTCGTAGATTAGCTTAAAAACCCTTAAGAATCGTGGTGGTAGTCAGATGGCGGATTGGTTCTATCGTCATCTACAACACGAGGAAAAGTATGTGTTCAAAATTTTCAAACCCAGGTACCGACTTGGAAGTACGTGGACGAGATTGATAGATGTACGGGTTGGAGAAAACTTGTGCTTAAGGTTAAACCACATAGGACGTTAAAGAGAGTTCCTGCAAAGACTTTTCCCCACAGTATTTACAAGAAGTTTAATAGGTGGTACTATGGGATCAGGGCTGAAGACTGAGTTCATACAAGTATTAGATCCTATGTGGCTAGTAAACCTGTCTGAATCTAACAACGAGGTACTATTTAAGAACTGGATCAGATGTGCAAATCTTAAAGACAACGAGCAGGCTATGCAATTTCAAAGGGTTAGAGTATGCCATGCCTTTTGAATTTATAGTTGTGCCGACTGGAAGACTAGAAGATTCAAGCCATAAAGTATTGAAGATACAAAGAGCTCGAGATGATGGGTAGTTTGTTAGTGCATCGTTTGAGCGGCTCGGTCTTTGTATAACGTATATTGTCATTAGTTTAATTTATAGGGGCTATTAATGTAATAAAGTAAGACTCATTCGTTTAAGTTATAATAACGAATGAGTCCGTGTGATTTTATCTCATTCATTAAGGTTTGTTTAACGAATGAATAACGTATGATAGGTAACGTTTGTAAGGAATTTGTTATGGTTTGTATAACGAATGGCATAGCGAATGGAACACTCATTCATTAGGCATGTCTAATGAATGATGCCGCCTCCTATATATACCCCTGTAAGTTATTTCTAATAAAAAATTGTTATTCTAACATATCAAGTACTATTACTCTGCCCAAATATCCTTGTGAACTCATTCATTAATTGTAATCATTCTATCCTATAACATAATCACTAAAGTAAACATGATCTATGTGTTCATATCCGAAGACTAGATCCTAAGATCAAGCACTTTAAGAAGCAACATTTAGCTAACAAAAAAATGTTTTTGTCTAGTTAGAAACCTAAATGGAGACAACCATATTATAGTGTTCTAAAGTTCACGCCTAAAATACATTTTTCTTGTGTTTTAATTGTTATCTATGATGTTTTACTATATGATACAATGCTAAAAGACTTCTAAATATCATTCCTTAAATTTGAAACACAATTGTTTGTACTCGGTTTTACGTCTTGGTCATTATTTAATGTATTATTATGTTAGAAATAAAGTAAAAGATATTTTGGTAATTGTATTGCATTCGCTAAGTCACATTCGTTAAATGTAAGACACATTCGCTAGAGTGCCTAATAATGAATGTGTCCCTTTCGTTAATGTAACCTCATTTGTTATAAGTTGATAACGAATGAGAGGACGAATGTGCTGATCTGTTAGATTGAAAGAATGTAGGTTAAAGTATGATAACATATAAGAGCTCATTCACTAGGCCTATCTAACAAATGAGGCTATTCATCTATATATATATATATATATATATATATATATATATATATATATATATATATAGGGGTGGGTTCTAGTGAAAACTACTTTTAAAGAGAAAACTTCAAAATTCCTAAAAACTTCTAAAAAACTATTTTTAACTTTAAAAAAAAAATATTTTTTTTGAAGTTTCTTTTTTTTCCATTATTCTTATATGTTGTTATTGGTTTAAAAAAAAAAAAAAACTTGTCGGTAACCTCATCGGTATAGTGCGCATGTGTAATAGTGTGCATTGCATATACGCAAAAATGTTTGTATGGCATATAATACAACACTATTGCACATATTTGATACACATTATTGTATATATGCAATATAAGACTAATACACACATCGAATACACATTAGTACGTATGTGTAATACAACATTAACGCACATGTGCACCACATCGACTTTTATTTTATTATTATTTTTTTCTCATATAATACAACACTACTACACATATACAATACACAAATATTGAATATATGCAATAAAACACTATTAAAATAAAAAATACATAGTAATACACATGTGTAATACAACGGTATCGCACAATAATACGTATGTGCATTACAGCGGTTTTTTTTTATTTTTTTATTTTTTTATTTTTTTTATTTTTTTTATATTTTTCGAGTGAAATATAAGATAATATAAGAATAATGGCTAAAACAGAATTTTGAAAATATTTTTTTATTTTTAATTAAAAATAATTCTTTATAAGTTTTTAGGAGTTTTTAAGTTTTCTCTCTAAAGGTGAGTTTTCTTTTGATCATCTCTCTCTATATATATATATATATATATCATGTAACATTATAAAGTTATAACATTTATTGATTATTCATCTCTTGCCTCGTTACTCTGTCCAATTACACTCTCATATACACACAGTTAACGTAAACTCTCGGATCTAATTGTGCATAATATCAATAGACTAGATCCGTATAAGTAATAACGTAATGAAACAGAATCACGTGGTTTCTCAAGTGGTATCAGAGACACTGATCTGATTAATTCATGATTAGACAATATCTTATTCAATTGAACTTCAATTTGAGCTTATTGAACCTGAGTTTTAAGTGTTAGGGACTGATAATCGATCAATTACTCATTGTATTGATGATAATTGGATCTGCTCTGATGTTAGGATTGTTCGCGATGACCTGTTAATCGTCAAGGACAAAGTAATTGTATTAGTTTGGTCTAAATTCAAGAATTTGAGTTTTAGCGGGAACACGAATTTAAACTTTGACTGTATGGTCAAAATTGAATATGAATTGAGGTTTGATTGAGGTGGAATGGTTTCATTGTGTTCGTAATTAGTGGATGAGAGTATTGGTTGTGATTTGAGGTGTTTAGCTTAAGAATTATTTAAGTTTGGATTGGATTTCTGAGGTCTGGTTGTGTTTCGAATTGAGTTGGAATATGGAAAAAGTTTGCAGGTTTGAAGGCTCATTCGTACATTTCTTGACTACATTCGTTACATTGTAACCGTTCATTCATTTGACAGTTGTAACTAACTTTGCCAGCTGTCATTCCAATCTAACAACTAATTCGTTCAAACAGTAATTCGCATTTGTTACACTATCTCATATGTTCATATCCTTATTTGTTGCACTCATTCGCTCTTGAGGTCATTCGTTTGCATAGAAGCATATCCTCTTTCGTTGGTTCATTAGTTAATAGTCATTCTTGTGAATAATACCTCAGTCTTGTTTTCCATATTCGTTTGATCAAAAGACATTCATGTTTACTCATTCGCCACTAAAAGTATTTTCAATCATTAACCTGAACTTTCATTGTTTGACAATTTCAACCCTGAACTTTGAAGATTAACATTTGTGACATCCGTGACAAAACCGAGTACACCTTAGTATTCATATAGCGAATAAGCGATTAACCGCTTATTGCGTAATGAACAAACGATTAACCGAAAGGGTCTGGTTATGACCCAGATATCCCGAGGGGCCATCTATACGAGATATATGTCTATTATAAGCCAACAAACTGATATTAAGGCCTTAGTATGATAGCAAACTAGTTAAACGAAAACATGCTCGTTTAACTACCCGCTATGGACTTAAACGCGAAAGATAGTTACAAACCAAGCATTGTATAATCCATTAAGCCGAAAAGACTTACCACACACTTATTTGAAATGTTTTAAGCGATCCGTGAAAATATTTTCGATTTTTACAAACGTATGGTATGTTTTTATAAATTTACACAAAAATAGCCGAAAAACACTCGTTTTCGTACTGTTTGTCGTACCCGTTATATTTTTCGTGCCAAAAACCAAACCCGAACTAAATTTAGACTCGACATTTCACGTTCGGGCACGTAAATCGAGAAAAGTGGGCCAAATGGGCCCAAAAGGGGACCCAACAAGCCCAGCCCGCCAAAGAAGACTTTTTCCCCCTTAAACCCTTTTCATATTTAAACAAGTCCAAGATAGTTTTGAAGCCATTTTCTTGTGGAAAAATCTGTAGAACAACCTGGTCCTCTCTAAACCCAGCAAGAACAAGGTAAAAAGCTTCATTTTTTGGCTAAGTTTAACTCGTTTAAACTCGATTAATACCATATAAACATAGCTTGATTGCCAAAAATCATTCCTAACCATGTAAAAACCCTAAAAATGGTCCATAAACATGTTTTGATCACACACATGGTGAGGAACCTGGTTTGATAGTTTTTTTGGTCATAAACACGGATTAAAGGGTTGAAACGACATTTTTACGGTTCAAAAGTTCGTTTTTGTGAACTAGCCGAAACCCTAAGTTAAAGGGTTGTTTTATCGATGAAACCTGCTTGGTTTGTGATACAGGACCTGTACCTAGCCTACATAGGAGCACAAGAGCTTGAAAAGTTGATTAGAAAGGCGAAAACGAACCAAAACCGCTAAGGTAATGTCGAAACACTCGCTTACGGGCTGTTTAGGTTAAGGTTGTGATGTGCATATTATTAGACCTTGAAAATTTTCAGGGAGATCAGGGACCATGTCATCGAGTCCCTTTTCGAATTTGGTAATTTTTCGACCATCCGAGAATATTTGCCAAACTTATTACCGAATTGGGACGTTTATTTGGGAAAAATATCCAATATACTTCAAAAATTATGAAATTTTTTTGGGAACTCAGATTTAATGTATTTTGATCACATATGAATTTTGAGATCATTTGGAGAAGTATAAGGGTGTTTTGTACATATGCGTTCATGCGAATTTTTATAGCCGAATTTGGGCCGAAAAGAATATTGAACAAGCTTTTTACATTCTGGAATTGATACAGGTTGTTTTGGGACATGATTTGAGTATTCAGGAAATTTTGTGGAATTTTTGGAAATTTTTTGGGATAAACAGACGATTTTCAGGCGAAATATAGCTAATAAAATGAATTTTTATAAATTATTAAATCAGTAAATAATTCCAGAAATAATTTTATAAAAATCTACATATTTTAATTGATAAGTGGCTAAATTTTCATATATTAATGATTAACTGTTAATTAATTATGCTAATTTAAAGATTAAACAAATTCAGTTTTTATAAAAACCGGCAAGTTCGCGACTAACGAACCAGCGGGAATATCAAAACACCAAGAGTGATCAAAAATCATATTTTTGGATTAATTAAGTAAAAACGAACTTTTCTATGAAAAACCTGGACAATCCGGATAGATTGTGCGCGTTTCTTCTTAAATCAAACTGAATAAACGGAAACGGACCCCGAGGCTAATCCGGTACCCCAGTATGTGATCCTTCTTTATAACTTAATCATTTTATCAACCAATACATTTACCCAAGCTTATTTTCCCATAACTGTTTTCTGAACGCGTAAACGAACAACTTGGTCCAGCTGGGAAAACGGGAATCTGAGCCAAGTTCGGTTTTAAGTATTAGACATTGAACAACATCACAACCTAAGCCTATTGTCACTTTCTGGGTGTTCCAGTTATACCCAAATTAGTTATACAGCCCAGTTTAGTACTGAGATTATAATAATATTAAAATATTAATATTATTATAATATGGACTATAGGGACTAAGTGATAGCAAGGGAAACGAACCCCGTGCTGATCTCGCACTGAGTGCCTACAAAACCATGAGTTTCATGATCCCTCTTTTCAAACTGTTTGCAAACTTTTGGGGTGAAAAGCATGTTTATATGCATTATCTATCTGAAAACGGTTCAGAACGAAAAATACCTGAACCTTCATATATGAAAAATTCCTACAAACATAGTGATAAACTAAGTGCTGAGGAAAGGTGATTATTATCGTGATTGATATATTAAATGGAAACACTACGAATGCCAAAACATAATGAAATCATACGTGAAAACCTGTTTATACAAATACGCTATATAATGCTAAACACAACAGGTTGAGGAAATAACGTGGTCAGTAATGACCATGGGGCTATTGTGGGCGGAAGGGGGGGGCCACAATAGTACTAAACTAAAGTTGAGTATGGCCTATGAGCCAAGTTCTACTGCAAGTTACTAAACTAAAGTTGAGTATGGCCTATGAGCCAAGTTCTGCTGCAACTTATAAACTAAAGTTGAGTATGGCCTATGAGCCAAGTTCTGCTGCAACTTATAAACTAAAGTTGAGTATGGCCTATGAGCCAAGTTCTGCTGCAACTTATTAAACTAAAGTTGAGTATGGCCTATGAGCCAATAGCCAAGTTCTGCTGCAACTTACTAAACTAAAGTTGAGTATGGCCTATGAGCCAAGTTCTGCTGCAACTTATAAATCAAAGTTGAGTATGGCCTATGAGCCAAGTTCTGCTGCAACTTATTAAACGAACTAACTTGATTATGACAAGAACGTTAAGAAAATAATGTGATTATGCGTATTGTGGGCGGATGGGGAGCCACAGTATTTGGTGATACGTGATAAATAATATATGTGTATATGTGTCTATATATACATGCTAAGTGATTAGCCGTAGGAAATACTATGTGTAGAATATACCAATTATTTGCGTGTACACTATATAATGTTTGAGTTTACGTGGAATCATTGCGGGTGGAAGGGGGATCACAGTGGTTGATGTTAACGCGGAACCGTTGTGAGCGGAATGGGGGCCATAGTGGTTGAGTTTATGTGGAACCATTGTGGGAGGAAGGGGGTCCACAGTGGTTGGTTAAACACGGAAATTGGAAACAGGTAGTACGAACAAACAATCACGATTTTACCAAAATTTCGAATTCATATTATAAACTTACATGTGCGCATATGCACACACAAGGATATGGCTGTACATATTTATACAAACGTAAATACATATTTTTACATACGCGCGTACATACAAACTATAACTGTATGGTGCGCAGAACTGATTTCGTTAAAACTTATGAAACTCACCAACTATTCGTAGTTGACCTGTTTTAACATGCTTTTCAGGTAATCAGATATGAGAAGTAATTTCCTGTGCGTTACGTGTCTGATTGGTGATTGATGTCGTGGGCATTTGAGTTAGAAGTAAAGTAATTGAAGAACCGGTTTGATTGTATCACCTAGTTGATAAAAGATGTTAGAATGATATAATATATTGTAAATTAGTTAGTAATTTTTCTTTATGAACAATGTATATGATATCAGTTGTATCTGTTGCATTTCCGTTTTACGCTTCCGCAATTCGCTTAACGGGGTGTGACAACATTTTTCGTCTTTCACCTTTCGAAATGGCAAATTTCTAGGCTCTTGCTTCCCAAAATGCCTTGATGCAACAAATCCTGAATATGGATACTGAGATCGGATCTCATACGAAGTGCCTAAGCTCTTGTTATTGATTGAATTTTCTAAACGGGAACCTAGGTTTCGAGCTCATATGGGATCTTCTCATCCCGAATGTGTTTGCAGCTTGGATGGTGTGTATAAATCTCCGATTGTTGGTGATGATACTACCAATTTTGTTTGATAAGATTTTAATCTTTATTCAGTTGATTAGAAGAAAGCTTTTGAAATCGAGACAAAAGCATATTCTACTCTAACGATGGAATTATCAGAAAACATCTTCCATCAAGTCAATAGTATCAAGATCTGTGCATCATTATTTCATCGTCTGAGTTTAAAAAGTATGGGAAATACTCAAGTAAGAATGAAAATGATGTTAAAGTTTCAATTTAGAAAGTACAGTCTGTTAAAAGGAGAATCAGCGGAAGAAATGTTGATTCGATTCGGTCACTTGATTGCTGAGATGACAAATTTTATAATGGACCCAATTGAGGGTGATAAGATTGATACATTGAATAATGCACTACCTTCTTCATATTCTACCTTCTTGCTAGTTCTCACGGAGAATGGTTTCTTCAAGAATGAAAATCTCACGGCTATGGATTTTCTCAGTAAGCCAGAAGAAAGAGAATATAATCTGAAGTGTCAAGGTTCTTCAAAAGATAACCAGGATCCAACCATGTATGGAAGATCACTTCCTGTAAGCAATAATTTTGTCTCAATGAATGCATTTTATATTCAAGCTAATCAGGAAATTCCTCAAACTGGTAGATTTGGTCCTAATATATGTTTCTTGGCTTTTGGATCGGGTTCTTCATCTATTGGTGCTAGTTCTCAAAGTTTACCACCACCAAATTTTAACATGAAGGAGGTAGAACAACAATTTTCCTTCATGTGTGCATTCATGACATCTTAACATTTGGTGGGTAGCATGATTGCTACAAGTGAACTAACTGATGAAGACTATGACCAGATCGATTTGGATGATATAGAATTAATGGACTTGAAGTGGAACATGGCCATTATTGTGAGTGAGAAAACTCCAACGAGCCTTATGGATCTAGTTCTTTGGTGACAACATGTGATTCGATGATATATGATTAATGATTACGATTAAGATGGAGATTATACGGTTATTGTGTGTAGTGTGTGTTTCTGTAGAGAATTTGGCAGAGTAACAGTACAAGTGATAAACAGGAAATTCTCATTACTTTATGAATAATGTACAGGAAGATGAGTTCATTCGTTAAAGTATACTCATTCGTAACATTAACAGATACGAACGATCCTAAGTTATTGGTTACAATTACATTAACACGAATAGCCTTAATTCGCTATTATATTTGTTAGACTAAGTAACGAATGTGACTTACATTATGCGAATGGACTCATTCGTTATGGGATAACGAATGAGCCTTACATTTAGGCGAATAGGCTAATACATTAATTACCAAAATTCCCTTGATACGTTAAACTAATATAATAATCATTATAAAGATCAAGACATCGAATCATGATTCAACAAACTCCCCCTCGTCTCGAGCTCTTTATAATCTGCAAAATACTTACTGGAACATCTTTGTCTTCCAATCAGTTCAACTATGAATCTTGAATGCGTAGCATATACGTACGATTCTCTGGAACTGCATTGCAAGATCATAGTCCTTCATGTCTGCAAATCGGATCTAATTATGGAATAACGCACCGTTATCAGTCTCTGATAAGTTAACCAACCACATAGGATCGATCACGCGAATGAACATGGTTTTCAATCCCGATCCTAGTACGATTACCGCTTCACTAGTTCGATTATCGTAATACCAACGATTGAACGTAGTGAACAGACTCTGAGGGAATGTTTTCATCGGAACCCTATTCATCGTCTTAGGCGGTTTTACCTGTAAAATCATCTTCCTCTAGCCTGTGCGCGGATCGATCTCGTCGATGTATATGTGTGTAGGCACTTGCGGCCTGAAGAACTTGAAGCCACAACGAGATTCATGTTGAAGATGTTCATAAAATCAATTGGCCCATTAGTCATTACCCCGATTGATAAATTGTCGGTTGGTCAAGGTTCTCACATCCCAATGTGGCTTGGATAACACGTCATGAATATGCTTAAAATAATAGATACCGTGCTCCCATTTAACCACATATACCTTAAGCTCCAAATCATAAAGCCATGAAACAATGCTACCTTTAATCGATCTCGGGCTCTTCTACTTCTTCATCTTTTATGATTATGCTCGAGTCTTCAGTTGTTTGATCTTTTTCATCTTCTAGACATTGTGTCCGAACATACCATCAAAGCACCTTTCCTTTTCTTCTCCTTCACTGTTTCTGTACTGGTCTCCGCTTGTTTATTCCAACATTCTCTCTCCTGCCTTAGACGTTCTTCTGCAGCGTCGAAATGTTCTGTTGTAAAGAACGAAATACCAGAATCAGAGTTGTTCTTCGTGTAAATATTTGGATACTACTCTGCAGTCACTTCTTCAACCTCCACTTCATCATATTAGTACTTGGCTCAAAATCCACTTCCACATCAACTGTTTTCCCCAATTCTTCGACCTCATCCTCATTTAACCCTAGAAGCAAGCAATTTGTTCTTTTGTTAATGAGTGATCAACAAACTCGCCCTATTCTATCTCATTCGTGTTTACCATGCTACCAACAACCCCATTCATACCAACAAACAAAATCATATTAGTCGCGATCGTGTTGACCGGCTTAACATTCGTGTAATCCTTGTACCGTACACTCTACAGATCATTACCACCACTACCACTCTGTGATCGTGTTGACTGGCTTAACATTCGTGTAATCCTTGTACCGTACACTCTGAAGATCGTGTTGACCGGCTTAACAAACCAGTACTCGGTCCTGACCACCATCATTACCACCATCATTTTCATCACTCACACCACTATCACCACCTTCACGCTCAGAATCAGAATCATCATGAGCCCAGTGATCATTAGGTGGGGCCTCATAATCAATATGGGATAGACGGCCAATCAAACCCTTGTACCAAGGATGTTCATATAACTTCTTATTACGATAAATACGAATACGCCTCATAGTATCAAGGTTCATTTGATCGAGAACCATCATATCTGCTCTGTTTGTGGGGTCCTTAAACAATTCTGGCTTCAGATCATTGATAATCAGCTGAAGAAATCAAGGATATAGTTGAATGATAGAATACCATTTCCGAGAAGTTGAATGGTTTGTTGAGAACCAAAGCAACAAAGGCTGACTACAACATAATTCGACACTCATCATATCCACCTTTTTGTCCACCTAAGCAATGAATAAGTACGTGTAGGAGATAATTTTATTCCTCACACAGATTCACCTTATTATACATCGACTTATCCAACTCACCGTTATACCTCAGTCTCCCAAACAACCCTCTAATCAATGTCAAATCAAACTCACACCTATCATCCACCGTATCTTGAAATCACAACACATCTCGTATAACCACAGGCTTATCCTGCATAGTCGCCTCAATCTCGTTCTCCCCCTCAATGTAACGAGCGGTATCTCAGAATGCGTGTATAATACTATGGTATACAATCATATTAGGAGAAATCACTCGATAGATCTGCGAAAGTCTTAGAAAACTGATAATACCACCGAACATTGCAGAATTAAAAAAGTGATACTGTAAGAACGCACAGATATTGTGCTTCTTATCCCATTGTAAAAGCACTGGTTCGGCTTCTTGTACATCAACATTTGCTTCCTGATCAGGTTGTTGCACAGGAACTGGATCAGGTTTATTCAACTTAGGCATACTGTTAAAAACGAATACGTTAGTATATAAAATATTAGAAAATATCTTTCTGATTGACAAATGAGAACACATTCGTTAAAATTATCTAAACGAATGAGTACATTCGTTAGTCCTTATTTTAAAGAATCGCTTGCTTATTTGTTACTATAACGAATGTAGTAGCTATTCCTTACATTTTAGCATTGTCTGAACGAATAGCCCACTTATTCTTTACCTTAACAAAAGATATAGTCATTCATTTTAACGAAAAACCAAGTTATTCTTACAAAAACGAATAACCCTATCATTCGTTACATTAGCGAATCAAGTCATTAGTTACTTTAACGAATGATTGTGTTATTTTTCATTTTTAATGAATAACCCAGTTATTCGTTACAATAACGAATAAACCTTGTTATCCGCTAATTGTTAATGAATAATACATCAACAATCAATTTTGACTTATGTAGGTCAAGGTCAAAATCACCAACAACCCAGAAAGGTCAAAGACGAAGCATTGAATAGCAGAAATTTAACTAAACATTGATTCAACTCTAATTAACCCTATTACACTTCATCGATAGTATTCCTAATGCCTCAATTTACATCAAACAATACAAAATGATCATTGATTAAGAGTTATCAAAGCTAAGTAGTTTCAGTTTTGTATATCAACTATTAAGCCCTAAAAACTGGTCCAAACCCCTTGAAATATGTATGTTCGGACTCGCCATTACCTGTATAATAACAATCAAACAGTTAGAATGAGTAATAACAAAGTTTGGGAATCTGAGAAAATTTTGCAAGAGCCCCCCCTGTATTTTCAATGAAATAGTGAAGACGAATGGGTATTCATTCGTCGTCTTAGGATTATATACCCTCATCAATAATTGCACGAAACCCTAGACATTCGCTAATTCAAATTAACTAATAAGCTTTCATTCTTTAATTTAAATAAGCTATTCATTAAAACTCACACGAATAAACATTATTCGTTAACCTTTTAACGAATAAACCATGTCATTCTTTAATTTCTAACGAATAAGATAAATTAGGCTGCCATTCGTTACTACAGTGCACAAATGAACACATTCGTTAACAGCATGCGAAAGCGAATATGCATTCATAACAAATGATGTTCATACGTTATGAATCTTAACGAATGTCATGTCATTCATTATACTGTTATAACGAATAAGCAATATCCGCTAATGAATGAAACAAAATTCATTCAAAAGAATTATATAATCACTTTTAATCCAATTAGGGTTTCAAGTGTTAATACTTTAATATTATTTACGTTACCCGATTAAACATTGATCGAAAATCATTAAATTAAGCTGATATACTTTAAAATCAATAATTTAAGCATGAATTAACTTAAAATGTGGGGAAAATCTTTATGAATTTATCTTTGAATAGTTCTCTCGCTAAGTAAATCTAAAATAAAGCAGAAAAATAAAATCTTTTTGATTTTTACAAGTTTATATCAAAACACACTAAAAATCTTTTTATATTTTTCAATTATCAAACAAAATAACAAAATTGAAATACGGAAATGTGAACTGTTAGCCTTAACCTGATCCCCATCACAGTCAAAGCCTATGAACTATTAGCCTTAACCTGATCCCCATCAGTCTTAGTCTTCTTCTTAGGCACGTTTGTGTTTTTTCCTGAGTTACGATCTGAAGCAGGAGGACTGGTATATTCTTACTTCGGCTTGTCACAATCTTTAGCGAAATGGCCGAATTCTTGACAATTATAGCATTTCACCTTTAATTTATCAAATCCGACCCGTTTGTTAAGAGTGGGTAGATCCTTTCTGGTTCGTTGCATGAGCCGCTTTACCTTACGTATGATGATGGCCATGTTCCATTTCAAGTCCATTAGTTAAAGATCATCTGGATCGATTTGATCGCAGTCCTCATCAGTATGTTCACTTGTGGATATTTTACTCCCCACAAGTTGTTCATATGAGGTCATAAGCGCACACGTGAAAGAGAATTGTTGTTCGGCCTCTTTTATGTTTACGTTCTGGGGTGAACTTGATGGAGTTGATCTAGTGGTAGATCCCGACGCCATAAAGCATACATTAGGAGGCTGATTACTGCTTAGAGTCCCATTAGTTGAACTCTGAGTAAAGAAAGCTGTAATCGGGACTGAACTTCCATTGCTGTTCGCAGGTAACGCTCCACCGTATAGAGTAGGATTTTGACTATCCTTTAATGAAGTCTGACACTTCATATCATATTCACGTTCCTCAAGTTTAATAATAAACTCTTCGGTCGTGAGAATTTCATTCCTAAAATAGCCATTCTCCTTCAATACAAGTAAGAATGTTGAATATGTTGCAGGCAATGCGTTCTTCAATTTATCTATCTTGTCCACCTCGATCGGTTCTAACTTAAACGTTGACATCTAATCAATCAAGTGATAGAACCTACTAATCATCACCATCATTTTCTTAATCTCAAGTGCACTACCCGGGCTACAAGTCTTCAATTGGGCAAATAGAGTCTCACATGGCTTGATGTGACAAAATTGATGGAAGATGTTCTCAGGTAAAGCCATTGTCAATGTTGAATATGCCTTTGTGTCATTGTCCATCTATTTTCTCTCGTTTGCCTCATATATGCTGAATAATTTGTCAGAATATCTAATAGTCGTGCTTCCGCCTTGCGGTCGCAGGTATACAACATCCAAATGACAAACACATTCGGGATGATGAGAACCCAAATGTGCTCTGAATCTCGGTTCCCATCTCGCAAAGTCAGGCAGTTTAAGCAGCATATGACACTTATTGTGAGATCCAATTTCATTGTCCATTGTAAGCATTTGCTGCATTAACACGCTCTGTGTAGCTAACGTGTAATACGAAGCTGAAGAAGACATTTTTATCAACTTTTGAAATTTAAAGTACTGAATTTGACAACTTTGAAAACTTGATCAACGAATGAATAGTTTGTTGTCGACACGAAAAGACACACGAATGAGACACAAAAATAATACTTTTATTGACACGAAAGAGTCATCTACTATTTAAACGAAAGGCACACAAATGAAGGAGGTTAACACGAAAGATACAGGAATGACTCAATAACGAATGGCAAACTACGAATGAAGAATAATTTTCAAGAATGAGTTTTAACGAATGAAAAATGATGAATGAGAGAATAGCATTGTTTTAACGAATGTGATCTATTAAAGAATGAGTGAATGATGACGAATGGGTTTGAACGATTGTGATAACGAATAGGTTGATGAATGATTTTCCGATAACGAATGAGAATAAATTTTCACGAATGATTAGTTACAACTGCCTGACAGCTAGAAAAAGTTGATGCAGCTGTTTAACGAATGAACTGTCATCCACACGAATGAGCATTCATCCTTATTCAAACTTGTCCAGAAATGTTAAACTCGTCCAAAACCGATCAGTTCACTACAAACCTAACACTAACTCACTCAGAATTCAGTTCCGAACACATCCGAACTCAATCCAAACCTCAAACCATAACAAAACCAAACCAATACCTCAATTCAACCTTTAACCATTCCCGCCAAAAACTTAATTCCAATCCAAACCTCAAAATTGATACAATTAACCAACAAAACTATCAATAAATCTCAATCGACATCAATCGAAAGTCATAATTCATTCAATTAGATTCAAATTGATGTGAGAATGAGTCAATTACAGATCTCTTTTCTTAGTATACTGTTAAAACACTTCAATTAGCACAAAATCGATATTCTTAATCAATGAATCACATGTAGATTAGAATCCCATGGCTCTGATACCAATTGAGAAAACTCCAACGAGCATTATGGATCTATTTCTTTGATGACAACATGTGATTCAATGATATACGATTAATGATTATGATTAAGATGGAGATTATACGGTTAGTGTGTGTAGTGTGTGTTTCTGTAGAGAATTTGGCAGAGTAACAGTACAAGTCAGAAACAGGAAATTCTCATTATTTTATGAATAATGTGCAAGGTACATATAGAAGATGAGTTCATTTGTTATACATACTTTAACGAATGACTCATTCGTTACAATAACAGATACGAATGATCCTAAGTCGTTCATTACAATTACATTAACACGAATAGCCTTCATTCGCTATCACATTCGTTAGACTGGGTAACGAATGTGACATACATTATGCGAATGGACACATTCGTTATGGGATAACGAATGAGCCTTACATTTAGGCAAATGGTCTAATACATTAATTACCAAAATGCCCTTGATACATTAAACTAATATAATAATCATTATAAAGACCGAGACGTCGAATCATGTGTCGAATAGTGAAGATGCTCAAACGGTATACGTAAAGAACGGGGAAGGACTTGCCTACGTTGAACAAGAGCATTGTGTTTGATATGTTAAAAGTCAAGTGCTATAACTATCAGGAATTCGGTAACTTTGCAAAGGAATTTGACAAACCCAAGAAAGAATATATAGGTCCCTCAGCACAAGACAGAAGTTCAAACAAGAAGTTCAATACTTCTAACAAGAAAGAAAAACCAACTGAAGGAGATTCTGGTAAAGCTGGCGGGTCATAGGCCTTAATTGCTAATGATGGGATTAACTGGTCTCAAAGACTGTTAGGTAACTCACCTAATGGTAATCAAGCTAATTTGACAATGTTCGAGACATTTGAGCATTTTAAGGATGCGAGGGGTGACATGTTAATTGATGAGAGTGAGGAATCAGAGACTGAGATTGAGTCCGATGATTCAAGTGTTTATCAACCAGGGAACTTTGCATGTATGGAAAAAATCAAAGAGGTTAGTGCTAACCCCTCCAAAACTGTTCAAGTTGATCATAGTAAAGTAAG
Organism: Bidens hawaiensis; assembly: GCF_021521415.1. NCBI lineage: Eukaryota > Viridiplantae > Streptophyta > Magnoliopsida > Asterales > Asteraceae > Bidens > Bidens hawaiensis. Next base: position 154,699 of record NW_027493796.1, read on the forward strand.
TAATTTTTCTGTTAATGAAACAATATGTGTTCATTGTGGTGAACTAAAGTATAAACTTGAGTCTTCACAGCATCACGATGATCAGTTGGTTCATGAGTTAACAATGGTTCGTGATAACTATAGACAGCTATTAAAACTGAAGAAAAATCAACTGAGAAAATCAAAGCTTTGTCTGATAGTAATCATGATCTAAAAGAAGAATTCGGTGTTAAGTTAGCCATAATTGATAATCAATTCCAAGAAATTCTTAAACTAAGAACCAATATCACAAAATTGGAAAATAAGATTTTGGAATTGAAGAATAAAATTAGTAAATTCAGAGATTCTTCCTTTCGGTTAAACGAAATCATTGAGGTTAATAAAAACCAACATAAGAATGGAATAGTAGCTTTGGAATTTTTTGAAATCCCTCCTCCATTTAACACTGATTATACTAGTGTTCTAGAAACAGTGGCCTATAAGAAGGTTGAAAATGTTTCTTCATCGGTTGTTAATCCTACTGTTACTATGAACAAAGTAAATCTGGAGGAGAAAGCTGAACCAGCAAAAAATGTCAATGAAAAAGCGGTTCTGATATCTTATGTGAAAAGTAAAGCTGTTTTTACTGAAATAGACTATGATGGTTCAATTGAAGAAGTTGATGAACCGCATGTAACTCACTAGAACAAGAATATCTCTCAAGAAAATCATATTCTTTGTGAGCCACATGAGTTTGAAGAAGCAATTTATGTTTCAAATAGTTCAAAAAGTTCAAAAGGTTCAAAAGATTCTCATGTAAAAGTAAAAACATCAGAAATATCTGCGATTTCTGATGAGGATTTGATGAGGTTTATCAATCCTACAAAGAACACTAATTTATCAAAAGGTCGGGTTTATAAACTGAAAGGGGTAAATAAAGGTATTCAATGAACAAGATATCCCTTTAAGTTTCGTGAAACCTGAATTAACAGAAAGTATGTTTTAAGATGAAACATCCGCAGTGACTGAACTTGAGAAAGCTTTTAACATATTTAAAATGAATAATGCATCTCAAGAAAAATAGAAACCAATCTTGTTAAAACGTATCAAGTTTGTGAAATCATCGGGATCGGAAAATGTTTCCGATAGCACCAACCTTGAGTTTTATAAAAATAAAAAGGAAAACAAGATGGCTGGTTCTATTTTAGCACCAAAGGTTGTGTCTTTTCAGCCTGAAGCTACAAACACACCGATTGTACCACCACAAACATTTGTCAATATGAGAGTGTGTTTTATTTGAGGTGAACATGCGCATGTTTCCAAAAATGTAAGGCTAAGGTGCATTCATCAAAGAAAAATCGACCAAGGATCAAGTTCTTCAGGTTAGAAGCATACTGAAAAGACAACTAGTGCAGGTTAAAGTGGATGATTCACACATTATGTTTCATGATCTTAATCCTTTAAAACTTGTTCGAGTTGATGTCCATGATTCTAAAGTATCTCACAAAATGGTTAATTTTGTTAAACCTCTTTGTAAGAACTCGGGTTCTGGTGTGATTAGGGATGGCTATCTTGAACAAAATTCAAAGAAGCCTTTGACTTACTCACAAGTTCATTAATCACATGTGAAACCAAATATTAATGTATTCCAAAAGGAAACAAAAGAGGAGCCCAAGGCTGAGGCTTGGGCTGCCTTTTTGAACTAATCATTTACCTTGTTGTGTAGAGTACATCCAAACCTATTCTAGCTATAAATGGGTATTGGATAGCGAATATTCTCGGCATATTACAGGCAACCTTAATGATTTGGTGGCATAATTTTCACAACATACCAGCCAATAGAAGAAACATACCCGTGACCCTTTTGAAATTTTAAATGTTGTTAGGAGCGATAAAAGTCAATAGAAGATTTCATTACTCGCTTCAACAATGAGGGTTTAAACATCGGTGGGATTAGTGAAGATATGACGAGGGGTGCTTTTGGGCAAAATGTTAAAATTAAACATCGGTGGGATTAGTGATAAGATGTTTGACTGGTCAGGATGGAATGCCTAAGACGTGGGATGCCATCATATCTGCCGCGGAGGTATTTGCAGCTATAGAGAAAGTTTTGGGGCATGATAGCCCACGGCAAGTTTCTAAGGGAGAATTGAAACTACCTCATCCCAACAAGCAAGAATGATCTTCCATATGGTCGCGTATTCAACCTCATGCGGAGTCATCCCACAGACCAGATGTGCGAGTGTTGATTGGGCAAAAGCATAAAGAGCCAATCTGCGGGCGTGATGAACAGAAATGGACTCCTCTTACAAAAATCCATCTGAAATCCTAGCAACAGAAAACATAGACTTCAAAAGGCCTAAACCAATGGTTGAGAGGAAGAATTTGAAACCTAACAAACACTGTATTTTTCATGATGGTATTGTTCATCACATAGATGATTGCATTAGTTTGAAAAATGAGATTGAGCAAGCAATTAAGAATTGAAAGTTGGTGAATTTCTTGAAAATGTAAGGCAAAGAGCGCGCAAAACACCCGCACACATTGAGAACGGTAGTCGAAAAGGCAGATAAAAGATCTGAATGTACACATGATTTGAACGACACGTAGTTACATGAGGTTAGAAATAGATAATGATCATTGGAAGTTGGAACTTGTCGTTTTTCCAAGATTTAAAGGTGGTCCTTGCAAGAAAAATCAACTAGTAACCACTGCGTTGATAGTCATTAGTGGTCCCAATATGTGTTCTTCGACATAGGAAGTACACCTGATATTATATACGAACAATGCTTTAACCAACTAGATGAGGAAGAAAAGGTTCGGTTCAAACCTATCCATGCTCCAGTCTCAGCTTTTAGTTATGAGGTAATGCATCCACAGGGGGTGATTACCTTCCTAGTAACACTTAGTGATGGGATTCATTTGAGAACAGAAGATGTGGAATTTCTTGTATTGCCTCCGCGCTATAAACATGATGTGGTCCTCGGTCAGGAAGCATTGGTGACTTTAACGCTAACCCATCAGCTGCACACGGTGCATTAGGAGTCCCCACCCAGGGAGGAATAGCTATAATTCACGTTAACAAACACTACTCCAACACCGAGTCTAACCGGTCAAAACGCCAAAGTTATTCGTAAGAACCGAGCCAAAGAAGTGGGTGTTACACCCCAAGTTCAAAGAACAGACGTTTCTGATGGGACCTACTATTTCGAAGATTGTGTGCACATTTTTGAAGCAGAAGACACGACTAGTGTGCTATGAAGTCGCGCTGAACATAAGCTATCGATAAACCTGGAATTCACAACAGTAGTTCAGAAAAGGTTGAAGATGGGCCCTGATCAAACCAAATCTATAAATGAACAAGTTCAAGAGTTGTTGAATATGGGAATCATTCGCAAAATCCAATAGCAAACTTTGGTTGCAAACCCTATAATGGTTGACAATAGTAATGGGAGCTGGCCGATGTGTATCGATTTCAAAGATTTGTACATGGTGTGTCCAAATAATTGTTATCCGCTACCAGGAATCAACTTGAGAGTAGACACGGTAGCGCCATATAAGTTTAAATTCTTTTTGGATGCTTACAAAGGTTACCAACAGATTCGCATGGCAGCTAGAGATGAAGACAAGACCGCTTTTCGGACTGATTAGGGCCCTTTTTGTTACAAAATGATGCCGTTTGGTCTAAAAAAACGTGGGAGCTACTTATAAGCATCTAATGGATAACACATTCAAAGAACAAGTTGGAAGCAATTTGAAGACGATCAATGTTACGAGACATCAAAGAGACTTTCCAGACCCTAATGGAAATAAACATGAAACTCGTAAATGTTCTTTTGGCATGGAGGAAGGAAAATTTCTAGGGGGGGTCATAGTGACAAACTATTGATTCAAATCTAACTCTAACAAAGTCCAAGTCATTTAGCGGATGCCATTTCCTTAATCCCTCAAAGAGGTCCAAACTTTGAATACCAGATTGGTCGCAATAAATAGGTTTTTAGCTAATCACGCGTCAAAGTCACATCCTTTTGTCTCCACGCTCCGAAATTGTTTGAAGAAAGCCCATTTTAAATGGACTCCGGAGTCAGAACAAGCGTCATTAGAAGTAAAAAAGATGTTTAATGGAGCTACCAACATTGACCGCCCCTCGAGCGGTGAACCATTAACATTGTGTTTATCTACATCCGACATTGCGATTGGTGTAGTTCTCTTGATTGATTGGAGATTTGTTCAAACTCCTATCTATTACATTAGTAGAACATTGGCGAATGCTGATACCAAGTATTCCATGCTTGAAAAGTTTGTGTTAGCATTTGTTTATGCATCACGTCATTTCCACATATACTTATAGGGTTATCTGATAAATGTTTAGCATGGTATAAATTGAAAAATGTGCTTAGCAAACTAGAGTTGTCAGGGAGGTTGACTAAATAGCCATTGAGCCGGGTGAACACGCAATCGAATATAAACCTTGACCCGCCATGAAAGGTAAAATTTTGGCTGACTTTGACCCTGAAGTCCCAAAGAATAAAGAGAAAGAATGTCATGATGAATAATCGCCATACCGCCCGAGCAAGGACAAATTTGGACTTTATATACTGATGGTGCATCAGGAGGGAAGGATCAGGCGCAGGCTTGATACTGGAGAACCCCGAAGGGAATGAATTTACTTATGCCATCCATTTGTATTTCAAGAGTACAAATAATGAAGCAGAGTATGAGGCATTCTTAGCAGGATTACACATCGCCAAGAAACTTGGCGTTCGTCATCTAGAAGCGCGAGTAGATTTGCCACACCCCGTTAATCAATTTGGGGAAGCGTAAAACGGAAATGTAACAAACACCTCTGATATCAACCACATTGTTTATAAAGAACAATACAAACTACATTATAATATTTTACTTCATTTACAACTAGGTGATACAAACTAAATCCAGCCCTTTAAGCGGCTTTACTTCCTATTAGCACACTTGTATAAATTCACCCAGCATTGATCGCAAGTCAAACACGTAGCACATTGACTTTCTAATCCAATCCAGCGGCTGAAAAACATATTTAAACGGGTCAACTACAAATAGTTGGTGAGTTTCACGAGTTTCAAGAAATCAGTTGTGCGTACAACAATCATAGTTTGTAAATACCCAAGTATGTATGTACGTTCACAAGTACGTTTGTTTGTATGTTTATGATGTAACTATGCTAAGCTACAGTGAAGCCTTAACTGTCTGTTCGTGCTGCGTACATCCATTTCCCACGCTCAATCAACCACTGCGGCCCCCTTCCCCCACCCCACAACATGCCCTGAGTAACTATGTATAACACTACATAACGTGTTTGTATAATTATGGTCATGTGAAAACGGTTGTATGTCTCGGCAAACCGTGCCGGCTCCGTTTAGGTTTGTCAAACCAATAGTACTATTCACAAGCCACTGGCTCGAAGTTAATCACTGTTTTCGTGGGGCCTTTCGTGTATTAGCACTTAAATAATTCTCATCATCAAACAATTCAGAGTATACAGATATGTATCAATATGTTTTTCACCCCAAAAGTTCGTAAAAACAATTTAATGTGGGGTCATGAAACTCACTATTTAGTAGAGATCTAGTACAGTGTCAGTTCGTAGCTGGTTCAACTTGCTATCACTAGTCCCTATAATCAATATTATAATAATATTAATATTTTAATATTATTATAATCTCAATACTAAACTGGGCTGTATATCTAATCTGGGTATAGCTCTTACACCTAGAAAGTGTCAATATGCTTTGGTTGTGATGTTGTTCAATGTCTAATACTTAAAACCGAACTTGGCTCAGTTTCGCCGTTTTCCCAGCTGGGCCAAGTTGTTCTTTTATGCGTTTAGAAAATAGTAATAAGGATATAAGCTTGGGTAAATGTGTTGGTCGATAAAATGATTAAGTTATAAAGAAAGATCACACATTGGGGTTCTGGATTCGCTACGAGGCTCGTTTCTATTTATTCAGTTTAATTTGTAGAAAAATGCGCACAATCTATCCAAATTGTCCAGATTTATCATAAAAAGTTCAATTTTACTTAGCTAATCCAAAAATATAATTTCTGATCACTCTTGAAGTTCTAATATTCCAACGGGTTTGTTAATTACGAACTTGTCGGTTTTTTATCATAATTGAACTTGCTTAATCTTTAATTTAGCACAATTAATTATTCGTTAATCCTTAAATTATGAAAATTTAGCCATTTATCAATTAAATATGTAGGTTTTTATAAAAATACTTTAGGAATTATTTATTGATTTATTAATTTATAAAAATTTATTTTATCTGCTAAATTTAGCCCGAAAATCTTCCATTTATACCAAATCATCTCCAAAAATTCCACTAAAATTTCTGAGTGACCAAAATACATTCCAAAATAACCTGGAAAACTTTAAAAATCTAACAACCTTGCCAATTGTCATTTTCGAGCTAAAAACGACTGTATAAATTCAAGTAAACGAAAATGCACAAAACCTACTTAGGCTTTCCAAATGCTCCCAAACTTCATATGTGATCATAATATAATAAATTTGAGTTCTCCATAAAATTTCATAATTTTTGAAGCATTTTAACTATTTTTCCCAAATATACGCCCCAATTCGGTAATAAATTCGTGAAATATTCTCGGATGGTCGAAACATTACCAAATTTGAACAGGAACTCAATGATATGGTCCCTGATGTCCTTGAAAAATTTAATAACCTAAAAATATGCATATCACAACCTTAACCCAAATAGCCCGTAATCGAGTGATTTGGTATTACCTTAGCGGTTTTGGTTCGATTTCGCCCTTTTAATCAAGTTTTCGGGTTCTTGTGCTTCTATGCAAGCTAGATACCGGTCCTATGTCACAAACCAAGCAAGTTTCAACAACATAATAGCCTATTAACTTAGGGTTTCGGCTAGGGTATTAAACCGAACTTTGGAACCATAAAAACGCCGTTTAAACACTATAAATCCATTTTTATGGCCAAAAAAACTATCAAACCCGGTTCCTAACCATGTGTATGATCAAAAGATGTTGATGGACCATTTTTATGATTTTTACATTGTTAGGAATGATTTTTGACAATTAAACCATGTTTATATGATATTAAACCTAATTAAAACAAGTTAAAAATGATGCAATCAAGTAAAATACCTAGGGTTTTGAAGGTATTTTTGATGGAGCATGTTTGCACATCCAGAAAATGATGGAAGCTTTCAAAAAATATCTTTGGGTTTAATATATAAAAAAAGCGTAAGGGGAGGGGGGCTAAACCCCTTGCGGCCAGAAGCCATTTGGGCCTCCTTATTTTGGCCCAAACTTCTGGTTCTACAAGCCTGTACATGAAAACCCCAAGTCCAAATTTATTTCGGGTCCAGTTTTTGGCGCCAAAAGCATATCGGGTACGACAAACAGCGTAAAAGCTAGTGTTTTTCGGCTATTTTTGTATAAATTTATAAAAACATAGTATACGTTTGTAAAATTCGAAAATATTTTCATGGATCGCTTAAAACGTTTCAAATAAGTGTTTGGTAAGTTATTTTCGGCTTAACGAATGATACAATGCTTGGTTTGTAACTTTCTTTCGCATTTAAATCTATAGCGGGTAGTTAAACAAGCATGTTTTCGTTTAACTTGTTTGCTATCGAACTAAGGCCATATTTTTAATATATTAATCGTATATCAATTATAGGACCCCCCCCCCCCCCCGAGATATCTGGTCATAACCAGACCCGTTCGGTTAATCGTTCGTTTGTTACGTAATAAGTGATTAATTGCTTATTCTGTTTGTAAATACTGAGGTCTGTCCGGTTTTCTCACAAATGTCACATTCTCCCCCTGTTAAGAAATTTTGTCCCCGAAATTCAATATACCAGTTACAAGCTTCTTAGGAATAAACAAAAATATTCGTTTTCTATTTCAAATGTACAAAATTCTCCGTTATAAGGCATTTTACCGAACTTTGACCATTGAAATTCTATTAAGTCGTAATTATTTCACTTTCCCGTATATTATTTATATGGTTTGTTTACAAAGTTTAGTTATGAGTAAGTTTCCAGGTGGTACTGTCTTCGCCTCGTCAATAAGGCACTTGTTCGTTTCGTTATATTGGAAATTGTCAGTAGAACTAAAATCGAGAGTGAAGTCGATTCTAGATATAGTTTATTCAATATATTACAGGATTAAGATTCTGAGACAACCTCATACAGTTCTATGTATGTTGATTTCAACTCAACAATTTCCTCAACTCGAATAACCCTTTCAAAGGTCAACAATTCATTATGTACATCGGTATAGTTCTTTCATTAGTCTTATGCGGCTTTAAGTTGGTTTTTGAATTCTATATGTTTTATCTGTGATTTCCGGAATCAAATTGGATTTGGTATTTTGAGTATTTCTAACTTTTAGCCTATTAAGGTAACGATTTGTATTCTTGCTCATATCGTACCAGTTATAGTGTCGCTCGTATAATATTATGGTAACTATTAGTATACGAGGATTAGACCAGTGGAAAATGATGGCCTTAATTGCCTCCAAGAGTTAATATAGAGTTGTAATGTAATTCTCCCGAAGTCTATACAGTTCGTCCAGATCGATCGCTTATTTGGGAATGACAGCTCATGCTTAAACCGATTCGGCTTCCTAAATTTTACCAAAAAATAAGAGGTGAAATGACCATCTCGATCTGAAATAATTGGGTTAGACGCGCCATGCTAAGACATAATTTTTTTAACATAATAGTAGGTGAGTCTTTTGGTTATGTAGTTGTTATAGTTCGGGAGAAACTATGCAATCTAAGTTAGTCGGCCAATTAGTACCCGGACAGCACTATGTTATCGTAATGATTTACAAAAGTGTGTTATGAGATTCTTTATAATCTGTTCCCACTTCTACTGGAAGTTTCCGGTTCTTAAAACATTAGTGAGGATTTTTGATACTCTGCTTTAATTCTCACACTAGTCAAGTATTTACCGATATGTGTAGTTACATCTTTCTTCATACCGGCCACCATTAACATTCCTTTAATTCCTTGTACTTCTCATCAGTTCCTGAATGATCGGAATATCTGGACTTATGTGCTTTGCCCATGATCAAGCCTCTTAAGTTACCAAGAGTTGGAATCTAAACTTGGTTTGTTGGAGGTATAGAATTTCATCGGTTTTCCTTTCCAATGTTATTATCGTTCCAGTACAAGATTTGGTTTTCTAAATGTTATACTCTTAGGGCTTTCTTTTGGGTGATATGAATATGCCCGATAATGCTTGTCTAAACAATCATTTCAAATACCCGTACTTTCCAATGTTTAACTTTATTCCTTCATCTTAAGGCATCGGTTTTTCTCAGTTACATATGTTCCATGACTCTACTCATCTTCCTTATCTCATATTTAGTTTTGTCAGATCAATTACAGGTTATAAGCTTTTGTGATTTACGTGATCTGTGTATTTGATGTCATGTAAGTAGTATTCCCATGTCTTAGGTGCAAAAGCAATCGTCCCATACTACGAGTCAAGGAAAGTGTAATTTTCTCGTGTGTTTTTTATTGTTAGGAAGTGTATGCTATAACCTTGTTTCTCTACATTAGTACGCATTCTGATTCTTCTCGGGACGTATCACAATAGATTAGAAGATCGTCAGTTCCTTCTGGGAGATTTAGCATAAGGGTTTGACAAAGTTTCTATTTTAACGATTAAAAGTCATTTCTTGTTCTCTTTTCCAAGCATAAATTCAGTTTTCTTGGGTTGAAAGGGTTAAAGGTTGGGCTAAACTATAAAAGTGTACAATGAATCGCCAATAATTCTCAGCTAGTTCCAAAATTTGGCGAATTTCTCTTGGTAATTCTGGTGTTTGTCAGTTTTGGCGAGGGTATATGCGAATTCCGTGTTAACTAATAACGTATTCTAAGAATCGTACTCCTTGTAGCCAAAATTCTCCATTGGACAAATTGATATACAATTTCTCCTGTCTCAACATCTCCAAGATTGTTTGTAAATGTTGCTCGTGTTCCTTGGTTTTCGAATATATCAGGAAGTCATCAATAACTTTATAATGAATTTGTCGAGGTACGATTTACTAACTCGGTTCGTGAGATTCACGAAAACTGCAAGTGCATTAGTCGGTCTGGAAGGCATAACTAAGGGTTCATAGTGACCATACCAAGCTCGAAACGCCATTTTAGAAACATCTTCCTCATGGATTTTAACTTGAATATAGCAGGATTGGAGGTCAATTTTTTTTTAAGAAGTAATTCGCCCCTTTGAGTTGATTGAATAAATTGCCTAATTATGGGAGGGGATATTGGTTTTTGATGGCAATTTGTGTAGTTTCCAGTAATCACGCACATCCTAAGCTTTCATTCTTCTTCTTTACCAATTTAACATCGGTGCTTCCCAAGAAGAATAACTAGGTCGTATGAACCATTATCTAGTAATTCTTGCAATTAACTAGACAATTCTTGCGTCTCAGAAGGTACCAATCGATAAGGTGCCTTAGCAATGGAGGTTAATCCTGGGATTAGGTCAATATGAAACTCAACTCGTCCGGTAGGTGGTAATCTAGGTAGTTTATCAGGAAGGACATCGAGGTATTCACTCACTACGGAGATCTCTTCTATATATTTTTCATTAGAGTTTTTTTCAGTTATGTTTGCTAGAAATACCATACACCCTTGGCGTAAACATTTTAACACTTTAAGTGAGACATGAGAGATAATAATGTACCAGACTTCTCTCCTTATACCATAATCGTTTCATCATCCGTAGGGGAATTTTAACTACTTTATTATTATAAACGATTTTTTTTCTTCTATTTAGCTAACCCCCCATGCTGTTAGTTACATCAAAACTTCTTAACTCCACCGCGCAAAGATCAATAAGAGTTGGTTGGTCGTTTAGGATAATATGACAGCTTTAGAATATTTGGTTAACAGTTATAGGTTCTCCATTAGCGAATTCTATAGCGTAGGGATCTGTTAGTTCACTAACTGGTATATTTCCCAGTAATGAAAAGTTAGCAGGAATACGAATTCTATCGATATCCATATCAAACGAATTGAATCATATTAATCGGAATTTTACGAATGTACCCTTCACCAAATTTGAGTCTTGTTGTGTTTTATCGGATCAAACCACTAAGCGCGGCTTCTAGCCGAGTTAGACGACGATGTTTGTTCTTATTTTAACTTGGGTCGGTCCCTTTTGGAGTGTTTTGTACTTCCACGTTCGTAGCAAGCATGAGGGTTTGTCATAGGTTGTGAGTGAATTGGTTTCGATTGGGGTAACTGGGAAGGGTGAGGTTATAACGGTCGGTTTACAGCACTCATAATGGTTCCACAGCTACATCATAGTATCTAATCTTCCCATTTTTATAACATATCTTTATTCGAATTTTCCTTATAACAATTAAATTTCCCACACTTCGGCGAAGATTCATTCTACACTTTTCATTCGGAACTAAAGTTGATTGCAGCATTGTTTAGAGTTAAGGACGCGCACGTTTGATTAGTTGTACCGCTTGTACCCCTAGTTCATGATTGATTTGTTTTGTACTAGATGATTCCCCAGACATTTTTTTTACATACCATTTCTGCCCAAATCAAAAGTTACCACACCGGCTTGTGCCAGGGCATTCTCGAAAGTTACGTGGTTACTGAATTAACTAAAGTCTCTACTTCCGGGCTACTAACCATGGCATCAGTCGAACCAGATCGTTAAAATGATTTGTGTATTCCAATTAGTCCGCACCTTTCGTTTTCAGTTTCCCATGTTCGTATTCTAGTTTCTAAATTTCATTCCTTGGAACGAAAATGTTTTAATAAAAGGGTTTTAAGTTTTGTCCAAGTCATACGGTTGGTTGTCTGAAGTTCCCGAATTTGTACAATCATTATCTATCACATATGTGATGATCAATTTCTAGTATTGATAACAGATTTTATCTCTTCAACTCATTTTACTAACCCATTTATTCTTTTAGTGCCCGAGAAATTATAGGTTGCACAAATTAATTTGTTAAAACGAGTATTCCCGTTGTGAAGGATCACTGCTGTTATGACAAGCATTCGTGTTTGGTAAGAGGTTTTTATTGCTAATGGCATTTAGTGGGTAGTAGCATTAGTGCTCAATGGGGGAGTATTATCTGTGACAATGTTCGTATTTATCATGAAATAACATTTGTGACTGTATTAGTATTGGGCGGCGAAATAATATTCGCGACCGTATTAGTGTTTGGCATTTAATTTGTATTAATTGTCGTATTAATGCCTGCAGTGAATCGTGCTGCGATTGTTAGAGTTACTATCTACAGTTGCCGAACAATCATTTTGGCCACAACTGCCACAAGTCACGTGTTTGTTTTCTTCGGGGTCATCCTATAATGACAAACGACTATACTTCAATTAATAATAGTTTCCTATATATTCATTGCACAGGGAATTACATTAGCTAATACACAAGTATTTCAAATAACATGTATGCATCACATGCATCGAATCGGGTATCCATATACCAAGGATAATACATTAATTTAGCCTAATAAGGCTATTGTTTGCATGTCTATATCGAAAGCTGTCATCCAGTGGCAAGTAATTTTAACCCGATATAGGCCAATGTCTGTATTAATAGATCCGAATCGTTTCCCATATCAGCATAGCACACTACTGAATGCTTGCATAGAGTATCGAAACTAGACACAACTTTGTCATACTATCCTTGTCTATTCGAGTACACATTATAATAGTCACGAATAGTTCACAACTTGTACAAAAATCATTCAGATGTAATCCCACCACTGGGTAACTGTTTTATTCTACCTTTCCCATAAATAGGCATTTGTTCGTTATGAGTTTAAACAGTATGTTGTAGTCGGAGGCATTAGTATACTTCCCTTGACCTTTGGATGTTATTTAATATAACTACAGAATATTCTTTCATTAGGTCGTTCGGTATACGCAAGCGTGCTGGGTCTACTAAAAGTGATAATTTATTAATTAGGAGTAAGCATGATCTCTATAATCCAAGACACATCATTGGTCCACGAGCATGAGGGGTTTCTTTTATAATAAACTGATCGGAGTGGCAACAATATAGGAGTGGTTAGAGATACTCATACCCAGATAATTTGATAAATTTATTAGTTAAGGAGGGTTCATCAAGGTCGGTGACACTGGTGAGGTATAGAGGAATTATTATTTTCAAAACTAGTGTATGATATATGTAGGTAGTCACGGTTTGTTATATTCTTAAAAATTTAATAGGATAGCTATTATATATATAATTTGATAAACCATACTCTTTCTTAAGTATTTTCTTAGGAGTAGTGTTTATTTTGGAACAATGGAAGTCGAAAGATGACTATAAAACAGTTCACTTTACTGTTAGAAACTAGTATACGAGATAATGATTAGGCCCGAATCGAGAAATGTCATGTTCCCTTGAGATGGACGTGCGTATATCATACCTTCCACAGTTCCTTTCTAGGCCTTGAATTTACGCTCAGTCTATGATTCAATCATATAACAAGTTTTAGTTTGGACTCGCTAGAACGTCCTTGCATTCCCGTTTACAGGCAACATCAGTTATTCATTCGATATGAGACTACCGTTTTCAACATCTTTCATTTTCATAATTTGTCATGAAAATAATATTTTTCAATAGTAGGAATCAGAGTAGAGAATATTATTACTTAAGGCCAAATAAAATATTTTATTTGTTATCATTAGGTACAATATTAATTATGATAAAATATAATATTATTTTTAACAAAATACAATTTTAAATTAATATTGATTCAAAACGAATTTAATATTCGTTACATGGAGACTTAGTATTATCGACAGTACAGTACGTACACGTATTCGCACACCTTGTTCCAGATAAGCACGTATTCGTGTTACATATACATATGTGTGTGTGTGTATACATATATATATTTATATATATATGCTCAACATTATCTTTTATACACATATGTTGACATTTTTACCTACCCGTCTACGACTTCTCCCCGAATTCCCTCGTACAAGCAAGTCCGTTATTATGTTTCGGACCATAATAACTTACTTGCCCTACAAGTTCATCCCGGCATCCATGAGTATATAATATTACATTATTAATTATTTTCCCAGAGTTAATCGAGCCTACGGTTATATTTTAGGCATCCTAAGATATAACCTATTCCTTTATAACCAATGGCTCTGATACCAACTTCTGTCACACCCCGTTAAGCGATTTGCGGAAGCGTAAATGTAAGACCCCGAATCCCGGGAATCCGACAGTTGGTATTCATACAAAATACTTATAAAAATACTTAACTCAAAAACAGTTCATTCCATCAAATTAACCAATTCAGAGTATAATTCAGCGGAAAATCATGATTAATAAAACAAGTTCCCGAAACCCGGGAATTATGCCCAAAACCAATCTTGAAATGTATTTAATAAAATGGTTAAAAGAAAAAAGTTTATTATTTTTAAAACTTCCGACTAAGCATGCCCTCCACCGTCCAAGTAGCTTCGTGCACATCCAAGCAGTAATGTATCCATCCCCTAACCTGAAACTCACACTAACATGCACACAAAGTCAGCTTGAGCTGAGTGAGTTCAAGTTTTAATAAATAACATATGTAATAATAATCATAATAGTCATTTCAAGAGTTTTAAAATAAACGGGATATAACAGTTAGGCCATCATCAACAATAAGTATTCATCCTTATATATATATAAACTTCCTTATAATCACATATAAACATCCTTATAATTATATATAAACATCCGTATAATTATATCCCTACATATATTTCATCCAAGTAATAACATCAGGGTCGAGCACACGTACAACCCAAACACGTAACATCTCATCCAAGTAATAACATCAGGATCGAGCTCATGTACAACCCAAACACGTAACATCTCATCCAACGTATGCAAACACAAAGTAGGCATACGTAAACATCCTTAGTCGATAACGACTAAATAACATGGCCAATTATTGGCCATACAATAATATATACAAACATACGTACAAACATACAATACATCATCCCAAGGCCTACCCTATACAAGTAAGCCCATAAAAAATAATTTAAACGGTTCATCAAGCAAAATCGCTTTGGTGTGCATGCTAGCCCAAAAACTTAAAGAGTAAAAAAGGGCATCATGAACTCACCTGACACAAGGCACGATTTCACCACAAGCTAGAGGACCCCTAAGTAATCCTAAAACTCAAACACCTGTCGGTTTACATTCAAACATTACTAATGACATCGAAAGGACTCGTTTATCCTACGAGACGTTCTAACATGGTTCGAGTTACCTAAATCCTCGACCTCATCAAACTCATTCATAACAGCCCCCGGTGCCTTACATCCACCAACACGACCCTTAGATACTCCCGGGAGTAAAGAATTCCCAAATTACCCTCGGAAGCACTAGGTGATACCAACATGCGCGTTTAAGTGTCGTTTAGGCCATTAACATCCAACTCAGCCCAGTGTGGACCCAATATGATAAATTTACAGCCAAAAAGTCCACACGACGGTACACGAGTCAAATGGGTCGGTAACTCGTAAGTACAACGCACCAACTATTAAATAAACGCGTATGCGCGTTGTACCAACCCGTTTGAGTAACCGACAACCAATTCAGCCCCAATATTTATAAAAATCATTTTCCAACAGCCCGTACACTAAACCGAGGCTATCCGAACTGAATTGGTTATCACTTACTTCATACCTTGCGTTAAACGCAACCAATCTACCCTTCTAGCCAACCGAAAACAATCTTTCAAACTACAACTAGTTAACCAATCTAACGAACACCAATGAACATGATTTTTAAGTATGATATACTATACATACCTAGGAGGATTTTGGTGCAAAATCCTCAACCAAAACAGTCCCAAAACCTCTCAATTGGACAGCCACCCGGTTAACCTAAAACAATCCATTTATCAATCAATACTCGCGATATAAAGATCAAATAAGATGTAAAAGACTTGTAGGGACATATTACTAACCTTCAATTGAAGTTTTACGCTCAACCTTGGCTGCAAAAAGGAAAATCGGATGGTGGGGTGGATGTGTTCTTGCCGATCGGAAAAGGGAATGGGGTGGGGGGGTTAGGGTTTTATGTTTTGTGTTATAATATAAATATTTCATCCTAGCCCCTCCAAGTTTTAATGTTATGGCAACTTGAAAGAAAAGATTAAATAACTTAACGTACCGGGAAGATGATAGGGTCAACGAAATATGCCGGATAACTCCCGAGAAGTATTAAATAACTTAATGATTACTTATCATCGGGGTTACTTCTGAAAAAGAGGGTCGTGGCCCAAAAGATCCGACATAAAGCTCTAAATTACCAACTCCTAGATGCAAGTCATTTCTTGGTTCACTCCTCAGGTACGTGGACGTAGAAGACGCTAATATTTGATCCGTAAGATACACGAGGGCATCTGCGGCTTACACGCAGGTCCAAGGATGGGGTTGTTGCGAAAGTAATAAATGTGGGATATTACTAGCCGGTACGGCACATGGATGTTATGCGCGAAGTCAGAAAGTGTGATTCATGTCAACGTCATTCACCAAACGTTCTTTGCCCTAAACATGAACTGATCTTGGTTACCGTTGCGTAGCCATTTCAAAAATGGGCCATAGACATCATGGGCGCCTTCCCTGAGACACCTGGTGGAGTCAAATTTTTTATTGTTGCTATTGATTACTTCACAAAGTGGGTGAAGGCTAAACCTGTAGCGTCTATCACCACCGGAAATGTGAAAAAATTTATATGGGAATTTATCGTTTGTCATTTTGGCTTCCCAATGAAAATTGTGAGAGATAATGGCACGCAGTTCATGGGCAAAGGGTTATAATATTGGTTGGCAGAACTTCACATTTCTCAAGGATTTACTTCTGTGACACACCCACAAGCCAATTGAAAGTTTGAATGTGTTAACCGGAGTATCAAAGATGGAAACAAAGCTAGACGTGGCACCAAGCGTACAGGCTGGGTAGATGAGTTGCCACACATGCTATGGGCTCATAGAACTCATAAAAAGGCAAGCTACTCAAGAACTCTTTTTCAGCCTTACATACGGTTCAAAAGCAATGCTTCCAGCTGAAGTTGGGATTCCCTCCGTAAGAACACTCCTCGCCACGGGCAATGATAAAGAACTGCGCTTGAACCTACACTTATTGCAAGAAAGCCGTGAACTAGCAATGATAAGAGAAAGCAATTACAAAGTCCAACTCAAAAAGTACTATGATGCGCGGGTTAAAATTTGTGAATTTAATGCAGGAGATTACATGTTCTATAATAACGAGGCTTCAAATGCGGAAGTACTAGGAAAACTAGCTCCAACTTGGGAAGGGCCTTATAAAGTAAGTTGGGTCCAAGGAAAGGGTGCATATACGTTAGAAAAACTTGACAGAACACCCATCTCGCAGACTTGGAATGTTTCACAATTAAAAAAGTGTTATATGTGATTCGCATTAGTTAAAATGATGGTATACGTGCCATCTTTTTTGAATTACGAATGGTCTGCGTACCATTATTTGTTTAAATATATTTTATGTGATATGCGTGCCATCCTTTATTTCAAAAAATTTCTAGTCTTGTTTATTACATTTATATTGTTCTCAATATAACAAAAAAATGATGGAACCATTCAATATATTGTCAAAATGAGGATTAAGTTACATTATGGTGCATATACAAAAAAGAAACTACATCACATGGCATATTATCCCCAACTATAAGAAGCGGGAGAATCTTGAGATGCGCCTGAATCATCAGGGTCAGTATGGTTATCAACGTTTTCAGGGTCAATTTGAAAATACTTTTGGAGACGTTGCACACCATCTTCTTATGTAGAAAACTGTTGAATAGCTCCCTGGATTATGAAGGATAATTCATCAAAGGCTTACAGATTAACATTGTATTCAGCCTCCCTGTCCTGCCCATGCAGCTCAAACTCTTCCAGTGGACGCTTCTCTTCAGCAAACTTCACACTCTCTTCAAATCCAATCTTGCGTTCAGCTAGCTACAAAGTGTTTAGAAGTTCTGCTAAGCAATCAGCTAACTTAGCACCGTCCCTGATATGCTCAATAACCTACAAAATAAAACAGTTTGGATACTTCTGCCTAAGTTGCATAAGATGAAAGAGAAAGTATATTCCCAGCGGGAGACTATGTGACATAAGCCATTTCCTTTCATAAAATGGCTCGTTCAGCTACCTTCTTCACCTCACCATACCCTCCAACAAGACAAACATTGTCAGTGGTGAGTTCAGCACAAGCTTCTCACTTTCAGATGCATCATCTTTGAAACATTAGACTTCTTCGTCATAATTCGTGATCCATTCACCCTGCGTAGAGACATGCTGCTCCAATACAGTATTGGCCTCTGAGGATTTGGCAAGGTCAGCTTGTTTCGGCGGTGCCTGTTCTCACACAGCATCAAGCATGGCAATTTATTCTTTGCATGCCACCTCTTATGTCTTAGCAGCTGCTGCTTGCCTATCTTTCTTTGCCTCAAGAGCTTTTACAGTATCTATAAGTTTCCACTTGGCGGTATTAACTTTTAGGTGGTACTTATCCTTCTCTTCTTCTAGGGCCTTTAAAGCATTTTTAGTGTTCCCCCAGTCTTCTCCCATCACCATCCATTCCCGAAATATCTCCTAACCTGAGGAGCAACATTGGCTATGTTATAGTTAAAACTATTGGCCACTTCGAATCGAGGAGGCCCGTGTTAATATGCACACTAGGCAGGTGGGAGGCCGCAACTCAGAAATTCTTGGCAGGCATCCACATCTGAAAAACACGAACCCTGGGCAAACGTTCACCATAGGCGATGGATCAAGGCATCCTCTTGGGGGTTGGAGTGTCCATAATAATCCGTGTCCACAGCCCGCAATGACCCTCCTTCCCCTTCTTGAAAATTCGGAGAGGAATTAGAAGGTTGTTTGTTACCCGCAAACAACCTCCCTCTCCTTCTTGTAGTAAGGGAGAAGAATGAGGAGGCAGTTTATCTTATGCCACTCGATCAAACTGAGGCACATGCTCATCTTCCGCCATCACAGTATCTTGTTTTTTAGATTTTCATTTCGTAGGGAAAGAGGTAGCGTGTTGGACCACCTTGGGTGGAGACGGTTCTCGAATGACAACCGCCTTTGACGCCATTTTCTCAAGATCTATCATAAACAAGTTTTGAAAATCTGAATGAATTAGAAAAACAAGCATGCAACAAAATGGCTTATACCTTGGGAAGCTTGGTTGCCACATTCTGGATTCTATCACTAAGGTGAACCTTCTTCGGTTTTGGCGACACTAGGATTTTCTTGGATTCCTCATGATGGCCAGTCTCTTTCTCCACGGGGACCTCAGTATCTAGGTCGATAGTCTCAGGTTGTTCCTCTTCATTGTCGAGGTTGTAGCTACCAACAATACTCTAGTCGCCCCGCCACCACTTGGGTTCGACTGCTGCTTGCTCTTGTGGATTATATATGCAATTGTATGCAAAACACCCGCAAAATTAGTAGAAGAAGATTCTTCTCTGCTGGGCGATGATTCGTCGCTAGACAAAAGCAGTACAATTTCCCCCGTCGAAAGTAAGGCCGGTAACAGGGCGAGGGTTCAAGACATACTCATATGTGGAAAAAAAAGGTCTCCGTGACCACAGGATCCTCGCGAAGAGACTGCAGGAACAAAAAAATGTCCTGCATTTTATCCAAGGTAGGGAGCGCCTTAGGATCGCGAGGGCAGCAGTTCATGCCACCAAGGACAACATCCACAACAAATTAAAAAAAGAGTTACCTCCGCTAAAGTGATAATCGTAAAATTAAAAATGCGCACATAGTAATGATAAGTATGACAAGTTAAATACACTTACAATGATTTGCCTTGGCATAGTAAGGATAAAAGTCTGGGAATGGCCCCAGGCGACTCATACCCACACACACAAGCGCAGACTCTAACATGAGGCGCATGGTACTGGGCAGGGGAGTCAAAGTTTTAAACCACGACTGGTCAATATAGGTAGCAATGTGTATTCCAATGAGCTTCTCGGTCATGGGGTGGATGAGCATTTTAATAGAAATTACATGTAAGACCCCAAATCCCGGGAATCCTACAGTTGGTATTCATACAAAATGCTTACAAAAATAGTTAACTCAAAAATAGTTCATTCCATCAAAATAACCAATTCTGAGTATAATTCAGCGGAAAATCATGATTAACAAAACAAGTTCCCAAAACCCGGGAACTATGCCCAAAACCAATCTTGAAATGTATTTAATAAAACGTTCAAAAGAAAAATGTTTATTATTATTAAAACTTCCGACTAAGCATGCCCTCCACCGTCCAAGTAGTTATGTGCACGTCCAAGCGGTAATGTATCCATCTCCTAACCTGAAACTCACACTAACATGCACACAAAGTCAGCTTGAGCTGAGTGAGTTTAAGTTTTAATAAATAACATCTATAATAATTATCATAATAGTCATTCCAAGAGTTTTAAAATAAAAGGGATATAACAGTTAGGCCAAATAAACGGGATAAAATAGTTAGGCCATCATCAACAATAAGTAATCATCCTTATATATATATATATATATAAACATCCTTATAGTTATATATGAAAGTATCCTTATAATTATATATAAACATCCTTATAATTATATATGAAATCATCCTTATAATTATATACCTACATATATATCATCCAAGTAATAACATCAGGGTCAAGCAAACGTACAACCCAAACACGTAACATCTCATCAACGTATGCAAACACAAAGTAGGCAAACGTAACATCCGTAGTCGATAACGACTACTAACATCGCCAAATATTGGCCATACAAACATACATACATACATACATACTATAACATCCCAAGGCCTACAATATACAAGCAAGCCTATATAAAATAGTTTAAACGTTTCATCAAGCAAAATCGCTTAGGTGTGCATGCTAGCCCAAAAACTTAAAAAGAGTTAAAAGGGGGCATCATGACCTCACCTGACACAAGACACGGATTCACCACGAGCTAGAGAATCCCTAAGTAATCCCAAAACTTAAACACCTGTCGGTTTACATTCAATCAATACTAATGACATCAAGATGACTCGTTTATCCTAAGAGACGTTTTAACGCGGTTCGGGTTACCTAAATCCTCGACCTCATCAAACTAAATCACAACAGCCTTCGAGGCCTCACATTCACCAAAACGACCCTTAGATACTCCCGGGAATAAAGAATTCCCAAATTACTCCCGGAAGCACTAGTTGATACTAATACGCGCGTTTAAGGGTCGTTTAGGCAATTAACATCCAACTCAGCCCTGTGTTGACCTAATAAGATAATTTCACAGCCAACAAGTCCACAGGACACTACACAAGTCAAATGGGTCGGTAACTCGCAAGTACAACGCACTAACTATTCAATAAACGCAAAAGCGCGTTGTACCGACCCGTTTGAGTAACCGACAACCAATCCAGCCCCAATACTTATAAAAATCATTTTTCAACAGCCCGTATATTAAACCGAAGCTATCCGAACTGAATTGGTCATCACTTACTTCATCCCTCGCAATAAACGCAACAATCTACCATTCTAGCTAACCGAAAATTATCTTTCGAACAACAACTAGTTGACCAATAAAACGAGTACCAAAAGACATGATCTTAAAGTATGTTAAATGGGACATACCTAGGAATATTGTGGTGCAAAACTCACTTCAAACAGCCCCGACAAGAACACAATTAAACATCCACCGGTTAAGCCTAAAACGAACTTATCGATCAATAACAAGTAAAACAGGCAGATTTTAGCATGCGAAGATGCATTTAATTACATAGGATAACATTTGAAATAAATTATTAAATTTTTACCAGAATTTAATAAATATATTAGGTTTATAAAATTATTTTTATTATATTTTTCCAGTGGACAACAAAATCAGAAAAATTCCTCCAACACAGAAAGGTATGTGCAGAAATTTCAGTGTGCAACAAAATGGTTTTATTTTTATAAAAATCATTACCCAGCCAAATTAAACGATTCCAATTGGATTAGGTTCCTAACTCAAAATATTAACTTCCAGAAGTGGAACCAACCAATTTGGACTTGTCAAAAAAGAGTTATGATGTCAGGAAGACAGAACAGAATCCGTCATCCCGCATCAGCTTTGACACTCGATCTTATAAAATCATAAAGAGTATTCAAATCTCGTCCAAAAATTACGTATTATACTTTTCTGGAAACTAGACTTAAAGTAGAACATCATAGAAATAAGAATCAATCAAAAACAATATATTTTCACCGTGTTACAGACTGAACAATAAATGAGTACGAATCTGTCAGAAATCGTTATAACCAAAACTCAACCCTAACGACCAATAAGCGCGTTAATATGATCAATTAAGGTGTAAAAGACTTGGGGAAACATTAAACTAACCTTGAATTGAAGTTTTAGACTCTAATGATGGCTCGAAAAAAGAAAATCGCAGGTAGGGGAGGCTGCTGGAGTGCCGATCGCAGAAAGGAGAGGCTGGAGTTAGGGTTTTGTGTAACAATCAAAATGTTACACTTTAGCCCTTAGAGTTTGAAAGATATAGCAGTTTGGGGGAGAGTTTAAATGATCTAACGTACCGGGATGACGAGAAGGTACCCGAGGAATGCCGGTTAAATCTCGAGAGATATACATACTTTACAAACTTTAAATCTTTAAACCGAAAATTAACGGGTGTTACATTACATCTTCACGAATCTAGAAAAATTTCACCCGCCAATCATGTGCACTTCATGGTGGCTCAGTCCCTATCACACCCTTCCTAGTTGAGGTGCAATAAAACCAACTCTCACACCCCTGCAACTTGTATAAAATGGAGAACTTATCGAACGTCGGAACAACAGCTTGGGATCTACAGGAGAATTCGAAGTGACGGACCCTCACCAGGGTTGCGATCGGAACAGCAGCCGCCGGCCAAAGAAGAAAGAAAAAAAGGAAGAAGCAAGGCGGCTGTGGTCTTTTGGCGGCTGGAGAAGGAAGAAGGAAGCTTGGGGCTGCTGCTAGGGACATTATATATCATCAATATCAGCCATATTACTTAAGTAATCATCTATAAACTTTACTTTATGTTCAAGAACCCTAACTCTATTGATTTGGTCTTTTGATTTGAATTGTTTTGCAATTGTTTGATAGTTTGTCTTGTTATTGATTGAGTTTGGATCTTGAATGAGTTTTTAATCCAAACCAAAGGGGTGCTTCTATGATATGTGGATTCCGTCGACCGTTAGAGTATTCCCCAAAACTTGGTGAGAGGAAGCCGAAAATTGTCAGTAGTGAAGAATTATCCATATAATGCCATCTTCCCCTAAGGAGGCTTATCCGTAGTAGAACCGGCGACTAGGAGTTCTAGTACCCATTCTAGAGCCAAGAAATAGCCATTAACAATGTCCAAGAAATCCTTCTCCTCCCAATTAATTAGAATAAGATCTAAAGTCAAAAACGGGTTTTTCCTTTCACCACCGACCATGAGGATATTAGAAAGGGAATTTTTGCAATTAGCGATGAAGACAAGATTAGGAGACAGAATCGACATTATACAACATCTAGAGAAGAAAGGAAAGTTCCGAAGAACATGAAAGAATACGAAAGCATGTGAAATAAAGTGGGCTTTCTCCTATTTATACCCATCACGGTTATTGTGATGGGAAGATGTGTAGAAGAGAGAGAAAAAGACGGTTCAATCAACGATCGACAGGTCAGGTAGGAAAACCTAAGAAGGACATAGCAGTTTTCAAACAGCCGTCAAACATCTGCAAACACCTTGAAATAAACTCCTGACACACTCACAACAGAACCGTCACATCCTAACCTCAATGCTTATCCGAATCCTTTGATTAAATCGTAAAAAAGATAATACACACGCAAGAAGACATCCAGACACAATCACATCCCCACAAACATTATAAAGTCTAAAATTCCATCCAAAGGAATGTAAAAAAAACAATGGATTGGGGGGGGACTTATAGACGTAGGGTAGAAAAATGACCCTAGAAACCAGGAAGGTCCCGCAGGTCACCCATAGTACCCGTCGGAGTCGTCCGCTAAGAAATAAAAGTTCCAAACATTCTTCTAGAATCATCGGAAGCCGTTCGCAGGATAAAGAACATAAGTGCCGTAGGAAGGACATGTAGGCGGAAGAATAGAAAGGAAGAATGGCTTCACATCTTTAGAGGAAAAACAGTTTTAACAATTTCCTTCTAGAAGCTTTATGAAATATTCCCTGTTGATGACATATACCTCCTTCATGGAGAGCGCGTTATGGCATAGCCAATCAGGAGAAGCCAGCTGGGCATCCCCTAATGACCTAGCACATGGCTAGCTGTCATCTCCTGTAAAATTAAGCGATGTGTCCATTTAGGTGAAAGGAAGAATCTTCTTAATAGTGACAACTCCACCAATCATATTTCCTCATCCCAGACAATAAATACTCTCTCAATCATCATAAGGTATTCATTCACAACTTCTATATTACATCAATAACTTTAATTAAGTACTTTATCTCTCTCTCTCTCTATCTCGCTCTCTCTCTCTAATAAGAACACCTACTTATTCTCATGCCGGAGGTGGTTACGGGAGGCCCCCCATCTTTACCTTCCGGTATGAGCTCAAGGTGGTATGTTTTGCAGGAAACGAACATAGATCTAGCTTCATTCTGGACTTATATTATCCTGATTTCATCCATTAACCCTTACCCAGCGGAAATACAGATCTAACCCAAATACGGTTTGGATATATGTTTCTTAAGGATTCATATTCTATTTATGGTGATTTGTAGTTTACCTTTTATATGCTAAGTAGTTCAGAGGTTGTTAATACATTTTGGTTATTAGATATAGCCACATAATAGGTAAAAACCGAAAGGTAACATTTACATAATTAAAATTTTGGGAGAACATGTGCATCATTTGTTGTACAATGTGCATCAACTACGGCTTTGGCTTCATGAGTTGACCTTCTATTGTTTATTTGGTACACAATTATGATTGGACTAGTTTCTCCACTTACTCTCTCTCTCTCTTCTTTCTGGCGATGGTGACAGTGTTACTTTAAACCAATCCATCGCAAGCCGCAAGTAACCATTGCTGCCTGCCACCGGCTGTTTACGTATGTGGCGGTGGGGGTGATGTTGTACTCCCGTTGTGCCGGTGTCTAGTAGGGTGTGTGCTTTCTAATTCATCACATAATGTTGCCGGATTCGATTTCGAAATCCTAGATGGCGTTTGCGATGATCTGGTAGGGTGCATGTAGTTCGATGTTAGGGTTTTAGGGTTTCCGATATAAAATACTAAATCAGCCGTGCTTTGTCGATTTTGGTGGCTGCTACAATTTAGGTTTGTTCTCCCTCTCCGGAAATGTGTTACAAATGTTACGTTGTATGTTATCTTGGTTGCATTATATTTCTTCATAGGGCATTAGTCGAGTTTTGAAGAAACTGATGCGATGATGTTTTCAGTTAGAGCCCTTCGGCGTCTACATGGTTGTTGCTGTAGGTATGTTGTTTCTGTCTGGACCAAGATCTCATGTAACACAAAGCAATTGACAAGAATAAACATGAAATTGGTTTGTAAAGACCGACTGAAATTATCCGGCAAAATCAGATATAATCAGGATGTTGGTATTGTAGTATGATTGTAGTTAGAACGCACACAAAGTTAACTCAAAAAATTTTGCAGTACATTTAATCACTCAAGAACAATGGAAGCCTTTAGTGTTTTTGCGTGAAACGTCTAGGGTTCTCTCAATGACGGCTGACGTACTAGGTTTGCATGGGTTGAGGTCTTAGTCTCTCATTAATCGTTCAAGACCGCATATCCCATGACGTAATCTAGTATTCTTTATATAGGCCAATAGACGTTCGTTCTAGAAACCCTAACAATTACAAAATACAATAAATAAACATAAGTGTAAACCTAGGTCTTCGAGCATGAATTATCTTTTTCGAGCAAACATGTAACGTTGAGTATGCTTGAAGCATTTCTTCGAGTAAACTTTACTTAGAATATTTTCCTTGGAAAATATTCTACTGCAGCAAACTTCATTCATTCTGATTAATTCCAACTTTGCTCTAATCAATCCCATGAGCAAACATATCCTCCTTGATCTCTTTAATCTTCACTAAGGATTATTAAGAACAATTCAAGTATACTTGGGTATAGAAGCTTGCTCGAGATTAAACCATGCTCATAGTTTTACTTAGAACATTCTTGAGATCATCCATTATTTTATCCTTGCTCGACCAACCAAAACACTTGTAATGTTGGTTTAAGCTTGGATAGATCAAGTGTTCGCTCGAATAGCAAACTCTGCTTGATGAAAAACATCCATGCTTGACGAAGTGTAGCTTGTTCGAAGTTTAAACACTTAGAATAATTTCCAGAAGATGACCTTACCCGACTAAGATATCGTGCTCGAGCCAGTACAAGTCGTGCTCGAAGGTCTAAGCTTGCTCGATTTCCATACTTAGCCATTTTCTGAGGAGGTTGAGAAGATTCCAATCTTCCTTTTCAATTTTCTGACCCAACAATCTCCCCCTAGATTGGAACAAGCTCAGATGCACCAAAACATCCCTTTGTTACTTACAGTTTGTTTAAATACACATCATATTTCAAACCGAAATAAAATTACATTACATTACATTACACAAGCAAATTCTGCCACAGGGGCGTTACACATCAAATATAGGAAAGTATAAAGTTACAAAGTGAAATACAATTACAAGCAATATTCAAATGATCATTTCAGTATGATACTTGCAACATTACCGTTTCTCATGTCGTTTTTCTCCATTGATTTTCCTATTTCGAACAGTTGTAGCTCTTTACTGGAACATATCTAATTCTACATGGTCTGGGTGTGTTATCTCCCATTCGTTGATGACTGTGATATCTCTGATATGGATAAACTCTAGCTCAAAGTCATTTTCGATAATCCCCAAAACTTTACCTTCAGAATTTCTTAAAGTAAATGTACCACTTCTCTTATTGTACCCAATTTCTGCAATCCTACCATTTCTCTCCACTTCAGTATTTGGCACAGTCATCTCTCTTCTCATACTTATGATCTCTCTCAAACTTCTTCATGGGAGATTGGGAGCTGGAAATTCTCTTCTAGTACTTGTGCCTACATTCACATTCCTTCGAGATGTACCATGTTATTCAGGTTGCATGAATGGTAACTTAGACAATCTAACCTCTCTCAATCTCTTGCTCCTTTTTGCTTTCTCGGATTCTGAGTAATAATACTTTCTTTTCTTATCCAGGAGAGGGAATCCATTACTATGCTGATCATGCAGGAATTTTGAAAGTTCATTTCTTTGTTCTCCAGCAAATTTGTCCCTATACCGATAGTCATACAGTTTGAGAGTTTCCATCTCATTCAGCTACTCTAAGGAAAACACTATAAATTCATATTTGAATATAATCACCTTTTTTTCTCCACTTTGAAGATGACTTTCAAAGTCTTGGACCATGTATCCAAATACAAGTTCGTAGGTTCTTGGACGTTCTTACCTTTGAATTTCAGACCTGGTTAATGGGTTTTATACTCTTGTAGAAGAAGGACGAAAAGTAGATGGTCTTCTTGATGATGAGGCCTATTGTGTTTGTTTCTTTTGTGACTCCTCACAGATCTTCCTTATCTCCTCCCTTGACTTCATCACTAACTCTAGATAATTTTCACCTCTCTTGCATAAAACACTTATCATATTTGTAGTTTCATTATCCATAGATGGTTCAAAATCCACAGGCTCTTGTTTCACCATTATTGGTTCTGGTACATTCTTTTTCCCCTTTTCTATCTCTTCAGCCTTTTTCAATTCCTCATTGTACAGCCTCAGTTCTCTTTCATAGATTTCTTTTAATTTATGCTTTGACAATCTGTCAAATTCTTCATCACTCATCCCCCTAGCATTTATTAATCTTTTCGGAATCTCAATACTATCTTTATTCCTAAAAAATCATCTTCTTCCTTCTCAATTTCTTCATTGGATATCTTAGTTGTAGTTGTAGAGGAAGTCATTGTTTTTGCCCTTTCTTCCTCAAGCCTTTCTTTCACTTCCTTTTCGTTTCTTTCTTAGGCTTTTTTGGCAGTTACCCTCTCTTCATAACTTAGTCTCTTTTTCACCAAATTAAATTTTGCTTCAATCTCCTTTTTGGACAAAGTTTTCACAAACTCATACATGTGGCCATTATCAACAAGAAATTTTATCTTTCCACTATATATCTGCTTTTCTCTTTCTTCTTCAATTTTCTTTAACTTTTCTCCAGGTTCATCCCCAATTCTTTTCTTTCTCCATCAGAAATCATTTTGACCAGATTATTAACATTTTCAAATGTCATTTTGTTCAAATATGACAGCACATAATCATGTTCTAACAAATAGTTCCTTTTCCACATCCTATTCTTCCAATTGTCCGCCAGTTCATGTATTCCTTTTTGCTGACATAATCTGGATGTGTTTTGAGTCATATTGTAGAGTTTTCAAAAATTCAATCTTTTTCTCCAACTCCTTTTTTCTTTTTTCTCTTTCTTCTTTGGCTTCATGCTCTTCTTATTCAACATGTAATCAAGATCAGCATCATTTAGTACTTTTATTTCTTCAAAATTCATCCCAAACCTCAATAAAACAATGATTCTTGGATCTTTCATTTTTAGTTCATCCAATCTAGCCTGCAGGTTTCTTATATGCTCATTAGTTAAATGAATATGAGGTTATCTCAGTTCATCTTCCATTTTCATTTTCATTTTCTTTATCCATAATTTCAGCATCATCATCAGTTAAATGATCTAAAGCCTCAATATGCGGTTCATTCATCTCTGGTTCTTCCGCAGTTGTTCCTTTTGGAACTTTCTATAAATGAGCTTTACCCCTTTTTGTACTTTTAGCACTTGATTTTTGTCTTTTTCTTCTTTGAGTCTCTCTATCATGAACATTTACATTTTATGTTTCAGGTGCAGGTTCAGGTTCAGGTGCCACCTTCCTTATTGGTACAACATTTAATGGCTCTTCAAATGATGACTTCAAATGATCAGTCTCTTTATGAGCAGTATCATCACCTGTCTTATTGAATTCAGTGTCATCTTTATTATCATCTACAGGTTCACTTGTGCTCTTCCTTTTTCTCACATACTTCACAGTCTTTTCGGGCCATGTCTTTTGATTTAGTTTAATTTCTTTGACAAGTTTTTCAACTACTTCCTCAAATATTCTCGTTAAGCGTTCAACTGCATTTTCTGGCTCATCTTCATCTTGAGTTTTATTCTCAGTATTTTGTTGGAAAGCAGTTATCACCAAAGCAAGTGATTGATCTAGATCTTTCTTGGCAGCTTCAATATGATATTCTCTGTTTTTCATTTCAATCATTGTTTAAATCATCTCTTGTAGGATATCTTCTTCTTCATTTTCAACATTTCATTCATTCATCACTCCTATGACTTTTTCAAACTCAAATCTGGCATCTTCATTAGTATTATCAATCAACAGGAATTGGTCACCAGGACTTGGTTTAGGGGCTGCAGTGGGCTGTAAGTCATCATAAGTCAACGCCACACTTTCCCTTTAATTCTCCTCCTCTCCTCATCCTCAGCGTCTTCATGATCCGGAATTTCTTAATTCTCAACAGCATTCTTAGATACAATTTTCACTTCACTACTCTTCTCAAACTGATCCTCCAAATCACCATATAAGATTTGCATGATGTCATCATCTTCTTCAATTACCTTCTCCTTCTTAACTTCTTTCTCCCCCCTTTCTTCAGCATTCTCAACTTCAATCTCAACCTCATTTTCATCATGATCATCAGACATACCATATAAATTTTCAATCAAGTTCAAGGCATTGGCATATACCAGCTCTTCTTCACTTTCCTCATATAGTTCGCAAATTTTATTCGAAGTGTTAATACTCTCCCCCTGTTTTCGTGCATATGAGGTTTTCTCAACCTCCAGATGTTCTAGGGTTTGAATCCTTTTAAGAGCAGCTTCAAGGGCTTCTTCTAGGTACATGTTCTTTACTTTCAACTCTATATTTTCAGCCATCAATTCAACATATCTTGACAATAAGGTTGTACATGCATCATTTGGTGAAGAGTGTGATGATTCTTATTGTGGTTCATCTTCTGGTTTAGAAAAAGGTTGTGTTGAAAAGGATTCTAGTGAATAATGTGAGGGTTCAGAAACAAATACTGGAATGTAAGGTTCATGGTCTTGAATAGGTTGAGAAATGGTTTCAGTGATTGAAATAGGAATGCATGTGTCATGGACAGGTTCATTGAGAGGTGATTGTGGGTCATGTTTGGGCAATTCTGATGGTGATGAGCTGACTTAATCATCTATGGGTTCTTGGATGGGTGAGTAAGGTGGTGAAGGAATGTTTGATTCAGGTTGGGTTATGTGGTCAGGTGAGATTGGTGGTGTAATCATTTGCACATGTCGGGTCACTTGCTCAACAATTTCATTTATAATCATATCATCATCAAGTGATTCATTGTTCATTGGTTGAATCACTTCATCAGCAATCTCCTGAGCATCAACATTATGCTCATTTACTTCATTGATAACCAACTCATCATTCACAACAGGCTCACTATCAACCTCTCTCCCTAAAATTTCTTCATTGACTTCTATGTGAACATCATTACCCCCTTCATCATTATTATCTCCATCATCATCATCACTCTCATCTGAATCACTATCATCATCACTATCACTCTCCTCCACTTCAGGTTCAGGCGAGGCAGGAACCTCCATAATCTCGACCAGGTTATTCAATAACCAAGGCAACACTTCAAATTATACCCTCGTGTTGGTACGGAATATTGACAAGAAGATTAGAATATTCTCAACCTCCTCAGAAATTGGCTAAGTAAGGAACTCGAGCAAGTTTGGACCTTCGAGCATGAAGTTTACTACATCGAGATGATATCCTACGCTCCTAAGATTATCTTCAGGAATTCTTCTTAGTGTTGAAAGCTTCAAGCAAGCTACACTTCTCAAGCAAGGATGTTCTTCATTAAGCACAGTGTATTATTCGAGCAAACACTTGATCTATCCATCTTAAACCAAGGTCTACGAGCATTTTGGTAGGTCGAGCATGGATACAACATTGGATGATCTCAATATGTTCTAAGTAAAACTTCGAGCATGATTAAATGTCGAGCACGTTTAAGTACCCCGAGCATAATGGAGTTGTTCTCAATAAGTCCTAAGGAAAGATTGAAGAGGTCTAGAACAATATGTTTGCTCGTGGGACTTATTCGAGCAACGTTGGAATATGTCATGAAGATTAAAGTCTGCTGGATATACTCAGTATTACAATTCTGCTCAACAATGATATATCATACTCGAAGACCTATTTTACACTCGTATTTGTTTTAAATGTATTATGTAATCATTAGGGCTTCTAGAAGGAACGTCTATGGGCCTATATAAACAATACTAGGTTTACATAATAGAAACGGGTGCATAAACGATTAATGAGAGACTAAGACCTCATTTATGCTAAGTTAGTACGACCGTCATTGAATACTCAACCCTAGACGTTCCATGCAAACCCTATAAACACTTCCATTGTTCTTGAACGACATACATTAATATACTGGAATCTTTGAGTATATTGTGAGTGTTTCTAAACAATCATATAACTAGTCCAACATCCTGATTAGTGGGTCTTCATATTTGATTTCGTTTGTGTTCTTGCCAAATTGTTTTATGTGTAACACGAGATCTCGGTCCTGACAAGTGGCATAAGAGCTTCGTATGCTCTTCGAAGAACACTGTGTTGGAAGTTTGTGATTGAAAAAGGATTTTGCATTAATATCTAGGAAAGTCAAGGTTATAGATGATCAAGAGTTATCAACAAACAAGATCCCAAGACTGCTAGGGAAAGTAAACTGTATCAAATGGAAGCTTTTAGGTGGTACTTATCCTTCTCTTCTTCTAGGGCCTTTAATGCATTTTTAGTGTTCCCCCAGTCTTCTCCCATCACCATCCATTCCCGAAATATCTCCTAACCTGAGGAGCAACATTGGCTAGGTTATAGTTAAAACTATTGGCCACTTCGAATCGAGGAGGCCCGTGTTAATATGCACACTAGGCAGGTGGGAGGCCGCAACTCAGAAATTCTTGGCAGGCATCCACATCTGAAAAACACGAACCCTGGGCAACCGTTCACCATAGGCGATGGATCAAGGCATCCTCTTGGGGGTTGGAGTGTCCATAATAATCCGTGTCCACAGCCCGCAATGACCCTCCTTCCCCTTCTTGAAAATTCGGAGAGGAATTAGAAGGTTGTTTGTTACCCGCAAACAACCTCCCTCTCCTTCTTGTAGTAAGGGAGAAGAATGAGGAGGCAGTTTATCTTATACCACTCGATCAAACTGAGGCACATGCTCATCTTCCGCCATCACAGTATCTTGTTTTTTAGATTTTCATTTCGTAGGGAAAGAGGTAGCGTGTTGGACCACCTTGGGTGGAGACGGTTCTCGAATGACAACCGCCTTTGACGCCATTTTCTCAGGATCTATCATAAACAAGTTTTGAAAATCTGAATGAATTAGAAAAACAAGCATGCAACAAAATGGCTTATACCTTGGGAAGCTTGGTTGCCACATTCTGGATTCTATCACTAAGGTGAACCTTCTTCGGTTTTGGCGACACTAGGATTTTCTTGGATTCCTCATGATGGCCAGTCTCTTTCTCCACGGGGACCTCAGTATCTAGGTCGATAGTCTCAGGTTGTTCCTCTT
This sequence comes from Bidens hawaiensis, assembly GCF_021521415.1. Taxonomy (NCBI): domain Eukaryota; kingdom Viridiplantae; phylum Streptophyta; class Magnoliopsida; order Asterales; family Asteraceae; genus Bidens; species Bidens hawaiensis. The sequence continues at coordinate 187,469 of NW_027493796.1, forward strand.
CATTGTCGAGGTTGGAGCTACCAACAATACTCTAGTCGCCCCGCCACCACTTGGGTTTGACTGCTGCTTGCTCTTGTGGATTATATATGCAATTGTATGCAAAACACCCGCAAAATTAGTAGAAGAAGATTCTTCTCTGCTGGGCGATGATTCATCGCTAGACAAAAGCAGTACAATTTCCCCCGTCGAAAGTAAGGCCGGTAACAGGGCGAGGGTTCAAGACATACTCATATGTGGAAAAAAAAGGTCTCCGTGACCACAGGATCCTCGCGAAGAGACTGCAGGAACAAAAAATTGTCCTGCATTTTATCCAAGATAGGGAGCGCCTTAGGATCGCGAGGGCAGCAGTTCGTGCCACCAAGGACAACATCCACAACAAATTAAAAAAAGAGTTACCTCCGCTAAAGTGATAATCGTAAAATTAAAAATGCGCACATAGTAATGATAAGTATGACAAGTTAAATACACTTACAATGATTTGCCTTGGCATAGTAAGGATAAAAGTCTGGGAATGGCCCCAGGCGACTCATACCCACACACACAAGCGCAGACTCTAACATGAGGCGCATGGTACTGGGCAGGGGAGTCAAAGTTTTAAACCACGACTGGTCAATATAGGTAGCAATGTGTATTCCAATGAGCTTCTCGGTCATGGGGTGGATGAGCATTTTAATAGAAATTACATGTAAGACCCCAAATCCTGGGAATCCTACAGTTGGTATTCATACAAAATGCTTACAAAAATAGTTAACTCAAAAATAGTTCATTCCATCAAAATAACCAATTCTGAGTATAATTCAGCGGAAAATCATGATTAACAAAACAAGTTCCCAAAACCCGGGAACTATGCCCAAAACCAATCTTGAAATGTATTTAATAAAACGTTCAAAAGAAAAACGTTTATTATTATTAAAACTTCCAACTAAGCATGCCCTCCACCGTCCAAGTAGTTCTGTGCACGTCCAAGCGGTAATGTATCCATCTCCTAACCTGAAACTCACACTAACATGCACACAAAGTCAGCTTGAGCTGAGTGAGTTAAAGTTTTAATAAATAACATCTATAATAATAATCATAATAGTCATTCCAAGAGTTTTAAAATAAAAGGGATATAACAGTTAGGCCAAATAAACGGGATAAAACAGTTAGGCCATCATCAACAATAAGTAATCATCCTTATATATATATATATATATATATATATATATATATATATATATATATATAAACATCCTTATAGTTATATATGAAAGTATCCTTATAATTATATATAAACATCCTTATAATTATATATGAAAGCATCCTTATAATTATATACCTACATATATATCATCCAAGTAATAACATCAGGGTCAAGCAAACGTACAACCCAAACACGTAACATCTCATCAACGTATGCAAACACAAAGTAGGCAAACGTAACATCCGTAGTCGATAACGACTACTAACATCGCCAAATATTGGCCATACAATAATACATACATACATACATACTATAACATCCCAAGGCCTACAATATACAAGCAAGCCTATATAAAATAGTTTAAACGTTTCATCAAGCAAAATCGCTTAGGTGTGCATGCTAGCCCAAAAACTTAAAAAGAGTTAAAAGGGGGCATCATGACCTCACCTGACACAAGACACGGATTCACCACGAGCTAGAGAATCCCTAAGTAATCCCAAAACTTAAACACCTGTCGGTTTACATTCAATCAATACTAATGACATCAAGATGACTCGTTTATCCTAAGAGACGTTTTAACGCGGTTCGGGTTACCTAAAGCCTCGACCTCATCAAACTAAATCACAACAGCCTTCGAGGCCTCACATTCACCAAAACGACCCTTAGATACTCCCGGGAATAAAGAATTCCCAAATTACTCCCGGAAGCACTAGTTGATACTAATACGCGCGTTTAAGGGTCGTTTAGGCAATTAACATCCAACTCAGCCCTGTGTTGACCTAATAAGATAATTTCACAGCCAACAAGTCCACAGGACACTACACGAGTCAAATGGGTCGGTAACTCGCAAGTACAACGCACTAACTATTCAATAAACGCAAAAGCGCGTTGTACCGACCCGTTTGAGTAACCGACAACCAATTCAGCCCCAATACTTATAAAAATCATTTTCCAACAGCCCGTGTATTAAACCGAAGCTATCCGAACTGAATTGGTCATCACTTACTTCATCCCTCGCAATAAACGCAACAATCTACCATTCTAGCTAACCGAAAATTATCTTTCGAACAACAACTAGTTGACCAATAAAACGAGTACCAAAAGACATGATTTTAAAGTATGTTAAATGGGACATACCTAGGAATATTGTGGTGCAAAACTCACTTCAAACAGCCCCGACAAGAACACAATTAAACATCCACCGGTTAAGCCTAAAACGAACTTATCGATCAATAACAAGTAAAACAGGCAGATTTTAGCATGCGAAGATGCATTTAATTACATAGGATAACATTTGAAATAAATTATTAAATTTTTACCAGAATTTAATAAATATATTAGGTTTATAAAATTATTTTTATTATATTTTTCCAGTGGACAACAAAATCAGAAAAATTCCTCCAACACAGAAAGGTATGTGCAGCAATTTCAGTGTGCAACAAAATGGTTTTATTTTTATAAAAATCATTACCCAGCCAAATTAAACGATTCCAATTGGATTAGGTTCCTAACTCAAAATATTAACTTCCAGAAGTGGAACCAACCAATTTGGACTTGTCGAAAAAGAGTTATGATGTCAGGAAGACAGAACAGAATCCGTCATCCCGCATCAGCTTTGACACTCGATCTTATAAAATCATAAAGAGTATTCAAATCTCGTCCAAAAATTACGTATTATACTTTTCTGGAAACTAGACTTAAATTAGAACATCATAGAAATAAGAATCAATCAAAAACAATATATTTTTATCGTGTTACAGACTGAACAATAAATGAGTACGAATCTGTCAGAAATCGTTATAACCAAAACTCAACCCTAACGACCAATAAGCGCGTTAATATGATCAATTAAGGTGTAAAAGACTTGGGGAAACATTAAACTAACCTTGAATTGAAGTTTTAGACCCTAATGATGGCTCGAAAAAAGAAAATCGCAGGTAGGGGAGGTTGCTGGATTGCCGATCGCAGAAAGGAGAGGGAGGAGTTAGGGTTTTGTGTAATAATCAAAATGTTACACTTTAGCCCTTAGAGTTTGAAAGATATAGCAGTTTGGGGAAGAGTTTAAATGATCTAACGTACCGGGATGACGAGAAGGTACCCGAGGAATGCCGGTTAAATCTCGAGAGATATACATACTTTACAAACTTTAAATCTTTAAACCGAAAATTAACAGGTGTTACATTACATCTTCACGAATCTAGAAAAATTTCACCCGCCAATCATGTGCGCTTCATGGTGGCTCAGTCCCTATCACACCCTTCCTAGTTGAGGTGCAATAAAACCAACTCTCACACCCCTGCAACTTGTATAAAATGGAGAACTTATCGAACGTCGGAACAACAGCTTGGGATCTACAGGAGAATTCGAAGTGACGGACCCTCACCAAACCAAAGGGGTGCTTCTATGATATGTGGATTCCGTCCACCGTTAGAGTATTCCCCAAAACTTTGGTGAGAGGAAGCCGAAAATTGTCAGTAGTGAAGAATTATCCATATAATGCCATCTTCCCCTAAGGAGGCTTATCCGTAGTAGAACCGGCGACTAGGAGTTCTAGTACCCATTCTAGAGCCAAGAAATAGCCATTAACAATGTCCAAGAAATCCTTCTCCTTCCAATTAATTAGAATAAGATCTAAAGTCAAAAACGGGTTTTTCCTTTCACCACCGACCATGAGGATATTAGAAAGGGAATTTTTGCAATTAGCGATGAAGACAAGATTAGGAGACAGAATCGACATTATACAACATCTAGAGAAGAAAGTAAAGTTCCGAAGAACATGAAAGAATACGAAAGCATGTGAAATAAAGTGGGCTTTCTCCTATTTATACCCATCACGGTTATTGTGATGGGAAGATGTGTAGAAGAGAGAGAAAAAGACGGTTCAATCAACGATCGACAGGTCAGGTAGGAAAACCTAAGAAGGACATAGCAGTTTTCAAACAGCCGTCAAACATCTGCAAACACCTTGAAATAAACTCCTGACACACTCACAACAGAACCGTCACATCCTAACCTCAATGCTTATCCGAATCCTTTGATTAAATCGTAAAAAAGATAATACACACGCAAGAAGACATCCAGACACAATCACATCCCCACAAACATTATAAAGTCTAAAATTCCATCCAAAGGAATGTAAAAAAAACAATGGATTGGGGGGGGGGGGGGGCTTATAGACGTAGGGTAGAAAAATGACCCTAGAAACCAGGAAGGTCCCGCAGGTCACCCATAGTACCCGTCGGAGTCGTCCGCTAAGAAATAAAAGTTCCAAACATTCTTCTAGAATCATCGGAAGCCGTTCGCAGGATAAAGAACATAAGTGCCGTAGGAAGGACATGTAGGCGGAAGAATAGAAAGGAAGAATGGCTTCACTTCTTTAGAGGAAAAACAGTTTTAACAATTTCCTTCTAGAAGCTTTATGAAATATTCCCTGTTGATGACATATACCTCCTTCATGGAGAGCGCGTTATGGCATAGCCAATCAGGAGAAGCCAGCTGGGCATCCCCTAATGACCTAGCACATGGCTAGCTGTCATCTCCTGTAAAATTAAGCGATGTGTCCATTTAGGTGAAAGGAAGAATTTTCTTAATAGTGACAACTCCACCAATCATATTTCCTCATCCCAGACAATAAATACTCTCTCAATCAACATAAGGTATTCATTCACAACTTCTATATTACATCAATAACTTTAATTAAGTACTTTATCTCTCTCTCTCTCTCTCTCTATCTCGCTCTCTCTCTCTAATAAGAACACCTACTTATTCTCATGCCGGAGGTGGTTACGGGAGGCCCCCCATCTTTACCTTCCGGTATGAGCTCAAGGTGGTATGTTTTGCAGGAAACGAACATAGATCTAGCTTCATTCTGGACTTATATTATCCTGATTTCATCCATTAACCCTTACCCGGCGGAAATACAGATCTAACCCAAATACGATTTGGATATATGTTTCTTAAGGATTCATATTCTATTTATGGTGATTTGTAGTTTACCTTTTATATGCTAAGTAGTCCAGAGGTTGTTAATACATTTTGGTTATTAGATATAGCCACATAATAGGTAAAAACCGAAAGGTAACATTTACATAATTAAAATTTTGGGAGAACATGTGCATCATTTGTTGTACAATGTGCATCAACTACGGCTTTGGCTTCATGAGTTGACCTTCTATTGTTTATTTGGTACACAATTATGATTGGACTAGTTTCTCCACTTACTCTCTCTCTCTCTTCTTTCTGGCGATGGTGACGGTGTTACTTTAAACCAAACCATCGCAAGCCGCAAGTAACCATTGCTGCCTGCCACCGGCTGTTTACGTATGTGGCGGTGGGGGTGATGTTGTACTCCCGTTGTGCCGGTGTCTAGTAGGGTGTGTGCTTTCTAATTCATCACATAATGTTGCCGGATTCGATTTCGAAATCCTAGATGGCGTTTGCGATGATATGGTAGGGTGCATGTAGTTCGATGTTAGGGTTTTAGGGTTTCCGATATAAAATACTAAATCAGCCGTGCTTTGTCGATTTTGGTGGCTGCTACAATTTAGGTTTGTTCTCCCTCTCCGGAAATGTGTTACAAATGTTACGTTGTATGTTATCTTGGTTGCATTATATTTCTTCATAGGGCATTAGTCGAGTTTTGAAGAAACTGATGCGATGATGTTTTCAGTTAGAGCCCTTCGGCGTCTACATGGTTGTTGCTGTAGGTATGTTGTTTCTGTCTGGACCAAGATCTCATGTAACACAAAGCAATTGACAAGAATAAACATGAAATTGGTTTGCAAAGACCGACTGAAATTATCCGGCAAAATCAGATATAATCAGGATGTTGGTATTGTAGTATGATTGTAGTTAGAACGCACACAAAGTTAACTCAAAAAATTTTGCAGTACATTTAATCACTCAAGAACAATGGAAGCCTTTAGTGTTTGTGCGTGAAACGTCTAGGGTTCTCTCAATGACGGCTGACGTACTAGGTTTGCATGGGTTGAGGTCTTAGTCTCTCATTAATCGTTCAAGACCGCATATCCCATGACGTAATCTAGTATTCTTTATATAGGCCAATAGACGTTCGTTCTAGAAACCCTAACAATTAAAAAATACAATAAATAAACATAAGTGTAAACCTAGGTCTTCGAGCATGAATTATCTTTTTCGAGCAAACATGTAACGTTGAGTATGCTTGAACCATTTCTTCGAGTAAACTTTACTTAGAATATTTTCCTTGGAAAATATTCTACTGCAGAAAACTTCATTCATTCTGATTAATTCCAACTTTGCTCTAATCAATCCCATGAGCAAACATATCCTCCTTGATCTCTTTAATCTTCACTAAGGATTATTAAGAACAATTCAAGTATACTTGGGTATAGAAGCTTGCTCGAGATTAAACCATGCTCATAGTTTTACTTAGAACATTCTTGAGATCATCCATTATTTTATCCTTGCTCGACCAACCAAAACACTTGTAATGTTGGTTTAAGCTTGGATAGATCAAGTGTTCGCTCGAATAGCAAACTCTGCTTGATGAAAAACATCCATGCTTGACGAAGTGTAGCTTGTTCGAAGTTTAAACACTTAGAATAATTTCCAGAAGATGACCTTACCCGACTAAGATATCGTGCTCGAGCCAGTACAAGTCGTGCTCGAAGGTCTAAGCTTGCTCGATTTCCATACTTAGCCATTTTCTGAGGAGGTTGAGAAGATTCCAATCTTCCTTTTCAATTTTCTGACCCAACAATCTCCCCCTAGATTGGAACAAGCTCAGATGCACCAAAACATCCCTTTGTTACTTACAGTTTGTTTAAATACACATCATATTTCAAACCGAAATAAAATTACATTACATTACATTACACAAGCAAATTCTGCCACAGGGGCGTTACACATCAAATATAGGAAAGTATAAAGTTACAAAGTGAAATACAATTACAAGCAATATTCAAATGATCATTTCAGTATGATACTTGCAACATTACCGTTTCTCATGTCGTTTTTCTCCATTGATTTTCCTATTTCGAACAGTTGTAGCTCTTTACTGGAACATATCTAATTCTACATGGTCTGGGTGTGTTATCTCCCATTCGTTGATGACTGTGATATCTCTGATATGGATAAACTCTAGCTCAAAGTCATTTTCGATAATCCCCAAAACTTTACCTTCAGAATTTCTTAAAGTAAATGTACCACTTCTCTTATTGTACCCAATTTCTGCAATCCTACCATTTCTCTCCACTTCAGTATTTGGCACAGTCATCTCTCTTCTCATACTTATGATCTCTCTCAAACTTCTTCATGGGAGATTGGGAGCTGGAAATTCTCTTCTAGTACTTGTGCCTACATTCACATTCCTTCGAGATGTACCATGTTATTCAGGTTGCGTGAATGGTAACTTAGACAATCTAACCTCTCTCAATCTCTTGCTCCTTTTTGCTTTCTCGGATTCTGAGTAATAATACTTTCTTTTCTTATCCAGGAGAGGGAATCCATTACTATGCTGATCATGCAGGAATTTTGAAAGTTCATTTCTTTGTTCTCCAGCAAATTTGTCCCTATACCGATAGTCATACAGTTTGAGAGTTTCCATCTCATTCAGCTACTCTAAGGAAAACACTATAAATTCATATTTGAATATAATCACCTTTTTTTCTCCACTTTGAAGATGACTTTCAAAGTCTTTGACCATGTATCCAAATACAAGTTCGTAGGTTCTTGGACGTTCTTACCTTTGAATTTCAGACCTGGTTAATGGGTTTTATACTCTTGTAGAAGAAGGACGAAAAGTAGATGGTCTTCTTGATGATGAGGCCTATTGTGTTTGTTTCTTTTGTGACTCCTCACAGATCTTCCTTATCTCCTCCCTTGACTTCATCACTAACTCTAGATAATTTTCACCTCTCTTGCATAAAACACTTATCATATTTGAAGTTTCATTATCCATAGATGGTTCAAAATCCACAGGCTCTTGTTTCACCATTATTGGTTCTGGTACATTCTTTTTCCCCTTTTCTATCTCTTCAGCCTTTTTCAATTCCTCATTGTACAGCCTCGGTTCTCTTTCATAGATTTCTTTTAATTTATGCTTTGACAATCTGTCAAATTCTTCATCACTCATCCCCCTAGCATTTATTAATTTTTTCGGAATCTCAATACTATCTTTATTCCTAAAAAATCATCTTCTTCCTTCTCAATTTCTTCATTGGATATCTTAGTTGTAGTTGTAGAGGAAGTCATTGTTTTTGCCCTTTCTTCCTCAAGCCTTTCTTTCACTTCCTTTTCGTTTCTTTCTTAGGCTTTTTTGGCAGTTACCCTCTCTTCATAACTTAGTCTCTTTTTCACCAAATTAAATTTTGCTTCAATCTCCTTTTTGGACAAAGTTTTCACAAACTCATACATGTGGCCATTATCAACAAGAAATTTTATCTTTCCACTATATATCTGCTTTTCTCTTTCTTCTTCAATTTTCTTTAACTTTTCTCCAGGTTCATCCCCAATTCTTTTCTTTCTCCATCAGAAATCATTTTGACCAGATTATTAACATTTTCAAATGTCATTTTGTTCAAATATGACAGCACATAATCATGTTCTAACAAATAGTTCCTTTTCCACATCCTATTCTTCCAATTGTCCGCCAGTTCATGTATTCCTTTTTGCTGACATAATCTGGATGTGTTTTGAGTCATATTGTAGAGTTTTCAAAAATTCAATCTTTTTCTCCAACTCCTTTTTTCTTTTTTCTCTTTCTTCTTTGGCTTCATGCTCTTCTTATTCAACATGTAATCAAGATCAGCATCATTTAGTACTTTTATTTCTTCAAAATTCATCCCAAACCTCAATAAAACAATGATTCTTGGATCTTTCATTTTTAGTTCATCCAATCTAGCCTGCAGGTTTCTTATATGCTCATTAGTTAAATGAATATGAGGTTATCTCAGTTCATCTTCCATTTTCATTTTCAGTTTCTTTATCCATAATTTCAACATCATCATCAGTTAAATGATCTAAAGCCTCAATATGCGGTTCATTCATCTCTGGTTCTTCCGCAGTTGTTCCTTTTGGAACTTTCTATAAATGAGCTTTACCCCTTTTTGTACTTTTAGCACTTGATTTTTGTCTTTTTCTTCTTTGAGTCTCTCTATCATGAACATTTACATTTTATGTTTCAGGTGCAGGTTCAGGTTCAGGTGCCACCTTCCTTATTGGTACAACATTTAATGGCTCTTCAAATGATGACTTCAAATGATCAGTCTCTTTATGAGCAGTATCATCACCTGTCTTATTGAATTCAGTGTCATCTTTATTATCATCTACAGGTTCACTTGTGCTCTTCCTTTTTCTCACATACTTCACAGTCTTTTCGGGCCATGTCTTTTGATTTAGTTTAATTTCTTTGACAAGTTTTTCAACTACTTCCTCAAATATTCTCGTTAAGCGTTCAACTGCATTTTCTGGCTCATCTTCATCTTGAGTTTTATTCTCAGTATTTTGTTGGAAAGCAGTTATCACCAAAGCAAGTGATTGATCTAGATCTTTCTTGGCAGCTTCAATATGATATTCTCTGTTTTTCATTTCAATCATTGTTTAAATCATCTCTAGGATATCTTCTTCTTCATTTTCAACATTTCATTCATTCATCACTCCAATGACTTTTTCAAACTCAAATCTGGCATCTTCATTAGTATTATCAATCAACAGGAATTGGTCACCAGGACTTGGTTTAGGGGCTGCAGTGGGCTGTAAGTCGTCATAAGACAACGCCACACTTTCCCTTTAATTCTCCTCCTCTCCTCATCCTCAGCGTCTTCATGATCCGGAATTTCTTAATTCTCAACAGCATTCTTAGATACAATTTTCACTTCACTACTCTTCTCAAACTGATCCTCCAAATCACCATATAAGATTTGCATGATGTCATCATCTTCTTCAATTACCTTCTCCTTCTTAACTTCTTTCTCCCCCCTTTCTTCAGCATTCTCAACTTCAATCTCAACCTCATTTTCATCATGATCATCAGACATACCATATAAATTTTCAATCAAGTTCAAGGCATTGGCATATACCAGCTCTTCTTCACTTTCCTCATATAGTTCGCAAATTTTATTCGAAGTGTTAATACTCTCCCCCTGTTTTCGTGCATATGAGGTTTTCTCAACCTCCAGATGTTCTAGGGTTTGAATCCTTTTAAGAGCAGCTTCAAGGGCTTCTTCTAGGTACATGTTCTTTACTTTCAACTCTATATTTTCAGCCATCAATTCAACATATCTTGACAATAAGGTTGTACATGCATCATTTGGTGAAGAGTGTGATGATTCTTATTGTGGTTCATCTTCTGGTTTAGAAAAAGGTTGTGTTGAAAAGGATTCTAGTGAATAATGTGAGGGTTCAGAAACAAATACTGGAATGTAAGGTTCATGGTCTTGAATAGGTTGAGAAATGGTTTCAGTGATTGAAATAGGAATGCATGTGTCATGGACAGGTTCATTGAGAGGTGATTGTGGGTCATGTTTGGGCAATTCTGATGGTGATGAGCTGACTTAATCATCTATGGGTTCTTGGATGGGTGAGTAAGGTGGTGAAGGAATGTTTGATTCAGGTTGGGTTATGTGGTCAGGTGAGATTGGTGGTGTAATCATTTGCACATGTCGGGTCACTTGCTCAACAATTTCATTTATAATCATATCATCATCAAGTGATTCATTGTTCATTGGTTGAATCACTTCATCAGCAATCTCCTGAGCATCAACATTATGCTCATTTACTTCATTGATAACCAACTCATCATTCACAACAGGCTCACTATCAACCTCTCTCCCTAAAATTTCTTCATTGACTTCTATGTGAACATCATTACCCCCTTCATCATTATTATCTCCATCATCATCATCACTCTCATCTGAATCACTATCATCATCACTATCACTCTCCTCCACTTCAGGTTCAGGCGAGGCAGGAACCTCCATAATCTCGACCAGGTTATTCAATAACCAAGGCAACACTTCAAATTATACCCTCGTGTTGGGACGGAATATTGACAAGAAGATTAGAATATTCTCAACCTCCTCAGAAATTGGCTAAGTAAGGAACTCGAGCAAGTTTGGACCTTCGAGCATGAAGTTTACTACATCGAGATGATATCCTATGCTCCTAAGATTATCTTCAGGAATTCTTCTTAGTGTTGAAAGCTTCAAGCAAGCTACACTTCTCAAGCAAGGATGTTCTTCATTAAGCACAGTTTATTATTCGAGCAAACACTTGATCTATCCATCTTAAACCAAGGTCTACGAGCATTTTGGTGGCTCGAGCATGGATACAACATTGGATGATCTCAATATGTTCTAAGTAAAACTTCGAGCATGATTAAATGTCGAGCACGTTTAAGTACCCCGAGCATAATGGAGTTGTTCTCAATAAGTCCTAAGGAAAGATTGAAGAGGTCTAGAACAATATGTTTGCTCGTGGGACTTATTCGAGCAACGTTGGAATATGTCATGAAGATTAAAGTCTGCTGGATATACTCAGTATTACAATTCTGCTCAACAATGATATATCATACTCGAAGACCTATTTTACACTCGTATTTGTTTTAAATGTATTGTGTAATCATTAGGGCTTCTAGAAGGAACGTCTATGGGCCTATATAAACAATACTAGGTTTACATAATAGAAACGGGTGCATAAACGATTAATGAGAGACTAAGACCTCATTTATGCTAAGTTAGTACGACCGTCATTGAATACTCAACCCTAGACGTTCCATGCAAACCCTATAAACACTTCCATTGTTCTTGAACGACATACATTAATATACTGGAATCTTTGAGTATATTGTGAGTGTTTCTAAACAATCATATAACTAGTCCAACATCCTGATTAGTGGGTCTTCATATTTGATTTCGTTTGTGTTCTTGCCAAATTGTTTTATGTGTAACACGAGATCTCGGTCCTGACAAGTGGCATAAGAGCTTCGTATGCTCTTCGAAGAACACTGTGTTGGAAGTTTGTGATTGAAAAAGGATTTTGCATTAATATCTAGGAAAGTCAAGGTTATAGATGATCAAGAGTTATCAACAAACAAGATCCCAAGACTGCTAGGGAAACTAAACTGTATCAAATGGAAGCTGTTGTTTGAGGCGGTTGTAAACTACAATGACACGGAGCTCTGGGCTTTGATAAAAAATGGTCCCTATGTTCCAACTGAAACTGCCAATTCAAACCAAGTGCTTGAAAGACGGATGAAGAAGAGAGATGATAAGGCTCTCTCCATGCTGAAGCTGGGCTTGTCATGGGAGATATTGACAGGCGTGAAATATCATACTAATGCTAAAGCCATGTATTATGCGGTTGTTGAGATGTTCGAAGGTAATGTGGAGCTAAGAGATATAAAGAAAGATAAGCTGAAGCAACAGTTGGACAAATTCAAGTTCAAAGAATGACAAAGGCTGAAGTCAGTACTGCGAAGATTCATTACATAGTGAATGAAATCAGGACTACAGATCTACAAATCTCTGAATTTGAGTTGAACAATAAGTTACTGTCTTCATTGTCCGATGAATGGTACATTGCTAGTAAGTTCATCAAAGAAAAGGTTAACTTTCCAAACTTCAAGTTGGATGATGTCATCTCATTCTTACAGGTTGCTGAACATGAGATGATAGAAAATAACATGTTCAAAGAAGAGAGACCAAGCTTCCCAATGACAAATGCTTTGGTTGCACCTGTGAGCAATCTCTCCACTAGGTCTCAATAGTTACATCCAATAATTGAAGAACCTTGAGACTTCAACTTAGTAGCTTTAGAGACACCAAGGGTGTGTGGAAATTCTTCTGGAATAAGCCAACAGAGGTTTAATGTGTAGATGCTTGAAGACAATGATAATGCATCAACTGGCAGTGGGCATCCTCCCTATGTTCAAAATAACTCAGGCCAAGGAAATGACTATCAGGCCTTGTTCTCAATGTTCACTTACTCATATAATGCCTTTGTGGCTAAAAACTTGATTCATACAAGTATGGTTCGAGAAGACCTAAAACAGATACATGCTGATGATCTTGAAGACATGCACTTGAAGTGGCAAGCTGCCATGCTGGATGTGAGAAGCAAGAGGCTTTACAATAGGATAGGGAGATCAACATTTTCTGGTCCCACTGATTGAATTGGATTTGACAAGTCAAAGGCCATCTTCTATAACAATCAGCAACCAGGACACTTTGCTAGGGAGCGTAATCTTCATAGGAAATATGGGAATCAAGTGAATCAAAACAAGTTTTATTAGAGTCAAAATTAAAATCAGCAGAGCTACCAGACAAGAATGAAGGAACCTGGATACAGATCTAGATCTTGATAACAATGATACACATGTTGATTGATATACGATTAAGCTGTAATACGTTATGGAGATGACAATTTGACTGAGTAACGAGAGAGAATGATCACTGAACTGAAAACTTGAAAAAACTTTTATTAATGAATAATTTACAGACTATATATAGGCGATGACCACATTCGTTAACTTAACAGTTAACGAATGTGTCATTCGTGACATGAAACCATACGAATGAACTCTTCATTCGTTAATACATTTAACATATAACGAATAGCCCTCATTCGTTATCTCATTCGTTAAACAGGGTTAACGAATGTGCTTACAATTAGATGAATGTGTTACATTCGTTACAGGGTAACGAATGTAACATTACATTAGAGCGAATGGCTCATTTAGCCATATTTACATTAAGACCCCTATACTCTATACTAAATACATTAATGACCTGATAAAGACTGAGACGTACACAACGTGTATCAACAAACACCCCCTCGTCTCTAGCTCTTTATCATACTTTAGCGTTGAAACATCTTTGTCTTCCAATCAACACAGCTATGAATCTTGTATGCGTAGCAGACACGAACAACCCTCTGAAACTGCATTGCAAGATCATAATCCTTTACATTAGCGAATCTGATCTGATTTGTGAATAACGCGTCGTTGTCAGACTCAGATAGATTGACCAGCCACATTGGATCAATTACACGTAACGTCTTCGTGTGTAAACCCTGTCCATAAACAATAACTGCTTCACCTGTACGATTATCATAATACCAATAATTAAATGAGGTGAAAAGATTCTGAGGGAATATCTTCATCGGAACCCTCTTTATCGTGTTCGGCGGTTTCACTATTAAAATTAACTTCCTCCATCCTGTGCGTGCATATATCTCGTCAATATATTTGTGTTTCGGCACCCGAGGCTGGAAGAATTTGAAACCAAAGTGGGTTTCATGCAATAACTGCCTGTAGATCCATCTAGCCCATTTATCATCTCCACGATTAACAAACGAACGATTAGCTAAGATTCGTACATCCCATCGAGGCATAGATAAAATATCGTGTGGGCGTTTGAAATAATAAATACCATGCTCCCACTTAACGATATATACCTTAAGATCTGAATCGTACAGCCATGCCACGATATCACCTTTAACGTCTTTAACAGGTTTATACTTCTTCATCTGGTATGCAGATTCTTGAGCTTTCTCAACTTTCACATTTTCACGATCATAATATCTGAAAGTCTCGATCATCTTATTCATCTTTTCAACATTATGCGCAAACATACCATCAAAAGCACGTTTCCTCTTCTTCTCTGTAGTGGACACATAGCTCAATTCAGCAGCTTTTAACTTAACTTTTTCTTCCTGTAATCGATGCTCTGCTGCATTGAAATGCTCAGTTGTAAAGAACGGAATACCCGAGTCTTTGTTATTATCTGTGTAAAACTCTGGATATTCTTCAGCAGTAACATCTTCCACCTCCACTTCTTCAAAATCAGGTACATTCCCGTGTGGAATACCTGTATCAGT
Organism: Bidens hawaiensis; assembly: GCF_021521415.1. NCBI lineage: Eukaryota > Viridiplantae > Streptophyta > Magnoliopsida > Asterales > Asteraceae > Bidens > Bidens hawaiensis. The sequence goes on from NW_027493796.1 coordinate 202,509, forward strand.
ACTATCTTCCATCTCCACATCCACATTCTTACCCAATTCCTCAATCTCATCATCATTTAGATCCAGAAGTAAGTCAATTTGTTCTTTTGTTAACGAATGATCAACAAATTCACCTTCTTCGATCTCATCAGCATTCACCATACTGTATACAATCCCATCCATTCCTACAAACAGAAGCATGTTAGCCGGAATAACATCTATTGGCTTGGCTCTCGTGTAATCTTTATATGGAACAATCTGTAGATTACTAGCTTCAGATCCACCACCAACACCAGTCTTATTACCCGCCGACGATGTAGAACTTCCCCCCGGTTGCTGATCTACCCCACCCCCTGCACCATCCTGGTCATCTTCATTATTTTTCAACTTCTTTAATTCATCTTCTTTGCATGTCAGTTGAAGAATAATCTCCTCTTGTTTGTCTAACCTCTCCCCCTGAGCAGTAATAAGGGCTCGAAGTTCTTTATTATCACGCTGAGCTGTAAGAAGATGTCTCAGTAAGTTTCGTTGCGCTAGCTCATTTGCAGCTCGATTTGCTTGCATTTGTGTGTGTTGTAAATGCAACAGATTCATCATATGAAACCATTGAGCGTGAGGAGCCATAAGATAAAAGTTAGGATGTATTGGTTGCATAGGACCCTGAGGACGACTGAATGTCATAAAGGAATGCTCAGGCCTCGACAACGGTATAGGTGTAACAGGAGTAACAGGTGTAGTTGGCTGCAGTGTAGGCATCTGTGCCAATACATTATGTAATATATCTCCAAACTGAATATCAGGCCTCATAGTAGTAAGAGTTGGAGGCATTGGAGACGTAGGTAGTTGCACAGGTGTTGGAAAACGAGGAAAATCTGGTATAATATTAGAAGTAGGAGATCGTGGAATCTGTGCACCTGGAACTGGAGAAGCAGTAAAAGATATAATAGGAGTAGAAACAGCAGTAGAAGGTAAAAAAGGCTGGCTTGGTATCTCAATTCCCGAACCCCTTCTAACTCTTTGTTTCTTGACTTTCTCCCCTTTTTCTGTCATCGTTTCTTTACCTTTACGCTTACGCTTCTGTTCATAACTTAACTTAGCTTGTGGTCCTGGACCACCATCACCACCATCATCTCCACCGTCATTACGATCACCATCTTCACGTTCCGAATCAGAATCGTCATGAATCCAACGATCATTAGATGACGCGACATAATCAACATCTGCTAAATGACCAATCAAACGTTTGAACTTAGGTCGATCTGCCAGACTCTGCCCTCTATAAGATCTCAACCGTCTCATAGTTTCTTCGTTCATGTGTTCAAGCTTCATAACATCAGCTTGATCTTTCTCCAAGTCTGGCACCAAGTCGCTGATCATCATTTGCAGAAAACGAGGATACATTAAGAATTTGTGTCTGCTGGTGATATTCTCCTTAGATGATAGTAAACCAATTCAGAAAAATTGAATGGTTTATTCAGCACTAGGCCCACAAAAGCAGATTGTAACATCACCCTACACTCGTCGAAACCTCCTTTCCGACCACCCAGGCAATGTATAAGAACATGAAGCAGATACTTGTATTGTTCGCACAAGTTCGCTTTGTTGTACATTGATTTACCTAAATCTCCATTATACTTTACTCGGCAGAATAATCCTCTTATCAACACTCGATCGAACTCACACCTATCATCAATAGTATCATGAAAACCCAGTGAGTCTCGAATAACTCCAACATCTATCACAACCCGCGTATTCTGAACAACTGCTTCAATCTGATTTTCTGCTTCATTAAAGTTGGCAGTATTCTAGAATTCCCTAATAATCTTCTGATATACAACTGTTTGGGTAGAGATGGCCTTGTAGATTCTCGAGCGGATGAGAAAATGAATCATACCCACAAAGATAGGAGTATCTTCAAAGTTCGGCTCTACAAATGCACATATGCTGTGGCTCTTATTCCAAGACAGTGCCATATCTATTGAAGAACAAACATACATTAGTAAAATATTCCAAAATAATCAACATATTAATGAATGACTATCACATTCGCTAAAAACTTTAAACAAATGTGACATTCGTTATACATTAAAAGAGACATTCGTTAATCATTAACCTATTCGTTACAAGTAACGAATCAAGTTTAACGAATAACTCAGATTCAACTATCCATTCGTTACATTAACGAATCAGATAGTTATTCGTTAATCCATTAACGAATCATGTTACATTCGTTATAAAGATAACGAATCAGACTCAATTATCAATTTGACTAACCCAGGAATCAAATTATAATCAATTTTGACTAATCAAAGTCAAAACTGACGATATTCATCGATTAATCTTCTTGATTTCCAAACATTTTAACAATTAATCAGACCACACATGTTCGGAAATCAGTTGCAAGTACTTAAAACAATGATTTTTGGTCTAATGTTGATTCATTTAAGAATTTCAATAACAGTTAATTCATCGTTGAATATTCATAGCCTTACTAAAGCAATTAACACTCAAAAACTGATGAAATTCCACGAGAATAGTATAGTTATGATCGCCATTACCTGTTGAAGCCAAAGAGATCAATCAATGAGGCTAATATGCAAGTAATGAATTATGATGAAATTTTGGCAGAGTTTCGTTAGAGAAGACAATGTAATAGGAATTAGGCGAATGAACCGTCATTCGTCTAACCTTGGGATTATATCCAATAATTTCACGCGAATCAAGGTCATTCGTTCAAAATTTGAACTAACGAATGAGGTCATTCGTTAACTGTTTAATCTCATTCGTTAAAAATTTTAACGAATCTTCTCTCATTCGTTAAATTGTTAACGAATAACTAAGTCATTCTTATTCGTTAAGTGTTTAAACGAATGTCTTCCATTCGTTATGCACAACGGAAGCGAATGTCTTTATAACGAATGAGAAACTCATTCGTTATGTTTAATAACGAATGGCTTTACATTCGTTAAACATGTTAACGAATCACCAAGTTCCTTAGCGAATGAGACAAAATTCTCATTTTAAGGAATTAAATAATCAATTAAATCCAAGTTAGGTTGTAATTGCATACATTAAAATACCCGATCACCGTGGATCGGTAATACTTAAACGGATTTTTACATTAAAATCATCAATTGTTACCAATTGAAAATACGTTAAGCACGATTTAACTTAAACTTTTGTTCCGGGGTTAAACTCTTTTTCCTTTTCTCAATGATTAATTCGCTAGCTTGGCAAATCGAAACTAAAGCAGAAGAATATAAAATCTTTTTGTATATTTTGAAAATTTTCAAGTAGCAAAGAACTAAACACAGTAAATGAAAAGCAATACATATTTTTGTGAGTTGAGCAGGAATCATATTGACTAATAATGTCCTGGACTACACTTCAATTTTGACATTATTATGCACGTAACCCAAAGATGATTGCAGATATAATTGTCCACTTTAAACTTTAGACAGATCCATCCTTAACTTTACGATACATTTTAAAGTTCAATTAAGCACAAATCTTATGTGGAACCCACCTGTCAGACACAGTTTCATATCTATTATACAGTGAATTTCACATGTACGTTTTTTTTTAAGTTTTCTTTGAATTGATTAGCTATGACTCATACAAAAATAATAAAAAGAAAAGAAAGCAGAAAGTTAAAATTTTCCCTTAAGATCGGTATTACTACACTTAGATAAGGTTCCATTTTAACAAAAATAAAAAGATAAAAAATAAGCAGAAGCTGCATAAAATCTTAACTCTCAATTCGGATAATCCCGTATTATCGCGCTGAGAAAGTCCAAAATTTTATACGAAACACCAAGAAAATAAAGCAGAATATCCAAATCTTAACCCTCAGGTCGGATAATCTTATCGCGCAGGAGAGAATCCAAGATTTGAATAAAAATAAAGAAAAAATAAAGTTGAATTTCTTTGCAAAATTAAAAATAAAATAAAGCAGAATTTTCTTCAAAAATGAACGCATGCACACACAGCAATCTTAAAATATTTTGATACTTAATACAGATATTAACTATGCATCAAGATGTAACACCACTAGATTTGGCAAGCATTTAGGTTTATATCTTTTCAGCACTTATGCGATCTGTTAAGCCTATCACACACATCATACAATTGATCTTACGACACTTTTTAGTCTAGTTTATTCATGTGTTAGGTCCGCTAAGTCAATCTACTATCATTTTCCCTTTTTGCTTCAAAACTCAATTTTGAGGAGCATTTTTCAATGTTTTTGGATTTTTCAATATTTGAATGTTTTTGGATTTTATAGAATTTTTCTGTACAAACGAAACCACACTATTTTTGTATTTTTCTATTTTCCCCCCCTAAAAACAGTAAAAAATGAAATAACAAACAAAACAAAAAAAAATGATCTAACCAAGCTTTTGAATTTCTGTGAAAGATTTTAAACCATTTATACTAAGCAAGTATTGAAAACGCGTTTTGTCAAAAGCTTTAGTATAAAGGTCAGCCTTTTGAAAATCCAGATGAATTTTATCAATTGATATTAATTTATTTTCATAACAATCACGAATAAAGTCATAACGGATTTCAATATGTTTTGTTTTTGAATGTTGAACCGGATTTTTGGTGATAGAAATTGCAGCATAATTATCAATAAAAATAGGAGTAGTAAGAAACTTCAAACCGTAATCCCGCAAATTTTGCTGGATCCAGAGAACCTGTGAACAGCAACTCGAGGCCGCCACATACTCTGCTTCGGCTGTTAAAGTTGAGACCGTTGTCTGCTTCTTACACTGCCAGGAAACAAGCTGGTTTCCTAAGAATTGACATCCCGCCGTTGTCGATTTGAAATTTATCTTGCAACCTCCATAGTCCGAGTCAGTAAAGGCGGTGAAATCAAAGATGTCTGGAGTTCCCCGCAGATAATGTAAGATACGCCTTACTGCTGCCAGGTGAGTCACTCGAGGACTCGATTGATACCTAGCACACAAACAGACAGCAAACATAATGTCTGGTCGAGAAGCAGTCAAATACATGAGTGATCCAATCATAGCTCGATATAGGGTCGGATCTACAGTATCCTCCAATTCATCCAGTGATAAATTGTGACCCACGGGAAGAGGAGTAGAGGAAAAACGGTTTACGTCACCGGAATCTGGAATTCAAGCTTCAACCATGGCGGAAATCATCAAATATTCATCAAATCAAGCAATTAATCCACCAGATTATCACTGAAGTCTCGGAATTTGATCAAGAACATGAATACATGATCAATTCCATCGTTCAAGCACTGAATCCGGTTTAATTCCGATCCAACCAAAACTTAAACATCAATGGCGGATTCTTCAATTCATCACTGTTAACCATCAAAATACATTACGTAACTTCGGATTCACATCAGGATCACAATCATATAATCAGATTCATCATTCAATCAATGAATTTAATCCAAATCCGATTAAAACCCGATGAACACGAAAAACACGAATTGTTGCGTATCACGAGCAACCTCCGGCTCTGATACCAATTGTGAGAACGTTATACAAACGTTTACAAGCCAAGATCTAGTCGCAAATCGATACGTTAAGTCGTGTTCATTCAATACGTTAATGAAGATCAATACATTCAGCCTGGAGAAAATCCGGCATGGTAACGTTACATTAGATAAATATGGCACAGATCTCTATGCACATTCACTAGGGAAGGCCTATTTATAGGCAGTCCTCCTCATTCGTTAACATCACTAACGAATGAGGCTTCCCATAGCGAATGACCTCCTATTCGCTAAACATCCTTAGCGAATGGGCATTACTTTAACGAATGAGCCTCCATTCGTTACACAGTAGTAACGAATGAGCTCTTACATTAACGAATGTCTAGTCTTTAACGAATCAAGCCTCATTCGCTAAACAACCTTAGCGAATGAGCCTTTATACATTATGTGTAAAGACTAAACTACGGATCTAGATCTTGATAAAAATGATACACATGTTGATTGATATACGATTAAGCAATAATACGTTATGGAGATGACAATTTGACTGAGTAACGAGAGAGAATGATCACTGGACTGAAAACTTGAAAAAACTTTTATTAATGAATAATTTACAGACTATATATAGGGGATTATAATTTCTTTGATACCGCTTGAAGGAACCTGGATACGGATCTAGATCTTGATAACAATGATACACATGTTGATTGATATACGATTAAGCTGTAATACGTTATGGAGATGACAATTTAACTGAGTAACGAGAGAGAATGATCACTGAACTGAAAACTTGAAAACTTTTATTAATGAATAATTTACAGACTATATATAGGGGATGACCACATTCGTTAACTTAACAGTTAACGAATGTGTCATTCGTTACATTAAACCATACGAATGAACTCTTCATTCGTTAATACATTTAACATATAACGGATAGCCTTCATTCGTTATCTCATTCGTTAATCAGGGTTAACGAATGACCTTACAATTAGACGAATGTGTTACATTCGTTACAGGGTAACGAATATAACATTACATTAGAGCGAATGGCTCATTTTGCCAGATTTACATTAAGACCCCTATACTTTATACTAAATACATTAATGCCCTGATAAAGACTGAGACGTACAAAACGTGTATCAACAAAGAAATCAACCATTGAATGAAAATCCTTATCCTCAGCAGAGACAACAACAGACCGAGAAGAAACCTAGGAATAACCAATTGCAACTACAGACAAATCAGAATATAGGGGAATGTTGGAGGAAGCAACCAATGTAGGGATCAAGGGAATGTGGTTGTCACCATGGTACCTCGGGATGGTGAATTTGACTGGAGCAATCATGCTGCTAAAATAGAAAAGGCAAACATTGCCTACATGGCCAAGATCAATGAAACTGGAGAAGCATCAAGTTCTCAGGTACCTTCTGACCTTTCAGCATATGACTTATTGCTAATTATTGATGATTTGAATAGGGAAGTTGGAAAATGGAAGAGTGAGTGTAGCAAGAAGGATGTGGTGATAAATGTGTATGATAAGAGTGAGAAGACATATGAGAACCCAATTAAAAGCTTAGAGGAAAATTGTGTGGAGAGTTATAGAATTCAATCAAGACTAAATCTTGAAGTTGATGGTTTGAAGAAGTTGTATACTGAAGAGAAGTTGAGAAACACAGAGCCTAAAGATTCAGATTGATTTCTTGAAGAATCTTGTTTCAACGGGGAACATTATGTGTCAAATTGAGAAAATGAGTCTAGAAGATAAGTATAAGACTATACCACCACCATTCTGTAACAAGAATCCTCTAAAAGTAGACAAAGAACACAGAGAGGAATACTTGAAGCAATTCAAGTCAACTTTTGAAGACAAAGAGGAATTTTTAAGTCTTTATGAGAATGTGATTGTCAACAATGAGGGTGAGTTTGTTCTAGAGAATAAAGTCTCACTAGTTGATCAAGGTGAAGAAAAGAAGAAAAAATGAAAAATTGGAGACAAAGAAAGACGTCTCAAGTGAACACATCACTTGCAGTTGTAGAAGTAAAGATGAGAAATGGGAAAGAAGATCAAATAATAAGAAATCATCAAAGAGGGTGCCCAAATTACTAAAGCAGACTCCTAAGTTGAAAAGGCATCATGAAGAGTTGAGGGCTGAACACCAAGATTTTGATCTATTTGGAAACTCAAAACCTCAGAAAACAAGACTCAATGGCTTTACAGATGTTAACATATATCCACCAATCCATCCTGTTTTCTCCAACCATGAACTGCTTGATGTTGTATGTGCAACTGTTTAGCTAAGTAGGAGCGTAATGTTATCCCAAATACCTTTTTACTTGATGGATTACAAGCTTCGGTCTTATTTGATTCGGGTGCCAGTAGAAGTTTTGTGTCTACCGCTTTCTGTTCCTCGTTGAATAAATCACCCGAGCGCGTAGTCGATGTGTTTGAGGTTGAGGTCACCGTAGGAAAGTCCGTTTCCGTGTCTAGGGCTCTTCAGGGTTGTTCCATCGAGTTGTATGGGTATAGATTTCCGGTGGGTTGTACTTAATGCCGCTTGGCGGTTTCGATGTGGTGCTTGGGATGGATTGGCTCGCAAGTGTTGATGCTCAGATCGTTTATGGTCAGAAACTTGTACGTCTAAGGCCCCGGATGGGACCCAAATTACGGTCTTCGATGATCGGAATGGTGCGACGCCACATATCATATCTATGCTTAAGGCGGGAAAACTGATGCAGCGGGGGTGCGGGGCGTATCTGGCATATGCTATAAACGTGAAAACCGTGGTGGCTACCGTCAGTGATGTTCCAATTGTTCAGGATTTCCCAGATGGATTTCCAGATGATTTGTCAGATGTGCCATCGGATCGCGAGGTCGAGTTCTAGATAGACCTTGTTCCGGGCGCAAAACCCGTTGCTCGAGCCCCTTACCGTCTAGCACCGAATGAAATGAAAGAACTTATGGGTCAATTGGTTGACTTGCTCGAAAAGGGCTTCATTCTACTGAGCATCTCACCTTGGGGTGCCCCGGTCTTGTTCGTTAGGAAGAAGGACGGTAGCGTGTGGATATGCATTGACTACCTTGAATTGAATAAACTCAATGTCAAAAATCGGTACCCTTTACCAAGGATCGACGACTTATTTGATCAGCTCCAAGGAGCTAGTTGGTTCTCGAAGATCGACCTTAGATCCGGGTATCATCAGTTGAAAATTCAGGAGGAAGATATCCCTAAGACTGCCTTCCGCACTCTTTATGGGCATTATGAATTCCTCGTGATGTCTTTCGGTTTGACCAACGCACCGGCTACATTCATGGATCTTATGAACCGGGTGTGTAGGCCGATGCTCGATCGTTCGGTTATTGTGTTCATCGACGACATTCTTGTGTATTCTAAAAGTGAATACGATCACGCCGGTCAACTCATGGAAGTTTTGGAAGCTCTGCGAAAGAATAAGTTGTATGCGAAATTTTCTAAGTATTCTTTTTGGTTACGCGAGCTTCAGTTCTTGGGTCATGTTATTAACCCGGTTCTTGGGTTATGTTATTAACCCGAGTGATTTTTGGTTGACCCTGCAAAGGTGGAAGCCGTAAACGAATGGGAATCTCCCAAGTCTCCGTCCGAAATTCGTAGCTTTCTGGGTTTGGCGGGGTATTACCACCGCTTCATCCCCGACTTTTTGAAAATTGCTTCGTCATTGACCAAGTTGACCAAGAAGAGTGTTAAGTTTGTTTGGGGTACTGAGCAGGAGGAGGCTTTTCTCAAATTAAAAGAACAGGTTGATGCATGCCCCGATTTTAGCTTTACCCGATGGCACTGATGATCTGGTTGTTTATTCTGATGCCTCTTACCAGGGGCTTGGATGTGTTCTGATGCAACGGGGCCGAGTCATGGCTTATTCCTCACGGTAGTTAACGCCTCACGAGGCGAATTATCCTACTCACGATTTGGAGCTGGTGAAGGTTGTGTTTGCACTTAATTTGTGGCGACATTATCTGTACGGTGTCCCTTGTGTTATCTATACAGATCATAAGAGCTTAAAGTATTTCTTCAAGCAAAGGAATTGAATATGGGTCAGCATCGGTGGCTGGAGTCGATTAAGGATTACGATTTGGAGATTATGCACCATCCCGGTAAGGCTAACGTGGTAGCCAACGCGTTGAGCCGGAAGGAGAGACCGAAAGCTATTCGTGTGAAATCTTACTAGCTTATTCTTAAACCCGATATTTTGAAACAGATAGTCAACGTTCAAAACGAAGCCTTACAGGTGGAATGGATTATGTCAGAGCGTAATTAGGGAACCTATTGTGTTTGAGGCTGGGGATCAGGTAATGTTGAAAGTTTCTCCTTGGAAGGGTGTTATTCGTTTTCGTAATAGAGGGAAGCTTAGTCCGAGGTTTATTGGTCCGTTCCGTATATTGTCCCATGTTGGTGAGGTAGCGTATAGGTTGGAATTGCCCGAGGAGCTCGCGAGGATTCATCCTACTTTTCACGTCTCCCATTTGAGGAAATGTTTAGCAGATGAGGAGGCCCATGTGCCTCTTGATGACATTGAGCTTGATAGTAAATTGAACTACGTTGAAGAACCGGTTACAATAATTGATTGTCAGGAAAGGCGTTTGAGGAATAAGGTGGTTAGGCAGGTGAAGGTGTAGTGAAGGCAGCGTAGGGGTTCCGAGGCTACTTGGATGTCCGAAAGCGAGATGATGAAACTTTATCTGCAGTTGTTCCTGTCGTATCGGGATTCGGGGACGAATCCCATTTTAAGGGGGGTGGACTTGTAACACCCGTTAATTTTTCGGTTCAAAGGGTTTAACCTTGTAGAGTATGTATATTCCTCGGGATTTAACTGACATTTCTCGAAAACCTTTTCGTCATACCGGTACGTTAAGTTATTTAAACTTTCCTTTCATGCTGCCATATCTCTCAAATTAGAAGGGCTAGAGTGTAACTTGTTTTATATCATAAAACTAAAAACCCTAGCCCCCTCCCTTCCCTATTCCCGATCGGACAAGAGAGCAGCCAAGGAGCTGCGATTTTTCTTTTTGTGCAGCCAAAGTGTGATCATAAAACTTCAATTGAAGGTTCGTACTATGTCCCTACAAGTCTTTTACACCTTAATTGATCATATTAACACGCTTATTGGTCGTTGGGGTTGAGTTTGGGTTATTATAACGATTTATGACAGATTCGTACTCAATTATTGTTCGGTCTGTAACTCGATGAAATTATATTGGTTTTGATCGATTCTTGTTTCTATGATGTTCTAGATTGAGTCTAGTTTCCAGAAAGGTATAATATGTAATTTTTGGACGAGATTTGAATGTTATTTATGATTTTATAAGATCGAGTGTCAAAGCTGATGCGGGATGACGGATTCTTGTCTGTCTTCCCGACGTCATAACCCTTTTTCGACAAGTCCAAATTGGTTGGTTCCACTTCTGAAAGTTAGTATTTTGAGTTTGGAACCAAACCCAATTGGAATCATTTAATTTGGCAGGGTAATGATTTTTATAAAAATAAAACCATTTTATTGCACACTGAAATAGCTGCACATACCTTTCTGTGTTGGAGGAATTTTTATGATTTTTTTGTCAACAAGAAAAATATAATAAAAATATTTTTATAAACCTAAGACATTTATTAAAGTCTGGTAAAAATTTAATAATTTATTTCAAAGGTTATCCTATGTAATTAAATGCATCTTTGCATGCTAAAATCGGCACGTTTTACTTGTTATTGATCAATAAGTTCGTTTTAGGCTTAACCGGTGGATGTTCTATTGTGTTCTTGTCGGGGCTGTTTGAAGTGAGTTTTTGCACTGCAATCTTCCTAGGTGTTTGAGTTTTGGGATTATGTAGGGATTATCTAGCTTGTGGTGAATACGTGTCTTGTGTCAGGTGAGTTCATGATGCCCCCTTTTTACTCTTTTAAGATTTTGGGCTAGCATGCACACCTAAGCGATTTTGCTTGATGAATTGTTTAAATTATTTTGGATGGGCTTACTTGTATAGGGTAGGCCTTAAGATGATATTATCGTATGTATGTATGTATGTATGGCCAATATTTGGCGATGTTAGTAGTCGTTATCGACTACGGATGTTACGTATGCCTACTTTGTGTTTGCATACGTTGGATGAGATGTTACATGTTTGGGTTGTACATGTGCTCGACCCTGATGTTATTACTTGGATGAGATATTACGTGTTTGGGTTGTACGTATGCTCGACCCTGATGTTATTACTTGGATGAAGTATATGTAGGTATATAATTATAAGGATGTTTATATATAATTATAAGAATGTTTATATATAATTATAAGTATGTTCATATATACTTACAAGGATGTTTATATATAATTATAGGTATGTTCATATATACTTATAAGGATGTTTATATATCATTATAAGGATGTTTATATATAATTATAAGTATGTTCATATATACTTACAAGGATGTTTATATATAATTATAAGGATGTTCATATATGATTATAAGGATGTTTATATACATATACAAGGATGATTACTTATTATTGATGATGACCTAACTGTTGTAACCCGTTTTATTTTTAAAACTCTTGGAATAATTATGACTATTATTATTTTAGATGTCAATTATTAAAATTTGAGTTCACTCAGCTCAAGCTGACTTTGTGTGCATGTTAGTGTGAGTTTCAGGTTAGGTGGAGTATGCGTTTTCGCTTGAACGTGCACGAGGCTACTTAGACGGTGGAGGGCATACTTAGTCAGAAGTTTTAATGATGAACACTTTTCTTTTAAAGTTTTATTAAATACATTGAAGTTTGGTTTTGGGCATAATTCCCGGGTTTTCGGAACTTGTTTTAATAATTATGATTTTCCGCTGAATTATACTCTGAAATGGTTTTCGAAATGAAATGAATTGTTTTGGGTTTAAGAATTTTGTAAGTTTCGTGTATGATCACCAACTGTAGGATTCCTGGGATTCGAGGTCTTACACTGGAAGAGTCTGTCACCGACACTGTGTCCCCACAAGGACCTTCTCCAGTAGAGATGTCATCAGTTGAGGGGGAGAGCGTTATTCGTCAAATATTCGGTAGCACTCTATTCCCTGATGCAATTCCAAATGAATATGTTGCTAGTACCTCGTACTCGCACAGTACTGTAGCATCGGGATTGAAAAATCCTCTCACTAAAGCTCTCGAAATCCAACCAATTTACCAGCAAACTGTTCTGTTCTCGATCACTCCATTCCATCTAAAATTCAACGGGATCACCCCATTAACAGTATTATTGGTCCCCTTGAAGCTGGCGTCTAAACCAGAAGTCAAACTGTAACAATCAACAACTACTTGTATTCTTGCTTCATTTAACAAATTGAGCCCAAGACGGTTGACATGGCTCTACAAGAACCAATCTGGGTTGACGCCATGCATGAGGAACTCAATCAGTTTGAGAAACTCAAAGTTTGGAGGTTGGTGGAACTACCCGCGGGAAAGAAGTCACTAGACATGAGATGCATCTTTCGTAATAAGCAAGATGACTAGGGGGTTATTGTTAGAAATAAGGCAAGACGTGTCGTTCGTGGTTTTCGTCAAGTTGAGGGTTCGGACTATACTGAGGTGTACGCTCCAGTGGCTCATCTTGAGGCTATTCGGATTTTCTTGGCATATGCATCATACATGGGTTTCACGGTCTATCAGATGGATATCAAGACAGCGTTCTTATATGGTGAGGTAAAGGAAGAAATTTATGTGGATCAGCCACCGGGTTTTGTTGACTCCAAGCATCCGTCGTATGTCTATAAGCTGGAGAAGGCTCTCTACGGCCTTCATCAAGCTCCTCAAGCATGGTATGCGACATTGACTGCTCATCTTTTGCAGCACGGGTATAGGCGTGAAACCATTTATCAGACACAGTTCATAAAGACTGTTGGAAAGGATTTGATATTGGTTCAGATTTATGTGGATGCAATCAACTTCGGTTCTATCAGCTCTGCTCTGTGTTCTGAGTTTGAAGAGGTGATGAAGAAAAGGTTTGAGATGAGTTCATTGGGGAAATGACCATGTTTCTGGGTTTGCAAGTTAGTCAAAGCCCGACATGCATTCTGCTACATCAAGGGAAATACGTCGAGGATGTGTTGGCAAAATTTGAGTTTCAGGACTCCAAAAGTGCGGCGACTCCTATGGCTGAAAGACCTCTTCTTTCTTTAGATCCTGATGTGTGGTGTTGTAAAACACACTTATTTTCCGCACCTTTTATCTACGTTCTTATATTATATTTTATGTATTTTAACTTATATTATCTAGGTTTTACATATTTTTATTTATCTTGTAGGTTTCGGGTTAAAGGAAGGAAAACCGAGCTTTTCGAGGAGCTTTATGGCCTTTTACGCATACGATTTCAAGACGAAGCCCAAAGCCCGGCCCATATGCATCATGGAGGCCCAAGTCTTACACATATTATAACATAACAAAAAAATAAAAAAAACCCTAACTTGGCAGCCCTATTACGATCGGAAGTGGCAGCAGGGAAAAAGAAAAGAAAAGGATAGGTTTCAAGTGTGATGACGGCTAAGGAAGAAGAAGAAGGTTAGAAGCAAGTGTCGGCCACGTTTATCATCGGTTTTACAGCCAAGAGCAGCCCGGAACAGCCTATATCCTTTCATCTTTTTCATTGTTTATACACTTTGATTTAATTGTTCAATTGATTAGTAGTTTTGCAATTACTTGAGATATTGACTTGTTTATGATATTTGTTTATCATTGAATGCTTGAATTGATGTTTGAGATGAGTTATATGATGTTTTTAATGAGTATTCATGGCTTTCCAAATATGATCAGAGGCTAAACTTGTCGGTTCTACCTAGAAATGATGATAATTGTTAGAGTTTGATGAGTTTATTGGATTGTTTGATTAATAGACGTATATTGTTATTGTAAAGTTTGATTTAGACTTGAAATAGGTTGTGTTTAGTGGCTGGAAATTATATCAATTTTATTGCTTAAACCCCCTTGCATTGGTTGATTAGTTTTGTGTTGATTGATTGGTGCATTGTTTAATGACTTTGTGTTTAGGGTTTGTTTGCGGTAGGTACAACCGTAGGGTTTTGTTGCATGAATTTGAGGTTACAGTACAGAGGTTAGGCACCTTCTTAGACACCAAGAGGTGATAAGAAGTTAGGGTCGTCTCATTACCTTTGCATGCTAGAATAAGGATTGCGCGAGAGCAAGTTCGTTTCTTGTCCGGTTTAGGTGTTTTGAGCGACTAGTTGATCTATTTGGTATATGTTGAATTGTTCCTCTATCCTTGGTTGTGTAGTATTCATTACCATTAGGTTCGAGTGTTGGTGTGACCGAGAGGTGAGTCAACATTAGAACACGTTAACGATTGTTTCCCGGTTTGGTTGTTTTAGCCGATTTTGAGTAGTTTAGGCTTGTTGAGTGAGATCGAGAGGTAATCCAGTGTGCCCGAGCGATCCTTAGTCGTGTCATCTTTAGGAGCCGGTGTCTTGATATCATCCAATCTATTTACTTGTTAGGCCTACAGTTTGATTCAGACCTAGGTAGACGTTTTTCTCCATCCGATGTCAACACAGTTAGTTTGTCGTTAAGTTTTCTATTTTTGGTAACTTTTGTCAGTAAGTCTAGTTAGTCCAGTTAAGTAATTAAAAATAAAAAATCAATTAAAATATTATTCTTAGGTAGGTCTTGTCTAGGGTTAGTGATCTTTAGCGTCCTTACGTGTCTACGCGTTCGATACTCGGACTTCCTAGTTCTATACTACTTGCGACCGGTTCACTTGCCGGTTGTGTGTGGTTTAGGATTTTCGTTTTATATTTAAAGCTTAGTTGTGAGAGTCATTGTTATAGGGTTATTCGACGCACATCTAGTTTTTGGCGTCGTTACCGGGGACACGGTTTTTGGCGTTTTGAGAGCGATCCGAGTTAGGACTTACCTTGTGTGCTAATTGTAATTATTTTTGTTTTGTTTATTTGTTAGGATAGTTTGGCTTATTTTATTGAGTTGTATAGTTGTATGCGACAGACTCGATCTCGTGGACCACCCGACACTGAATCATTTCCCAATCCTGAGAGAGAGTTTCGTGAGAGACGTCGCACCGTTTCACCATCATCTACTTCATCATCCGTTGGTAGTTTATCCTCTTCTCCTATGTTTTTGGACTTCAACGATAGGGATAGGATCATGGGCGACAATCCACCACCGAGGAGGACAGTTGTAGACTGGGCCCTACCGGCTAATGCTAGCGCGGTATCCAACATCACACCACCCGCAATTGGAGTTAACGCGAACTGGCAGATTCCGTCGAACATTCTGAATACCATTTCTCATTCTGCTCAGTTCCACGGGTTACTTCACGAAAACCCGCATCATCATCTCACTCGCATCGCGCGTATCTACGACACTTTCCATCTTGTCGGCGTTTCCGAAGACGCCGTCAAACTCCGCGTCTTTATGTTTTCACTCATCAATAAAGCGAGTCTGTGGCTCGAGTCCCTCCCACGGGGCTCTATAGCTACTTGGGCTACCATGCAGACCCAATTTCTTGAGAAATACGATCCTCTGGCTAAGGTCGCTCGTTTGCGTAATCAGATTCATTCTTTTCAGATGGAGGACACCAAGAGTTTTTACGAGGCATGGGAGCTATTCGAAAATTTATTAGCGTTGTGCCCGAACCACGGCTTGCAGGATTGGGCGGTTGTCGAGAAGTTCTATAATGGAGCGACATACGTGACTCAGAAAATGCTTGACACGGTAGCGGGAGGAAATTTGCTGACGACGAAGGACCCGGATGAGTGCATCACGCTGTTTAATGGGCAAGCTATGAGTGGATACCAGAGACCACCCGCTATAGGTTGTAAGACCGTCGATTCCATATCACGCGGCATGCATTCGGTGGACACGAGCACCACTCTTACAACATAGGTAAAGGCGTTGGCGAAGATTGTGAAGGACTTGCAGACGAAGAGCAAGATGTGCGAGATATGCAGAGGAGGGCATGATACCATTCAGTGCCCAGTCAGTTCGCAGGAGGAGGCCGTAGACTTTATAGGAAATCTAAACCGAAATCCAAATTCTTTCAATTCTTATAATTCGGGATGGAGAGGTAATCAGAATTCCAATTGGAGGAGCGGCAATCAGTCCAGTTTTCAGCAGCGTCAGAGTCTATTCCAGGATGCAGGTGAAGGAGCGAGCAGTGGGGAGAATAAGCCCACTTTAGAGGAGATGATGGCGCAGCAGACGCAGATGTTGTCACAGCTTATGACACGAGAGGATACCCGACATAAGGAGACCCAAGAGAAGTTTCGGGAGCACGAGCAGTTCATGAGGAATCAGGGAGCGTCAATTCAGAGTCTTGAGCAGCAGATGGGGGAGATAGCCAGTGGTATTAACGAGAGGCCGCAGGGTACGCTACCGAGTAACACTGAGCAGAACCCGAAGGGAGTCGCGAAAGCTGTGACGAAGAGGAGCAGTGCAGGGGCATGAGATGAGCCCGTGATTCAAGAGATGTCAAGAGGAGGAGGAGTCGAGGAGTCTGCGGTTGATGATAGAGAGGAGCGGGTGGATGAGGAGATTCAGATGGAGTCTCCGCCGACCCAGGTGCATCAGATGTGACACCCGGTAAATTCCCAACCCCTTAAACTAAGTAATCAACCTAATAATTAGGTGATTGTGAATATTAAGCGCGTGCATTTGTTATGTGCGCCCTGCGCGAGCGCGCCATGATAGTCAGCGCGTGCATCTGTTATGTGCGCCCTGCGCGAGCGCACCATGTTAAGAACCAGCGTGAGCATATGTTATATGCGCCATGCGTGAATGTTTTGGCTTTATGTTTTCATGTAACTTAACGTTATGTTGTCTATGGGTTGACCATCCCGCATGATGCTAAGGCGGGTGCATCCTAAATCGTTTATGCGCGTGCGGAAGGGAACTAACCTCCCCGCATGGCGGGAACATTGAGAGCTAGTTTGTCTGAAGCTCCAAGATGGAATTGACTTCAACATGACTGATCACTATGTTGAAATACCAAGACCCCTTGGAGAATCTACAAATGAAACTCAATGTCCCTAACTGCGAGAACGTTACGCACCTACCCGCAGCAAAGAAATATCCTTCACGCAGAAAGCTATGCGCACAAAGTGATGCGCACAGAACACTTAGTCTATTCTCCAGACATAAGGAGATTACTCCCGCCCAAAAGGAAACAGTAGCGTGTTTCAGAGATTTTCCACTTTTTACTGTACACTGACAAAAGTACCTGAAAAAGCACACTGTAACATGAAAAGTCAACTGTCAGCCACCCTATTCTCACCAACCCCAGACCTGCATGTTCTGTCCAAATCAAATCAAGATCTTTTATCCACTCCTCCACTTTTAAGTAAACAATAAACAAATTTCCATACTTTATCATCATTACACCTAGATATGAAAAGATTTCAATCCCCTAAAGCAAGGGATTGTGTTCCCTTGAGTTTGCCTATAAATTTGTAACCTAAATTATCACCCAAAACACACTTCAAAGAACTACAAACTTGCACTAATCCTCTCCCAAGCATCCGTTGTTTTCATTTCCGATCCTGTTACTAGGTAAGCCGAGAATATAACCTTGAGACCTACTATCCAACCCGTATATTCTCCTATTTCTTGATCTTAATATATATACTTCTTGTTATTTAATCGTATTCTAGACCTTCGATTCCGAGGCCAACACCAAGAAAACCCGAATCTCGATTAATCCCTTAACAAGAACCTCAGGTGAGTCTCACAGCCCCCATTTCACTATTTTCACTGTTTTTAACCTGTTTTCGGGGCGAGGGACACGTGTTTAAATTACATTTTATCATGGTATATTTACGAACAATGCAAGCGATTATGTGTTTAACTTATAATTCATTATGGTAAGTTTTCGAGCAATGCAAACAGTTATCTATGGTTTTCGATATGAGTGCACAAGAACGAGTAAGTGATCACTTTACCATTGGAACTCTAAGGGTAGGGACTGCTGGTTTGATCCACCCACTCGTAGGGGTCGCACCTCTTACACAGACGAGTGCCTAGCACGGGGCAGTACTATGGGATTGAGCCCGCTTGTAGAGGTCGCTCCTCTTACGCAGACGAGCGCCTTGTTTTCCGGCACAACGTCCGCGCGTAACCCGCGGGACGGTATTACAGTATTATTCGCTCGTAGTGGCAGCGCCACTTACTCAGACGAGCACAGTTTTCCAGAAGTGTCCGCGCGTAACCCGCGGGACGGTATTACATTATTTTAGCTCGTAGTGGCAGTGCCACTTACACAGACGAGCACAGTTCCCAGAAATGTTCGCGCGTAAACCGCGGAACGATTTTATCAGAATATGTTGATAGAACTATGTTTTACCAAGCATGTGTTTTAATGATGCTACCAGAATTATGTTTCAGAATGATTATGATGCAATACGATTTATCAAGTTACTAAAACTTGTGAACTCACTCAGTTTATACTGATTCAAATATTTTTACGTGTCTTTCAGGAGATAACTAGATAGCGCATGGAGTCACACTTAGAGCACCTCACGCTGAACATCTAAACTAGCTTTTTGGAAGATTTTAGTTCTATCCCTTCGATGCGCGTGGTTGTTCCCGCCGCGCAAGGGGATATGGCTTGGAAATCTTCAACAGTTTTATACTTGGATGTTTTTATGTAATTTTTAAACAATGTAATGTATTGTATTAAACAATTCATGTGCAATGAAAATCTTTGAATGTTTGCAATGGCCCGTGCTTAATTATCAATCCCCACTCGCGCGCGCCCGGCTGTTTCCGCCGCTCAGGGCCGGGTGTGACAGATTGGTATCAGAGCACTGGTTATAGCGAACTAGGAAAAGAAGTTTTAACCTAGACTATAACCGTTGGGGAATCACATGAAATACTTTTCAAAGAAAATATTTTCAAAAGAAACTATACACACACTTAGGAACACGGGTCACACAGTGTCTAGTAAATGATGATAACATTATGTGCTCAGAGTACATGCGCTAAGTTTAATATATTTTCACTCTTTTAAAGCGAGAATGCCTCCAACTAAAGCCAAGGGAATTACCATGACACCCGAGGAACTCGCGGAAATAATCGCGCAGGCGATTGCGACTCATGAGGCCAGCAAGGCCGAATCTAGTCAGGGTCGTCAGAATGAGACCCCAGAACCCGAATCAGGAGCCTTGGACAAAGGATGCTCCTATAAGACATTCATGGCCTGTAGGCCTTGGCCATTCAAGGGAACCGAAGGGGCCATTGGGCTCTACAACTGGATTGACAAGATGGAGACAGTTCTCTCCATTAGCAGATGTAGTGAGAACCAGAAGGTTCTTTACGCGACCTGCATGTTCCAAGAGGCAGCTTCGTCTTGGTGGAAGCTTCAAACGAAAACATTGGGGCGAGAAGTTGCTCTCCACAAGACCTGGGAGGAACTGAAGGAGACGTTGATGAGAAAGTTCTGCTCTCGCGCAGAAATCCAGAGTCTGCAGCAGGAATTCTGGAACCACACAATGGTAGGAACGGATATCGACGCCTACAACAACCGGTTCAACGAACTTTGCCAGTTGGTGCCAGATATGGCAAACACGGAGGAAAAGAAGATCGAGAGGTATATTTTTGGGTTACCTCCTGTTGTTAGGGTTCCGCTCAACGCCGCAGCGCCTCCAACCTTTGATGAGGCGGTAGCGCGGGCCATCACCCTTACAAGGGATACGGTCCGTGCGGGTATGTTAACTACGCGCGGAACCGAGCAGCGAACCTCTGATCCCAAGAGGAAATGGAACTCTCACCACCGAGGGTCCGACTCCAAGCAGCCACCGTTCAAGAAGCAGGAAAGCGCAAGGATTTACGCGATTCAGGCCGCGGAGCCACCACGAAAAGGATACAGTGGCCCTTACCCATGGTGCAACAAATGCAAGTTTCACCACGAGGGTGAATGCGCGAGCGTCACGTGCGCCAAATGTAACAGGCCAGGACACAAGACGGTGAATTGCCGTGCTAAAGAAGCTGGAGCCAATGACAACTGCTACGCATGCGGAAAGCCAGGGCATTTTAGTCGGGATTGCCCGCAAAAGGGGAACCAAGCTCGCGGGAGAGCTTTTGTGATCGGCGCAGGCGAAGCTAAAGAAGAGCCGAATGTGGTAACCGGTACGTTTTTGCTTAACGGACATTTTGCATCTGTCTTATTTGATACTGGCGCTGACCTAAGTTTTATATCTGCTGAGTTTAAAAACTCCCTAGGCCTAGCAACCAGTAGGCTAGACACGCCTTATACTATAGAACTAGCCAATGGTAGGCAGTTATGCGCGAACGAAAGAACTGAAGAATGTGTAATAGTCATGGGAGGTCACGGGTTCAATATTAACTTGTTGCCAATAGACTTGGGAAGTTTTGACATCGTGGTAGGTATGGATTGGTTAGTCGAGAACCACGCGGAAGTTATTTGCCATGAGAAGCAGGTTCGGGTCCCACTGTTGAACGGAGAAACCTTGGTGATTCAAGGGGAAAGAAGGGGAGTTGCGACGAAACTGATTTCGTGCCTAAAGGCGCGTAAGTGCCTAAGGAAAGGGTGCTACGCCTTCCTGGCGCATGTAGTAGAGAAGAAAGGAGATGAGCGAAGAATTGAAGACTTACCAGTAGTGCGCGAATTTCCAGAAGTTTTTCCTGAAGATTTGCCCGGATTGCCGCAGCCGCGACAAGTAGAATTTCGTATTGATTTAGTCCCAGGAGCTGCGCCAGTAGCTCGAGCGCCTTATCGATTAGCTCCATCTGAGATGCAAGAGCTATCCAATCAGTTACAGGAACTATTGGATAAGGGTTTCATACGCCCAAGCTTTTCACCTTGGGGAGCTCCAGTACTGTTCGTTAAGAAGAAGGATGGTTCCTTCCGGATGTGTATTGACTACAGGGAGCTGAACAAGCTGACAGTCAAGAATCGGTACCCTTTACCGAGGATTGACGACTTATTTGACCAGTTGCAGGGATCCAGTTATTATTCGAAGATAGATCTACGGTCCGGATACCACCAACTTAGGGTCCATGAGGAAGATGTGCCGAAAACAGCCTTCCGAACTAGATACGGCCATTATGAGTTCTTAGTGATGCCTTTCGGGCTAACTAATGCGCCGGCTATATTCATGGATCTGATGAACCGCGTGTGCAAACCATACTTGGACAAGTTTGTGATTGTGTTTATAGATGATATTCTGATTTACTCTCGGACCAAGGCCGAGCATGAGCAACACCTGAGATTGATTTTGGAATTGTTGAGGAAAGAAAAGTTGTATGCGAAGTTTTCCAAATGTGAGTTTTGGCTTAGAGAAGTTCATTTTCTCGGTCACGTTGTAAACGAGAAAGGAATACACGTTGATCCTTCTAAAGTCAAGGCCATCGAAAACTGGGAAGCGCCAAAAACCCCAACTGAGGTGAGGCAATTCCTAGGGCTAGCTGGCTACTATCGACGCTTCATTGAGAACTTCTCCAAAATAGCTCTACCTCTGACCGCGCTAACTCAGAAAGACAAGAAGTTTGTTTGGGGCGAAAATCAGGAAACAGCATTTCAAATGTTGAAACAGAAGTTATGTAGTGCGCCAATTTTGTCTCTGCCCGAGGGGACGGATGACATCGTCGTTTACTGCGACGCTTCACATCAAGGACTCGGATGTGTCCTTATGCAGCGAGACAAAGTCATAGCGTATGCCTCGCGCCAACTCAAGACCAATGAAAAGAACTACACAACGCATGATTTAGAACTTGGAGCGGTTGTCTTCGCGCTAAAGTTTTGGCGCCATTACCTCTATGGTACAAAGTGTGTAATCTTTACGGATCACAAGAGCCTTCAACATATATTTGATCAAAAGGATTTAAACATGAGGCAACGAAGATGGGTTGAATTGTTGAACGATTATGATTGTGAAATCAAGTACCACCCTGGAAAGGCGAATGTGGTAGCAGACGCGCTAAGTAGGAAGGAGCGAATAAAAACGCTACGAGTCAAGGCTCTAAGGTTGACCATTCACGCAGATCTCTCTACCCGCATCCGAGACGCTCAGCAAGAAGCCTTGAAACCAGAGTTTGTTAAAAACGAATGCCTTGGGGGTATGGTTAAGAATTTGGAACTGAAAGAGAACGGCAATCTATATTTCGCTAACCGCATATGGGTCCCTCTCAAGGGAGGATTGCGTGAGCAAGTATTGAACGAAGCTCACAAGACGCGGTATTCCGTACATCCTGGCGCAGACAAGATGTACCAAGATGTTAAAACGCTGTATTGGTGGCCCAATCTTAAAGGCGCCATCGCGACGTATGTCAGTAAGTGCCTGACGTGTTCAAAGGTAAAGGCTGAATATCAGAAGCCGTCGGGGTTACTTCAGCAGCCAGAAATTCCCATGTGGAAGTGGGAACAAATCTCTATGGACTTCATCACCAAACTGCCAAGGACACCTGGGGGTTATGACACGATCTGGGTTATTGTAGATCGGCTAACTAAGTCAGCGCACTTCCTGCCGATCAAGGAAACCGATAAGATGGAAAAGTTAGCCAGATTGTATATTCGAGAAGTAGTTTCAAAACATGGAGTCCCAGTGTCCATCATTTCTGATAGAGATAGTCGGTTCACATCAAGGTTTTGGAGATCGTTACAAGAAGCTCTAGGTACTCGCCTTGATATGAGTACAGCTTATCATCCTCAAACGGATGGGCAAAGCGAGCGAACAATCCAGACATTGGAAGATATGCTGCGCGCGTGCGCAATCGATTTCGGAGGTAGCTGGGATACTCACCTCCCATTGGTTGAATTTTCTTACAACAATAGCTATCACACAAGCATTAAGGCTGCGCCGTTCGAAGCTTTGTATGGGCGCAAGTGTAGATCCCCACTGTGCTGGGCTGAAGTGGGTGACAAGCAAATGACTGGTCCAGAATTGATCCAAGAAACAACAGACAAGATTTTTCAGATAAGGGATCGCCTTAAGATAGCGCGCGATAGACAGAAGAGCTACGCAGATGTGCGAAGGAAACCATTGGAGTTTCAAGTAGGGGATAGAATACTTTTGAAAGTCTCTCCATGGAAAGGAGTCCCCCGTTTCGGCAAGCGAGGAAAGTTGAATCCACGCTACATTGGACCATTTGAGATCCTGGAAAGGATCGGTCCGGTTGCTTATAAGCTCCGTTTACCCGCCGAACTCAGTGGAGTTCATGATACGTTCCATGTGTCCAACCTCAAAAAGTGCTTATCTGACGAAACGTTAATTTTGCCGATGGGAGAAATTCACATCGACAAACAGCTGCACTTCATAGAAGAACCTATAGCAGTAACCGATTGGAAAGAACAAAAGTTACGCAGAAGCAGAATCAAGTTAGTAAAGGTTCAATGGAACTCGAGGCGTGGGCCTGAATTCACTTGGGAAAGAGAAGACCAGATGCGCATGAAATACCCACACCTCTTTCAGAACATGGCTTCTGCCAGCAACGTCTCCTAAATTTCGGGACGAAATTCGTTTAACGAGGGGAGAATGTGACACCCGGTAAATTCCCAACCCCTTAAACTAAGTAATCAACCTAATAATTAGGTGATTGTGAATATTAAGCGCGTGCATTTGTTATGTGCGCCCTGCGCGAGCGCGCCATGATAGTCAGCGCGTGCATCTGTTATGTGCGCCCTGCGCGAGCGCACCATGTTAAGAACCAGCGTGAGCATATGTTATATGCGCCATGCGTGAATGTTTTGGCTTTATGTTTTCATGTAACTTAACGTTATGTTGTCTATGGGTTGACCATCCCGCATGATGCTAAGGCGGGTGCATCCTAAATCGTTTATGCGCGTGCGGAAGGGAACTAACCTCCCCGCATGGCGGGAACATTGAGAGCTAGTTTGTCTGAAGCTCCAAGATGGAATTGACTTCAACATGACTGATCACTATGTTGAAATACCAAGACCCCTTGGAGAATCTACAAATGAAACTCAATGTCCCTAACTGCGAGAAGGTTACGCACCTACCCGCAGCAAAGAAATATCCTTCACGCAGAAAGCTATGCGCACAAAGTGATGCGCACAGAACACTTAGTCTATTCTCCAGACATAAGGAGATTACTCCCGCCCAAAAGGAAACAGTAGCGTGTTTCAGAGATTTTCCACTTTTTACTGTACACTGACAAAAGTACCTGAAAAAGCACACTGTAACATGAAAAGTCAACTGTCAGCCACCCTATTCTCACCAACCCCAGACCTGCATGTTCTGTCCAAATCAAATCAAGATCTTTTATCCACTCCTCCACTTTTAAGTAAACAATAAACAAATTTCCATACTTTATCATCATTACACCTAGATATGAAAAGATTTCAATCCCCTAAAGCAAGGGATTGTGTTCCCTTGAGTTTGCCTATAAATTTGTAACCTAAATTATCACCCAAAACACACTTCAAAGAACTACAAACTTGCACTAATCCTCTCCCAAGCATCCGTTGTTTTCATTTCCGATCCTGTTACTAGGTAAGCCGAGAATATAACCTTGAGACCTACTATCCAACCCGTATATTCTCCTATTTCTTGATCTTAATATATATACTTCTTGTTATTTAATCGTATTCTAGACCTTCGATTCCGAGGCCAACACCAAGAAAACCCGAATCTCGATTAATCCCTTAACAAGAACCTCAGGTGAGTCTCACAGCCCCCATTTCACTATTTTCACTGTTTTTAACCTGTTTTCGGGGCGAGGGACACGTGTTTAAATTACATTTTATCATGGTATATTTACGAACAATGCAAGCGATTATGTGTTTAACTTATAATTCATTATGGTAAGTTTTCGAGCAATGCAAACAGTTATCTATGGTTTTCGATATGAGTGCGCAAGAACGAGTAAGTGATCACTTTACCATTGGAACTCTAAGGGTAGGGACTGCTGGTTTGATCCACCCACTCGTAGGGGTCGCACCTCTTACACAGACGAGTGCCTAGCACGGGGCAGTACTATGGGATTGAGCCCGCTTGTAGAGGTCGCTCCTCTTACGCAGACGAGCGCCTTGTTTTCCGGCACAACGTCCGCGCGTAACCCGCGGGACGGTATTACAGTATTATTCGCTCGTAGTGGCAGCGCCACTTACTCAGACGAGCACAGTTTTCCAGAAGTGTCCGCGCGTAACCCGCGGGACGGTATTACATTATTTTAGCTCGTAGTGGCAGTGCCACTTACACAGACGAGCACAGTTCCCAGAAATGTTCGCGCGTAAACCGCGGAACGATTTTATCAGAATATGTTGATAGAACTATGTTTTACCAAGCATGTGTTTTAATGATGCTACCAGAATTATGTTTCAGAATGATTATGATGCAATACGATTTATCAAGTTACTAAAACTTGTGAACTCACTCAGTTTATACTGATTCAAATATTTTTACGTGTCTTTCAGGAGATAACTAGATAGCGCATGGAGTCACACTTAGAGCACCTCACGCTTAACATCTAAACTAGCTTTTTGGAAGATTTTAGTTCTATCCCTTCGATGCGCGTGGTTGTTCCCGCCGCGCAAGGGGATATGGCTTGGAAATCTTCAACAGTTTTATACTTGGATGTTTTTATGTAATTTTTAAACAATGTAATGTATTGTATTAAACAATTCATGCGCAATGAAAATCTTTGAATGTTTGCAATGGCCCGTGCTTAATTATCAATCCCCACTCGCGCGCGCCCGGCTGTTTCCGCCGCTCAGGGCCGGGTGTGACATCAGAGGAGCAGCCCAGGGAGTTCAGCACAGGCCGAGAGATAGTAGTTACCGAACGAGCCACCAATAGTCTACAAACCTAGAGTGCCATACCCCGGGAGACTCCGCAGAGATAGATATGAGGAACAGAATTCTAAATTTCTTGATCTTTTGAAACAGCTTAACCTTAATATTCCATTCCTTGAGGCACTGACTCAGATGCCTAAACACGCGAAGTTCCTTAAGGATATTCTGTCGAATAAGGAGAAATTAGCTGAGGTAGCTTCCATCCCTTTGAGGGTGCTAGTTGTTCTGTTGTCTTACAGAGGAATCTACCGGAGAAGATGTCCTATCCAGGGAGTTTCACGATTCCTTGCATCTTGAACGATGATACGGTGATTCATGCGCTGGCTGATCTTGGCGCCAATATTAATCTTATGTCGTATTCCGTTTATAGCAAGCTGGGTTTAGGCGAACCGAGGCCAACCAGGATGAGTATCCAGCTTGCTAATCGTTCTGTGAAATACCTTCGAGGGGTGGTCGAGAACATGCTTGTTCGTGTCAAAAATTTCTTGAACGATGATGATAGCGTACCGCTTATTTTAGGTCGACCATTCCTTGCCACTGCACAGGAATTGGTCGACGTCTGCGAGGGTAAGTTGATCTTGAGAGTTGGGGATGAGAACGTCACCTTTGACGTTTGACAGTCACTTACACACCCCAAGTCTGCTGATGACTCCTTGTACTTTATCGATACGATCATGGAGCAAGTTAGGGAGTTTTTCAGTGAGATCTGTGGAGGATCTACCTCCAACACTCATATTCTCGATAGGGACATTCTAGAAATTGAGATGGTTGCCATGACCGATCAGTCAATGGAAGAAGACACTGAGTCACATACCCCTGAGTCTGAAGTGTTAACTAGGATCGTACGAGACTATCCGATGGACCGACCTTCCGTCGAGAGTTCGTTAGAGCTTAAGGATTTGCCCGCCCATCTGGAGTATGTGTTTTTGGATGAGGAGAGGAAGTTGCCGGTTATTATTGCATCTACTTTGACGGAGGTCGAGAGAGAGAGAGATTGTTGAGGGTGCTTCGAGAGCACAAGGAGGCCATTGCATGGAAGATTATCAACATTAAGTGTATCAACCCTTCGTTCTGCACTCATAAAATCCTCATGGAGGATGATTATAGATCTGTCGTTCAGCCGCAGCGGAGGTTTAATCCAAAGATGCAGGAGATCATGAAGAAGGAGATTATCAAACTCCTTGATGCGCGGATCATTTTCCCCATTTCTGATAGTTCGTGGGTTACTCCAGTCCAAATGGTTCCTAAAAAGGATGGCATGACTGTCGTCACCAATGAGAGGAACTAGCTCATTCCCACTAGGATTGTGACCGCTTGGAGAGTCTGCACTGATTACCACAGACTGAATGATGCCACGAGGAAAGACCACTTTCCTTTACCTTTCATTGATCAGATGCTGGAGCGTTTGGCATGTCAGCAGTATTATTGCTTCTTGGATGGTTTCTCCAGGTACTTTCAGATTCCGATTGCTCCCAATGACCAGGAGAAAACCACGTTTACCTGCCCATACGGAACGTTTGCCTATAGATGTATGCCGTTCGGACTGTGGAACGCTCCAGCCACATTTTAGAGGTGCATGTTGGCTATATTTCATGACATGATCGAGGACTCCATGGACGTGTTCATGGACAATTTTTCTGTGTATGGGAGCTCTTTTGATCAGTGTCTCTCCAACCTTGAGAGGATGTTGGCCCGATGCGTTGACACCAACCTAGTCCTTAACTGAGAGAAGTGTCACTTCATGGAACGCGAGGGCATCGTTTTGGGGCATCGTATTTCGAATGCGAGGATAGAGGTCGACCGTGCGAAGGTCGAGACCATTTCTAATCTTCCCCCACCCACTTCTGTGAGATCCATCCGGAGTTTCTTGGGTCACGCTGGATTCTACCGTCGGTTCATTAAAGATTTTTCTAATATCGCGAGACCCATGACCAAACTTCTGGAGAAGGATGCCCCATTTGTGTTTTCTGAGCAGTGTATCGAGGCGTTTGATCTTTTAAAAGACAAACTCGTTAACGCCCCGATCATGATTGCACCCTACTGGTCGCTTCCCTTTGAGTTGATGTGTGATGCGAGCGACTTCGCAGTCGGAGCGGTTCTTGGTTAGGGGAAGGATAAACACTTCCATCCGATTTACTATGCTAGCCGGACCTTGAATGGTGCGCAGGAGAGTTACACCACCACCGAGAAAGAGCTTTTAGCTATGGTGTTTGCATTCGATAAATTCAGGTCCTATCTAATTCTATCCAAGACGATTGTGTACACCGATCATCTGCCATTCGTTATCTCTTTAGCAAACAGGATGCTAAGCCACGTCTTATCCGATGGATCCTTTTGCTTCAAGAGTTTGATAAAGAAATCCGTGATAAAAAGGGGGCCGAGAATGTGGCAGCTGATCATCTTTCACGTCTTGAGGGGGCTGAGTTAGGATAGCCGGGGGTCAGGATTAATGACCACTTTCTGACAGAGAGTCTCATGTTTGTTTCGAATTAGGATGAGGGTTTTCCATGGTTCGCCTACTTCGCGAACTATCTTGCAGACGGGTACTACTCGAAGACGTCTTACCAGCAAAAGAAGAAATTCTTTGCTGATGTTAAGTTTTACCTGTGGGACGACCCGTATCTCTTTTGTATAGGTGCTGACCAGTTGATCAGGATGTGTTTTGACGTTAAGGAGGGATGGCAGATTCGGAGCCCTTGTCATGTTGGACCGACAGGAGGTCACCATGGTGCGACTTTGACGGCGAAGAAGGTTTTTGATTGTGGTTTTTATTGGCCTTCGAATTTTAAAGATGCGCACGCGTTTGTGAGGAGTTGTGATCGTTGCCAGCGGGTCAGCAACATTTCTTCGCGAAATGAAATGCCCCAAAATGCTATTCAGGTTTGTGAGGTTTTTGATGTTTGGGGCATTGATTTCATGGGACCGTTTCCATCTTTGCGTGGGAACAAGTACATACTCGTGGCGGTTGATTATGTTTTGAAGTGGGTTAAAGCCAAGGCCTTACCCACGAATGATGCCCGAGTTGTACTCCGTTTTCTCAAGAGCGTTTTTGCTCGTTTTGGTGTCCCGAAGGCGTTGATCAGTGATAGAGGAACTCACTTCTGCAATGTGCAGATGGAGAAGGCGTTGCGACTGTTGGGTTGGATTTTTTGATAAGGAAGATTGGAATCTTCTCAACCTCCTCAGAAAACCACTAAGTATGGAATTCGAGCAAGCCAAGACAATCGAGCATGGTTTTACTACTTCGAGCAAGGTCTTCTGAACCTTAAATGGTTAATTCTTCTAAGTGTTAAGGCTTCGAGCAAGCTACACTTCAACGAGCAAAAGTATTCTTCTATCGAGCATGGATTGCCAATCTAGCAAGCAGCTCGATCATACAAGTTTTAACAAAGTGTTACGAGCACAGGATCATCGAGCACATGGGGACAAGCATGGATGCAATAAGAAGATATCAAGTGATCAAAGCAAGGACTTCAGGCATAGTTCAATTCCCGAGCAAGATTTACATCCGAGCATGCTAAAGATTGCTGAATAAGTATAACTGAAGACATCAAGAAGAATGAGCTTGCTCGATGGACTAGTTCGAGCAAAGCATGGACAACTCATGAAGAACGAAGCTTACTGGAGGAGAATATATTCTCCAAAAGAGAATATATTCTAAGTAAAATATGCTCGAAGACACTCATCGAGCATGCCTAGCATAGTGAGCTTGCTCGAGCAAGATTGTTATCTTGCTCGAGAAATCAACACTTGTATTATTTTGTATTTCATTATGTAATTATTAGGAACTTTTAGAAGGAATGTCAGGGTCTATAAATAGGGGTCCTAGGATACCTTTTAGGACACGGATTTCCAGACGAAATACAGGCTGGCACGCACTGAATACGAAAAAACATTCCAAAGAATATTCTCTTTGTTTTCTCGTACAATAGTCGCCGCCGTCACACAAAACCCTAGACATTCCTGTCACTGTTCCATTAATAATGTATTTATTACAGTGAATCTTTGTCTATTGAATGAGCTTTTATTGACCATTTATTACTGTTTTGTGTTTGTTATTCACACCCCTTTGTTCCCACTCGTTGGATATCCTGATTCCGCCGGGATATTCAACAGGCCTTTTGGGTAATCGAGTCGGTGTGTTCTAGTCTACCTCTAGAAGGTTTCACCCGATTCACGGTCCTGACAGCGACGCTATGGGGTCACCCATCGGCTTACAACCGCCTACCACCCACACACTAGTGGGCAGGTAGAAGTGAGTAATCGGGGGATCAAACGTATTCTTGAGAAAACGTTTCAACAAACAAGATTCCAAGGCTACTCGGACAAGAAAACTTCATAAAATGGAAAGTGTTGTTTGAAGCGGCTGTGAACTACAATGACCCAGAGCTGTGGATGTATATCACTGAAGGAAACTACGTTCCTTCAACAGCTCCAAACAACAACGCAACTGTTGAACTGAAGATGAAGAAGAGGGATGATAAAGCTATGTCTATGCTGAAATTAGGGCTTTCTTGGGAAATTCTGACAACCGTAAATCATCACAAGACTGCAAAGGGCATGTATGATGCAATTATTGAAATGTTTGAGGGGAATACAGAATTGAGAGACATCAAGAAAGACAGAGTGAAACAGCAGCTTGACAAATTCAAGTTCAAGGAAGGAGAAAGACTAAAGTCAGTTCTGCAAAGGTTCATGATGATTGTGAATGAAATTAGAACAACAGACCTTCAGATATCTGATTTTGACCTGAACAAGAAACTTCTATCATCTTTGTCTGGTGAGTGGTACACTGCCAGCAAGTTCATCTAAGAGAAGACCAGCTTTTCTAATTTCAAGTTAGATGATGTGATAGCCTTCCTCAAGGCTGCAGAACATGAAATGATTGAAAACCATATGATTCGAGAGGACAAGCCAAGCATTCAAATGAACAATGCTCTTGTGGCACCCATGGGCAATCTCTCAATCAAGAATCAACAGCCTATTGTTGAGGAACCATCAGAAACCAACTCATCTTGCAGTAGTCAATCAAGATTTAATGTTCAGCTGATTGAAGATGACATACCATCTCTAGCAACTGGGCAAACTACTTTCATGCATCACAACCCAACTCAAGGAACAGACTACCAGGCCTTGTTCTCCATGTTCACTGAGTCATACCATGCCTTTGTGGCCAAGAATCTGATAAATACAAGCATTAAGCAAGAAGACCTAGAACAAATAGATGCTGATGATTTTGAAGATATGGACATTAAATGGCAAGCAGCTATGCTAGCAGTGAGGAGCAAGAAATTGTATAACAAGACAGGTAGAACAAGCTTCAATGGTCCAACTGAAAGAATTAGATTTGACAAATCAAAGGCCATCTGTTATAATTGTCAACAACCTGGACACTTTGCAAGAGAATGTAGCATGCCAAGACAAGCTGGAAATCAATTGAATCAAAATCAATTCTACCAGAACCAGAATCAAAATGTCCAGCAGCAAAGAAATCAGATTACCAACCAGAACCCCTACCAAAATCCGAACAGACCCCAACAGCAAACATTTCAACCTTAAAGAAACAACCAATTATAGGCTCACACAAACCAGAACATATCAAATCAGAAAAATGTGAACCAGCAGATAGACCAAGGAAATGTTGTTACCAGGGTGTCACAAGATGGGGAATTTGATTGGAGCAATCATGCTGCTGAAATTGAGAGGGCAAATGTTGCATTTATGGTAAAGGTGCATGACCAGGCTGAATCTTCAAATACTCAGGTACAATCTGATATCTCAATTTCGGATATTCTTATTACTATTGATCAACTTAATCAGGAGATTGGAAAATGGAAAACTGAGTGTGGGAGGAAGGAAGCCTTTTTGAATGTGTATGAAACAAGTGAGGCAACCTATGAAAGTCAAATCAAAGGAC
The DNA here is from genome assembly GCF_021521415.1 of Bidens hawaiensis. Lineage (NCBI taxonomy): Eukaryota > Viridiplantae > Streptophyta > Magnoliopsida > Asterales > Asteraceae > Bidens > Bidens hawaiensis. Next base: position 234,684 of record NW_027493796.1, read on the forward strand.
TTGAGGATGACTGTATGCTGGCATACCAGACCCAATCAAGAATGACCATTGAAATTGAAGGGTTGAAAAAGATGTATGCAGAAGAAAAGATGAAGAATGCTGAATTGCTAATTCAAATGGATTTCTTGAAGAACCTTGTTTCTACTGGCAATATTGTGGGATATGTTGATAAAATGACTGAAGAAGAGAAGTACAAAAATGTTCCACCGCCTTTTTGTGACAGCTACCCACTGAAAGTTGACAAGGAGAGTAGAAGTGAATACCTTAAGCAGTTCAAGAATGTTTTTGATGACAAAGAAGAGTTTGTAAAGCAATATGCTGATGTGTATGTAGAACAGACTGGAGAGTTTGCAGTAAAGCAGATTGAGGAGCCAGAATTTGAGAAGAATGACAAATTGCTAGGAGAAAACAAGAAATGGAGTGAATACTCCAGCGAAGACAGCAATTGAAGTTGTGGAAGCTCTAAGTCATTTAAGGGCAAGAAGAAAAGAGGATCAAGCAAAAAGAAAAGTGAAAAGATTCCTCTTCTGCCAAAAATGACTCCAAAGATGAAAAAGCACTATGAGAAGATTAGAAGAGAACATGTGGTGTTTGACATTTGTGCAAGACCACAGACTGAAATCAAGAAAAGAACAGAAGAAAATGTGAAATCTTCCTATGATCAGTCACATCCTCCAATCTATCTAGTTTTCTCAAACCATGAACTTTTTGACATTGGAGATGTGGAATATGTTCAAATGAGATTTGTTGGAAATGAAAAAGGAAGCATTTTAAGAACCCATTCCAAGTTCAAGCCTGTTGTATTTGTCAAAGAAAAATATCATCTGGAGCCTGATCTGGACAAACCAATCAACATGGACTTCAGCAATTCACTATGTCCTAAAACCTCCCTAGGCTTTGATTTTCCCAAACCCAGTGACAAAAATTAAAGACAAGTAATTGCTTGAAGATATGGGGAGCTATGCAAAGATCTGGTGCAAGAAGTGTGATGCATATGGTCATCACACTAACTCTTGTTGGTTTGAAGTGGAAGAATTTGAAGTTCCTGATGTGGTTTGTGGGTTTGATATGAAAGGATATAAGAAAATGTATCAAAGATATTTAAATGAAGAAAAAGACAGTTCAGATGATGAAAAGAAAAGGTCAGTGCTTGAAAAGAGACTGAAACAAGTCTTAAAGATCAAAGATGAACCAAGTGTGTCTAGCAAACCTGCAAAGAACAAAAGGTCGAGTGACAAAGGAAAGGAGAAGACTAAACCTGGTGTTCTTAATGGAGATGAGAAATTTCTGATGAAGCAGGGCTTTGAACCAAGAGGGTTCCAATGAAAGACTAAGAAGGAGGTGACTGAAAAGAAGAACTATGTGATTGAGCAAACTGAAAATCTAATCAAAACACAAGTTGTGAATGATGGGGCAGATTCTGACATAGAAGAAGATTGTGAAATTGTGTATGAAGACCCACCTCCAGTTCCAACTCCAACTCCCGATGAATCTTCCACTGACACTGAACTACAAACTGATGCAGTTTGTAAATCAGATTCAAACTAATTCTGTTTTATGTGTATGTGCAGGAACAGTCCTTGAACAAAAATGACTCATGGTATACAGTGGGTGTTCCAGGCACATGACATGTGATAAGCGTGTGTTAATAAACTATGAAAAGAAATATGAAGGGCCAGTTGCCTTTGGGAGTGATGAATATGGAGGAAAGATTGTTAGAAAAGGAACACTCACAAATGACAAAGTATCCTTTGAGAATGTGCTGCTTGTTGAAGGACTACAATACAACTTGCTCAGCATTTCTCAAGTATGTGATAAAGGATACAAAGTGGCTTTCAATGATGAACACTGCCTGATCTTGAAGCCTGAATTTGTTATTCCAGCTGACATGATTATGATGATGGCTCTAAGAAATGGCAACCTCTATGAACTGAGAATGAATACTGCAACTTCAAGAGGTGGTTCATGCTTTGTGTCAAAAGCAACTGAAAAAGAAACTAAGCTATGGCATAGGAAGATGTGTCATGTGAATTTAAAGAACATGAACAAACTTGTAAAAGGTGAACATGTTGTTGGCCTTCCCACAAAAGAGTTCAAATTGGAAGAAAAATGCACATCCTGCGTGAAAGGGAAACAACACAAATCCTCACATAAAAGCAAAATGATAAATACTATTGATGAGGTCTTGGAACTACTAAACATGGATCTTCAATTGAATTTTCAAAAAGAAAATGGTTTTAAATGATAAAAGTTTTTGATTAAGCAACACTATTTTCGGTGACAATAAATAAGAGAAATGATAATACTATCTAAGTTCCCAGCTTCAAAGAAGCAAGAAACTGATTTCTGGGAAATTGAATCCAACCTAAATTGGGAAATGATAGAAAACTGTTTAAGATAACTAACCCATGGATTGTAAGTTCAAAAGGCTTTGAGTACAGTCATTGGCAAAGTATGGTAGCTTTCCATAATTTGTAGTTGCAATATGTGATATACACTTAAACTGGCTGAAGTATGATGTGGTGAAGCATTGGAAAATAAGGTATGTTCTCTAGCACATCTCTCCAAATGATAGGTAGAAAGGTCATTATCCAATCATACACGAGCCCGTTGGTGTTTCTGGTCTACAAAAATCTATTAAGTATTTGAGCAGATATAAATTATTGATATATGGAAAACCTCTCAAAAGAAAAGAGAGAGAAAAAGATTGAAAAGTATAGAAAGATCAAAAGTATAATATATATATATATATATATAAGTTAGCTGATTTCATGACTTAAGGGGCACTAAGGGAACTACAGGGGTGGGGCATACAAGTAAGTCCTAAACACCCTGAATGTAAGGCATTTAAGTCTGCATGGCATGTAAGTCCAACGTTTAACCTTACAGTCTGTTATCAAAGACAAAATATAAATAAATAACTGCTCTATTTTACAAAATTCAATTTTGACCAGGGCATCAGGGGGGACAGAGTCAATTCGGGGTGATTTGGAGAACGCTAAATACGCTTTGAGCAAAACTCAAAGGTCTGAGAGTGTGAGGCCTGTGCCACCAAGGAACTTAAACTTGCTGACACATCTCTATTTTTACAAAAGATCAAAGACCTTAAGGGCTGTGACTGAAGATCGGGAAGAACATCTCATCATCTTTAGGGATGATTTGAGAAATTTTACAAAGGAACAATTAACCAGGATGGCTGAACTGACCTTGTATGAAAATCAAATCAGAAGTCAGCCATCTGGTCAATAAAGGAATGATCTTTCTAAATTCTTAAAAGAACAAGCTGAAAGAGGATTCTCATTCCTGATGCAGAAGAACAGAGAAATTAAGAGTCAAACTGATAGGGAAAAGAGGATAAATGAAGTACACACATCTAAGCTTTCCCTCTTTAACTTGAAGAAACAAAGAACTCAAGCAAGCAGCTCATACCACAAAAGGAAGACCTTGAAAGACTACTCAGTCAGGGAGCATGAGAAGAACTCAAAGGTCTGAGAGTGTGAGGCCTGTGCCACCAAGGAACTTAAACTTGCCCACACATCTCTATTTTGACAAAAGATCAAAGACCTTAAGGGCTGTGACTAAAGATCGGGAAGAACATCTCATTATCTTTAGGGATGATTTGAGAAATTTTACAAAGAAACAATTAACCAGGATGGCTGAACTGACCTTGTATGACAATTAAATCAGAAGTCACCCATCTGGTCAACAAAGGAATGATCTCTCTAAATTCTTAAAAGAACAAGCTGAAAGAGGATTCCCATTCCTGATGCAGAAGAAAAGAGAAATTAAGAGTCAAACTGATAGGGAAAAGAGGAATAAGAGGATAAATGAAGTACACACATCTGAGCTTTCCCTCTTTAACTTGAAGAAACAAAGAACTCAAGCAAGCAGCTCACACCACAAAAGGAAGACCTTGAAAGAGTGCTTGGCTATGAGAGAGGTTATGCAGGAACCAAACTCAGAGGTACAACAATTCGGAAGAATCACATACATAACATACAATCAACACGATGATTCCACTACTTGAGAAATGAGTCTGGAATACCAATTGCGGTGATAAGACATGATGAAGATATGAAATTCATGCATCCACAAGACTTACAAGATCAAATTAATGCAAGATTTCCAAGTGATGCCTCCGATTCTTCAGAGCTCGACATGCTCAAACAAAGGGCTGCCTATGTCAAGAGACTAAAGGAAAGATCTGATGCTAGGAGCTGAGGAAGAAGATAAAAGATTGGAGCAAACTGACGATTATTTTTTTGTTGTTTCTGTTTATCTTTGTAAATTATTATGTTTAATGAATGAAAACCTTAACTTGTAATACCAAAGAGGCAGAATTCCTAATTGTGTAATGAAATGCAATGTTCTTGATTGATATATATTATATGTCTGATACATGTGTAACTCTATGTAGGTATGTTTTGGTGCATCTGAGCTTGTTCCAATCTAGGGGGGAGATTGTTGGGTCTGATTTTTTGAAAAGGAAGATTGGAATCTTCTCAAACTCCTCAGAAAACGGCTAAGTATGGAATTCGAGCAAGCCTAGACGATCTAGCATGGTTTTACTACTTCGAGCAAGGTCTTCTGAACCTTAAATGGTTAATTCTTCTAAGTGTTAAGGCTTTGAGCAAGCTACACTTCAATGAGCAAGAGTATTCTTCTATCGAGCATGGATTGCAAATCGAGCAAACAGCTTGATCATACAAGTTTTAACCAAGTGTTATGAGCACTGGATGATCGAGCACATGGGGACAAGCATGGATGCAATAAGAAGATGTCAAGTGATCAAAGCAAGGACTTCGAGCACAGTTCAGTTCCCGAGCAAGATTTACATCCGAGCATGCTAAAGATTGTTGAATAAGTATAACTGAAGACATCAAAAAGAATGAGCTTGCTCGATGGACTAGTTCGAGCAAAGCATGGACAAGTCATGAAGAACGAAGCTTACTGGAGGAGAATATATTCTCCGAAAAAGAATATATTCTAAGTAAAATATGCTCGAAGACACTCATCGAGCATCCCTAGCATAGTGAGCTTGCTCGAGCAAGATTGTTACCTTGCTTGAGGACTCAACACTTGTATTATTTTGTATTTCATTATGTAATGATTAGGAACTTCTAGAAGGAATGTCAGGGTCTATAAATAGGGGTCCTAGGATACCTTATAGGACACGGATTTCCAGACGGAATACAGGCTGGCATGCACTGAATACAAAAAAACATTCCAAAGAATATTCTCTTTGTTTTCTCGTACAATAGCCGCTGCCGTCACACAAAACCCCAGACATTCCTTTCACTGTTCCATTAATGATGTATTTATTACAGTGAATCTTTGTCTATTGAATGAGCTTTTATTGACCATTTATTACTGTTTTGTGTTTGTTATTCACACCCCTTTGTTCCCACTCGTTGGATATCCTGATTCCGCCGGGATATTCAACAGACCTTTTGGGTAATCGAGTCGGTGTGTTCATGTCAACCTCTAGAAGGTTTCACCCGATTCACGGTCCTGACAGTGATGTTATGGGGTCACCCATCGGCTTGCAACCGCCTACCACCCACACACTAGTGGGCAGGTAGAAGTGAGTAATCAGGGGATCAAACATATTCTTGAGAAAACGGTTGGTTCGAATCGTCGGGATTGGTCCGACAAGTTGGATGTTGCGTTGTGGGCCTTCCGTATAGCCTACAAAACTCTGACCGGTTCCACACCATTTCGGATGATTTATGGGAAGGCCTGCCACCTGCCTTTCGAGTTGGAGCACCGTGCTTCATGGGCCCTACAGAGGGTCAATTTGATATGTCCGCCGCGGAAAGCACTCGTTTCCACCAGTTGCACGAGTTAGATGAGCTGAGGGATCACGCCTATGAACAGTCGTTTAGGTACAAGGAGTGGACGAAGGAACTGCACGATAGGAAATTGAAGGGTAACAAGCAGTTCAAGTGTGGGGATTTGGTCTTATTGTATAATTCCCGGTTGAGGTTATTCCCGGGAAAGTTGAGATCCCGTTGGTAGGGACCGTTCACGGTCACTGAGGTTTTCCCGTATGGCACTGTTGAGATAGAGGATAAAGGCGGGAAGTTTAAGGTGAACGGTTATAGACTGAAGCACTACATTGGCGAGCCGATGGCTGATTAGACTGTCAAGGTATTCTACCTTGACTCGCTCTCCGAGACGTAGACGTTATGGATGCATCACTCGGGAGACTGCCAGAGTTGTAGAGTTTGTATAACTATTATCTATTTGTGCTATCTGTTTATTTGTTTTTATCTATTTCAGGATGTCCTAAAATGAAACCGCTGGTACTCAATCTCCATTCAAGTCGGTCGATTTAAGGGTTGTTCTATTATAAAAAAAAAATTATAAAAACCAAAAACACAAAAATAGGTTTATTTGTTTATGTTTTTGTTTTCCATTTTGTACGCCGCTACATGCGAGCGAGATTGAGTTTTACAGGTTATATTATGCGCATCGTAGCTACGATGGCGTTTCGGAACAGGTTCTCCCGAGGTTGCGACCGCGAATGAAATTCTATACTGTCGCTTGGTTACTACTCAGCTGTTGAAGATTCTACACACAAACCAGGGGAGTAACCGGTTCTTTGTTTTAGTCTTGTATACTATATTTTTTACTTTGTGTTTTATTTTTATTTTATTTTATTTCTTTTCCTTGTACTCATCGAGGACGATTTCGTTCTAAGTGTGGGGATGGGGTTTATTTTACTTAGTTGTAGAAATTTAAAAAAAAATGAAAAATTTGAAAAAAAAATAATCCCTTGAAATTTGTTTTCTCTACGTTAAACAGGAAATGATATTATTACCGAGTAGTGGTTATTTTATAACTTCTTGGTGTTTCAAAAATATATATATAATAAATAAGAACAGTGCCCATTAGACCCGCACGTAATGTATGGCAACCAAACAGTTTAGACTCAGTAATCATTGTGCTGGTAGGCTCAACCTTTGAGAATGAAAGGGCGGTTTGGTTGTTAACCTAATTGAACCTTTTAAATAGCCTGACTTTAGTGGGAAACATCTTAGGGTTTTATTTGTTTAACTAAGCCCGTAACAGGACTGGAATGAAAAGCCGAGTTATACACAAGCCTCGAGTTATATGATCACCTTTAAATAAAAACCTAATTTTTGTATAGTACTTAAATATATAATCTTATGTATACGTATCTATTCCTGCAAATAGCAAAAGACAGTTTTGCTCGGCCCTTTGTTGCAGTCTGTATTATCGTCCAACATGGTAGACTTTTCAAAAAAAAATGCAAAAAGCCAAAAGGCAAAGCAAAAGGCCAAAAGGCAGAAAAAAAATATTCAAATCAAAACCACCATGAAGGAAACTACTGTCGGTCGATCAAGGACCAAGTTAGAGTTTATAGGTTGTATATGAGTCGAAAATGTTTTGATCATGTGGCAATAGGTTTAAGTCAAATTGGGGTGATCCGGCCCGGTAAAACCATAATGGAACGTGGTGAAGTGGCGGCAGGGCTTTCAAGTGTGGGTCCCGCTTAGTCATACAAACTAATGAAATTGTCACGCCTTATTTGCCTCGGTAAGTATTAGGGACATGGGTTTAAGTGGATAGCAATACCGGCAATCGACCTGATCTAGCTTATTAGGTGAAAGTTGGAAGAAATATTTGGGTAACGGGTCACTTGTTCTAATACTTTAAAAAAAATATATTAATAATAATAAATAAATAAAACCAAGAATGGTCGGTTGAACTCGGTTATGATCCTGTGTAGTATTCTTTTTCAGAGACGAAAAAGTCTTAAATGTGGGGATATTTGATGTGTTGTAAAACACACTTGTTTTCCGCACCTTTTATCTACGTTTTTATATTATATTTATGTATTTTAACTTATATTATCTAGGTTTTACATATTTTTATTTATCTTGTAGGTTTCGGGTTAAAGGAAGGAAAAACCGAGCTTTTCGAGGAGCTTTATGGCCTTTTACGCAAACGATTTCAAGACCAAGCTCAAAGCCCGGCCCATATGCATCATGGAGGCCCAAGTCTTACACATATTATAACGTAACAAAAAAGTAAAAAAAACCCTAACTTGGCAGCCCTATTGCGATCGGAAGTGGCAGCAGGGAAAAAGAAAAGAAAAGGCTAGGTTTCAAGTGTGGTGGCGGCTAAGGAAGAAGAAGAAGGTTAGAAGCAAGTGTCGACCATGTTTATCATCGGTTTTTACAGCCAAGAGCAGCCCCTAAACAGCCTATATCCTTTCATCTTTTTCATTCTTCATACACTTTGATTTACTTGTTCAATTGATTAGTAGTTTTGCAATTACTTAAGATATTGACATGTTTATGATATTTGTTGATCATTGAATGCTTGAATTGATGTTTGAGATGAGTTATATGATGTTTTTAATGAGTATTCATGGGTGTCCAAATATGATTAGAGGCTAAACTTGTCAGTTCTACCTAAGAATGATGATAATTGAGTTTGATGAGTTTATTGGATTGTTTGATTGATAGACGTATATTGTTATTGTAAAGTTTGATTTCGACTTGAAATAGGTTGTGTTTAGTGGCTGGAAATTATATCAATTTTATTGCTTAAACACCCTTGCGTTGGTTGATTAGTTTTGTGTTGACTGATCAGTGCATTGGTTGATTCTAGACTTTGTGTTTAGGGTTTGTTTGCGGTAGGTACAACCGTAGGGTTTTGTTGCGTGAATTTGAGGTTAAAGTACAGAGGTTAGGCACCTTCTTAGAGACCGAGAGGTGATAAGAAGTTAGGGTCGTCTTATTACCTTTGCATGCTAGAATAAGGATTGCGCGAGAGCGAGTTCATTTCTTGTCCGGTTTAGGTGTTTTGAGCGACTAGTTGATCTATTTGGTTTAAGTTGAATTGTTCCTCTATCTGTGGTTATGTAGTATTCATTACCATTAGGGTCGAGTGTTGGTGAGACCGAGAGGTGAGTCAACATTAGAACACGTTAACGATTGTTTCCCGGTTTGGTTGTTTTAGCCAATTTTGAGTAGTTTAGGCTTGTTGAGTGAGACCGAGAGGTAATCGAGTGAGCCCGAGCGATCCTTAGTCATGTCATCTTTAGGAGCCGGTGTCTTAATATCATCCAATCCATTTACTTGTTAGGCCTACAGTTTGATTCAGACCTAGGTAGATGTTTTTCTCCATCCGAAGTCGACACAGTTAGTTTGTCGTTAAGTTTTCTATTTTTGGTAACTTTTGTCAGTCAGTCTAGTTAGTCCAGTTAAGTAATTAAAAATCAAAAATCAATTAAAATATTATTCTTAGGTAGGTCTTGTCTAGGGTTAGTTATCTTTAGCGTCCTAACGTGTCCACGTGTTCGATACTCGGACTTCCTAGGTCTATACTACTTGCAACCGGTACACTTGCTGGTTGTGTGTGGTTTAGGATTTACGTTTTATATTTAAAGCTTAGTTGTGAGAGTCATTGTTATAGGGTTATCCGACGCACATCAATGTCCTCATCTAGAGGTTAATAAAGATAATCAAGAATTGGGCCAAATGATAAATTTCTTGAACAATTCAAACATGAGGTTTGCTTGACTGAGAGTCCAGTGATCTACAAGAACCATTTGATTGATTTTTGGGGTTCGGCCAAGTACACTGATGATGCCAATGGAAGAAGAATAGAGGCCACAGTACTTGGGCAGGAAATAGAGATCACAGAGCAAACCATAAGGCCGACATTGCAATTAAATGATGATCATGAAGTTCAACTTTCTTACTCACAGCAGAGGCTATTGAGAATTTTCCAAGAGACATTGGGCTATCAGGGAAATATTCATGAGAGGCAATTCCAGAAGGGAATGTGTAACACCCGTTAATTTCGGTTCCAAGAGTAAAGCTTGTAAAGTATGTATTATTCTCGGGATTTAACCGACGTTTCTCGGGAGCCTTTACGTCATCCTGGTACGTTAAAATTATGTAACTTTCCACCCAAGTTGCTACACACTTCATACTGGAGGGACTAGAGTATAATTCATTTTATATCATAATAATAAAAAAAAAACCTTAACTCCTAACCCTAGGGCAGCCGATCGGACTCAAGACCCCCCTGCTCGAAAATCTTCTGTCCAGCCGTGTTTCAACTGTAAAAACTTCAATTCAAGGTCGGTTTTATGATTCCCCATGTCTTTTACACCTTAATTGATCATATTAACACGCTTATTGGTCATTAAGGTTGAGTTTTAATGATAACAGTTTGCTGACAGATTCGTATACGTTTATTGTAGGGTCTGTAACGCGATGATAACCCATTTTTTTTTATCGATTCTTGATTCCATGATGTTCTAATTTGAGTTTAGTTTCTAGAAAGGTATAATACGTAATGTTTGGACGAGATTTGAATGGTTTTATGAATTTGTAAAATCGAGTGTCAAAGCTGATGCGGGATGACGGATTCTGGTCTGTCTTCCCGACGTCATAACCCTTTTTCTACATGTCCAAATTCGTTGATTCTACTTTTGGAAGTTAGGATTTTGAGTTAGGAACCAAACCCAATTGGAATCATTTAATTTGGCTAGGTAATGATTTTTATAAAAATAAAATCATTTTGTTGTGCACTGAAATAGCTGCACATACCTTTCTGTGTTGGAGGAATTTTTATGAATTTTGTGTCTGCTAGAAAAATATAATAAAAATATTTTTATAAACCTAAGACATTTACTAAAGTCTGGTAAAAATTTAATAATTTATTTCAAAGGTTATCCTATATAATTAAATTCATCTTCGCATGCTAAAATATGCACGTTTTACTTGTTATTGATCGATAAGTTCGTTTTAGGCTTAACCGGTGGATGTTCTATTGTGTTCTTGTCGGGGCTGTTTGAAGTGAGTTTTTGCACCACAATCTTCCTAGGTATGTCCCGTATATCATACTTAAAGATCATGTTCTTAGGTGTTCGTTAAGTTGATCAACTAGTTGTAGTTTGATTGTTATGTACGGTTGTCTAGAATTGTAGTTTGGCGCGTTTAACGCGAGGGTTGAAGTGATTAACGACCAATTCAGCTCGGGGACACTTGGTTTGATGTACGGGCTGTCCAAAATTCATTTTATAAGTTATGGGGCTGAATTGGTTGTCGGTTACTCCAACGGGTCGGTACAACGCGCAATTGTGTTTATTGAATAGTTGGTGCGTTGTACTTGCAGGTTACCGACCCATTTGACTCGTGTGGCGTCGTGTGGACTTGTTGGCTGTGATTTTAACATAATGGGTCCACACGGGGCTGAGTTGGATGTTAACGGCCTAAACGACTCCTAAACGCGCATGTTAGTGTCACCTAGTGCTCCCGGGGGCAAATTGGGAATTATTTATTCCCGGGAGTACCTAAGGGTCGTTTTGGTGAATGTGAGACCTCGGGGGCTGTTGTGATTAAGTTTGATAAGGTCGAGGGTTTAGGTAACTCGAACCATGTTAGAACGTCTCGTAGGATAAACGAGTCATCTTGATGTCATTAGTATTGATTGAATGTACACCGACAGGTGTTTGAGTTTTGGGATTTCTTAGGGATTCTCTAGCTCGTGGTGAATCCGCGTCTTGTGTTAGGTGAGTTCATGATGCCCCTTTTCACTCTTTTTAAGTTTTGGGCTGGCATGCACACCTAAGTGTTTTTCTTACTTGATGAAATGTTTTAAACGATATTATATAGGCTTGCTAGTATATGGTAGGCCTTGGGATGTTAAATATATATATATATATATACACACATTATTTTTTGGCCTCTATTTGGCGATGTTGTAGTCGTATCGACTACTGAATGTTGCGTATGCTTACTTTGTGTTTGCATGCATTGAATGTTACGTGTTTGGGTTGTACGTTTGCTCGACCCTGTATGTTATACGTGGATGTTATATATATTGTTATATATATAGGGATGTACTTAAAGGATGTTTATATATGCATATTTTGTATATGTATATATGTATGAGAATGTTTAGTCTTCGGTAATGATGACTTAATGAATGTACTCTTTTTACTTTTTAAACTTTTGGCATGACTATCATAATTTCCATTACTGATATTATTTATTTAAAACTTGAACTCACTCAGCTCAAGCTGACTTTGTGTGCATGTTAGTGTGAGTTTCAGGTTAGGAAGATGATGCTTTATCGCTTGGACGTGCACGAATCTACTTGGACAGTGAAAGGCATACACGGATGGAAGAATGAATTTTGAACAATTTATTTTAATTAGTTTTACGAATTATATTTAAAATTGGTCTTTTGGCAAAATTCCCGGGTTTTAGGGAACTTGTTTTACGATTTATTTTTTCAGCTGAATTTACACTCTGAGATGTTTGTTTTAATGGAAGAAACCGTTTTAAAGTTTAATCATTTCAATAAGTATTTTGTATGAATACCAACTGTGGGGTTCCCGGGGTTTGGGGCCTTTCAGAATGTTTCCACTTATCTACAGATTCTTGATACACCATGTAATTCAAAGTCTATCATTCAGAAAAGGCATATGGACTCTCTTGAGCAGGGAGTTGGCAACTGCAACTGTTGCCATTTTATACAGCCAACCATTCAATTTTTCCAAAATGATTTTCAATGGATTGGTCAGCAATGCCCAGAAAAATGAGAGAGACAAATTTTTAATGTACCCAAGATTCCTACAGATCATCATAAATAGTGCATTGCATGGGCTGGCAACTACAGGTGAAACCTTGATTCTACAAGATCCAAATGTTTATAAAAGGATAAAGAATGTGAATGCCAGAAGTCAATTTAGTTCTTAAATTGAACTTGATATTTTACTATGGCTGTTAAATGATCAAGTAGAGATTTTGGAGGTTCCAGCTTCTCCAAAACCTGAAGTAGAAGAGAGTTAAGAGAGTGATGATGATAATACAAGTGATGGTGATGAGGATGATGAAGGTGGAAATGAGGAGTTGGATATCCATGATAAGTTTATCATGAATGAGTAGGTGCAGGATGAAGTGGTAATTGGAGAAAATGAAAATGATGCAGGTGTTAGAGAGGAGAATGTGAGAGTAGATGAGCCTATGGTGGTTGCGGATAAGGAAATTGATTAACATGTTGATGATGATACCTTTGTTGACAATATAGTAAATCAGGTGACAGAAACTATCCATATGATAGCCCCACCAGTCTCACTAGATCATATTATTGAAACAACCACAAATATCCCTTCACCATCCTAATCACCAAACCTAAAACCCACCAATGAACCATCAAGTTCTTCACCATCATACTCCCCAATAAATGAACCTACACCATCTTCACCAGAACAACCAATCCAACAACAATAGTAGCAAACCAAAGAACAACCTGAAATAACCGATCAATGAAACTACATTCAAACCTTACTCACCTGAGTCCATTTCAACCCAACCTGAGTCTAAACCAGAGTTAATACCAACACAAGATTCACCAACCTCCTCTCCAGAAAGTACTTGTCAAGATTTGTTGTCAAGGAATATTGTTTTGGAAGCTGAAAACGTTGAGCTAAATGTGAAAAATACTGCCCTTGAAGAAGTTTTGAAAGTTGCACTAGAAAATATTCGAACCCTGCGGCAGTCTGAGTTTGAGAAGACCTCAAATGCACCAAAACAAGGGGAAAATATCAATATCAATTCCCTGAATTTAATAAATGTAGCTTATGAAGAAAGTGAAGATGAGGTGGTAGTGACAAATGCACTAAACATGATAAGAGACTGAGTATGGAATGGCAGATGATGAGCAAGAGGTTGGGGTAGAATGAGAAAATGTTGAAAGTCAGGGGGAGTTTGAAAAGGAAAGTGAGGAAGAAACAGTTGAAGCGGTTGAATGGAGAAAGCTGAAAGGGAAAGGTGTGGCATTAACTTATAATGATCTACAGCCCACCGGATCCCCAAACATACATCAAGGGATGAATTTTTACATGCTGAAAAAATTGAAGATGCTGATGTTGCAGAGGTGGAGAGTGTGCTTGAAACAATGAAAGTAAGAAAGGCTGAGATTGAAAATAAAGAGATCCCACAGGAAGTGATTGAAACTTTGATTAAATTGAAAAATAAAGAAGATGAAGAAGAAGCCTTAAAGAAAAGTGTTGATGAGAGTATGGAAATAGTAATAAGTACATTAAAAGACAAAAATGAAACTGCACCAGACGTGTTGAATGCAGAAGCTGAAGAAGATACAGTTAATGATAAGACAGAAACAGCACCAGAGGTGGTGATTACTGAACCATAAAAAGATAAGAAGGAAAATGAGCCAGAACCAATGTCCAGAAGAGAGTACGTAACCCTTGTGATAGACATGGTGGTTCTGAGGACATATCTTGATGTATTGATAAATCCCAAAGAGTGACTTGAACACATTGTGACTTATGTGAGGAAGAGGAAAAGAAACTATGAAGAAAAATTGAAAGAAAAACTGAGAAAGACAAGTGGCAATGTTCATGAAAGAATAGCTGAATTTGAGAAGGAAACTGAAATAATTGTAGAGGAAAGGACTGATCAATCAAATGCTGATGCTGAAGAGGTAATAAAGGCCATACCATTGAGACAGGTTACACCAAAACCTGAAAACATGCTGAAACAGAGCGGACTATTGAAGAACCGGGAGACCTTGAAAAACAAGTCATTAAAGAACCCGTCATTGAAGAACCATATGACATTGAAGAACCCGTCATTGAAGAGCCAGTCATTCAAAAAGAAACCCCAAAAGCCAAATGAAAAAAATCAATGGCTTCAAATACAAAAAAATGGGAGAGCTCTAACGAAAAGAATATCTGAAAGAAGAGGTGTGGATGAAGAGATGGAGATAGATAAGCCACATATAAAAGCCCTGGATGAATTAAATGATGATGATATTTTTGTTGAACAAGAGGGTTAAAATGATGAGGATGAGTTGAGATTTCCTCAGAATAATCTGAATGATGAAAACAGGGTAAACATACAAGCAAGTCTTGATGAGATGAGAAAGTCAGATCCCAGAATCATGTTGTTACTAAACTTAGGGTTGGAGTTTGATGCTTTAAAGAACTTAACTGATGTATATCTAGATTATCTGGCAACAAAGAAAAGTAGAGAGAAAATGAAGGCCAGAGAACAAAGGAGAAGAGAGTTAGAAGAAAAGATTGATTTTTTAAAGAATTTAGAGTATGATCCCAGTCACATTTAGTTACTAATAGCAGATGAAATTGTGAATCTGACATAGGAATTTAAAAGGAGGATCTGTAAGAGGAAGTACTTAATTGAAAACACCTATTATTGGTACATGATGTCAGTAGTTCAGTATCTAGTGTCTGTAATCGTGTTATTTGGATTTGTATTGATGTTTAAGCGAACTTGTCTCACAAGTTCGCCTGATATGGGCGAACTTGTGGAACAAGCGAAGTTAGTGACAACTTCGCCTAAACATGTTAGGCGAGGTTGTCGTATGATATATAGGTTTAGCCTACGGGTTATTGGTAATCAGTTGTTCAATTCGTGTAATCGGTGATTGATATATCACATGTTATTAGTTGCAATACAACGTGTTCTTTGTTTATTGTAACATGTGTTTGCTTGTGTTTAACGTATATCGATTCTACGCTCGTATCGTCTTACGTAGGGATTCCGCACCTACGTAGAACGAGGTATTTCCGTGTAGATCCGGCTGGGAACCTTCAATTGGTATCAGAGCATTTGCTCGTGATTGTGTGGTTCGGGATTATCACACGGGTGTAGAAATCGTTCCGTTCGACTATTCACGGGACGAGTTTACGTTAATATACCGAGTTTTTGTGTCCTACTCACCTCCCACCATCAAAATTAACCCATTACACCTCCGCATACCTCGCAAAACGTCAAAATCAAACCTGCAAAAACGTTGTGTTCATCAGGCGAAGTTGCCGCCACTGTTTGTAGGGTTTAGGCGAAGATATAAGTTTAAGCAAATTTATTAACAACTTCGCCTACCTCACAAGTTCGCCTCCCGTAAGCGAAGTAATCTACAACTTCGCCAATTGAGAAGAAGCTAAGTTAAAAATTCAAGCGAAGTTAAGATTTAAGCGAAGTTACGTTTAACTTCGCCTATTGGTTCTGTTCAGAATAAATTAATATTTTTTGTTTGTCTCTTCGAGTGATCGTTCGTATTTCTTCCAAATATGACTTCTATAAATATTACGGAACTGGTAAAAATGGAGGTGGAAGCAGGTTCAGCTACTAAGGCACCGAAAATGCTTAAGGGAACCGATTTCGTGGCTTGGAAAGATCGGTTTGAGCAGTATGTTAAATATCAAGATGCTAAGATGTGGGTGTGCATTCAAGATGGATACATTCCACCAACGGCTTTGTATGAGGGTCGTGAACAAATTAAGAAATACAATAAGATGGAAGAGGAAGAAAAGAAGATGTATGAGGCTGAAAGCAAAGCTCATGCTGCGATAACAATGGCTCTTCCACAAGAGATTCTTCACACCTTCAGGAAATATAAAACCGCCAGAGAGCTATGGGAAGCGCTTGAAAACCGATATGAAGGTAATGTGGGGATACGTGCATCCAAGATTAAGCTACTCAAAACCCAATTCTCGGTGTTCAAGCATTTGAAAAATGAGTCACTTGATGATATCATCACAAGGTATTACCACTTGATGACCGAACTCAGGAACTTTTCAATTGACTATAAAGAAGAAGAGATCGTGGAAAAACTCCTTGATGCTCTCCCACCGAAATGGGAGATGTACACTGTCTTGATGAGAGAAGATAAAGAGTTTGCCAACATTGACTTGGAAACAGCAGTCAACAAACTACGAACTTTTGAACTTAACATGGTTCGAAAAGAGACAACAACTGATCAGGTTCAGGATCCGGGAATGTATGGTGCGAAAGTTAATTAGTTCGAAGTCAGAATCATCTGCTTACTACTCAAAGGGAGACTCGAGCTCTAACTCAACTCATGATGGTCATGTAACTCTCAACATGGATGGTGATGTGTGTTTCGTAGCTGGTGGAACAAATACTTCTAAACCTCAAACAACAAAGGGTAGTTTTTCTTCAAGTGTTCCGAACAACAACTACTCTCAGATGCCCATGAGTGTTAAATCTGCTGAACAGCAGTTTGCTCTCTATGCATCTTTCATTGCTTCTTACGAAAATTACATTAAAGGTAAAATCGTTGACCCTGCAACTTTAGACGAAGACTATGATCAGATCGATGCTGATGATCTGGATAAGATGGATCTGCAGTGGCAGATGGCGATGATAGTAAGAAGAGTCAAAAGGTTTATGAAAAAAACTGGTAGAAAGTTTGTTGGCGAAAGACCAGGGTTTGATAAGTCAAAGGTTCGGTGTTATAACTGTCAACAGAATGGACACTTTGCTAAAGAATGCACAAATGAACGAGTAAAACGTAGTCAGAACAGGCCAACAAAACCGAATGGGGGAAGTAACGAGAATAGGGCGATGATATCCAGACAGAACGGAGAATACAATTGGAATCTGCAAGTTGAGGAAGTGTTCGAACAGGCCAACTTGGTTAACATCGAAACTGAAGGAAAAAACAGAGAGACAAGAGAAGATCAAGCTTATATGGCAGAGGTGAAAGATCAGCTCTCTTATGTAAGTTCTAAACTCCCTTGTATGAAATGTGAAAATCTGTCTGAACAATTGAAAACAATAACTAATCAGTTTGTTAGTTTGGATGCTCAATTTAGAACATTAAAAGAAGATCATTATTACACTAAAACTAGAGAAAACAGTTACACGGTAAAAATAAAAGCTAGTGAGAAAGATATCAGAAGTCTTAAAGCCAGTCTAGCTGAAAAAATACAAGTAATTGATCTTAGCTATGAAGTGTTAAAAGAGAAAACCAAACTAATTGCTGAAAGGGATAAACAGATAGCTGATTACCAGGTGAAAGTGGTGGAACTAAACAGAAAGCTTGAGCAATTTAAAATTCCTCCGCAATACTTGATCACCTCGTAAGTGATCAACGTTCCCCAGTTAAAAGGGGAGGAATTGGATATTCTGAAGTTCCACCACCTTATAATCATAACTATACTTATGATCCTAGTAATCAGAAATCTGTTGATGTTGAAATTGGTCAGACAGTTCCCGTTAAAGTTACGATTAAAGATCCAGAAGTTAGTAAAAGCGAAATGAGTAAGCCTGTTTCGAATGTTAAGATTTCTGTTCCTAGTTCTGTCTCATCAAATTCGGACAAGACATCCGAGTCTAGTGAGACAAAAGAAGAGGCAGTGTTACTAAAACGTGGAGAGGAACATAAACCAACTGAAAAGAATTCTCCACTAAACCCGTATGTCCCACCATATGTTAGACAAACGGGCAGTAAGGCAACCTCAACATCTAAATCAACTGTTGAGACGAAAGTTGAACACAGGAGATGTTTCAGATGCAATCAAATAGGACACCTGATTGCTGATTGCCCTCTGAATCAGAGATTCAGAGGTATGAGGCCTTCGAAAACTGAGAATAGAACTAACAGTAATTACTATAATGGTAAGAATGAAAACTCATCAAAGTTCAGATATTGGACTAATCCAGGTTTTCAAAGAAGTCGATCTCAGTTTTTCCCTGTTAACAACCAAATCATTAGTTATAATTCATTTAATTCACGAAGGTTTGGATGGCCTCATAGTCAATCTACTAGAAGGTATCCTTTTAGGACTTACAGAATTCATTCTAATACTAACTTTGGACAGCCAAAGTACGGGATGCCTTTTAACAGATTTAATCGACCCAAGACCAATAGGTCTTGGGTTCCCCAGATTTTAATCCTTTGCTTTAATCGTGCAGGAACAGTTGAACAGGGCTGCAAACAATCTATGGGTTGTGGATAGCGGATGTTCCCGGCACATGACGGGTAACAAGAATTTGTTACACGAATGCAAACATGTTCAGGGAGGTAGAGTAAGTTTTGCTGGAGAGAGTGGTGGTAGAATTACTGGAATTGGGACGGTGACTAATGGTAAAATGAAGTTAGAAAAGGTGAATTTCGTTGAAGAGCTGAAGCATAATCTGCTGAGTGTGTCTCAGATCTGTGACAAAGATTACACTGTGCACTTTACCAAAAATGAAGCGATCGTACTGTATCCTGGTTTCAAGATACCAGAGGCATGGATAGTAATGAAGGCTCCAAGGGAAAAGAATACTTATGTTATGGACATGAGGTCGACTGAGATGGCAACAGAAGAATCATGTCTTCTGTCAAAAGCAACTGAATCGGAGTCCGAGTTATGGCATCGAAGAATGGGGCATATACATCTTCGAAAAATGAACTACATTGTCAAGAATGGGCTGGTGCTGGGTGTTCCCTTGAAAAATTTCAACTTTGAAGACCAATGTCTATCGTGCAAAAAGGGAAAGCAACACAAGAAATCTCATCACACCAAGAAGGTTAATTCAATAGTCAGTACCCTAGACCTACTTCACATGGATCTCTTCGGTCCCGTGAATGTAAAAAGCCTAGGTGGAACATCATACTGCTTGGTGATAACTGATGATTTCTCTCGATATTCTTGGGTATATTTCCTGAAGACAAAGGATGAAACGGTTCAGTTGGTAATGAATTTGATTACCAAGGTTGAGAATATTATGGGGAAAAAATGTTAAATACATCAGGAGTGACAATGGGACAGAGTTCAAAAACTATCAGATGGAGATATTCTGCTTACAGAAAGGGATAGACCACTAGTACAGCGCTCCGTATACTCCGCAAAAAAATGGGGTGGCTGAGAGGAAGAACAGAACGCTAATTGAAGGAGCCAGAACCATGCTGGCTGATTCTAAACTTCCAATGGTGTTCTGGGCTGAAGCTGTTGCAACAGCCTGTTATATCCTTAATAGAGTTTTAACTGTTAAAAGATTGAATAAAACATGTTATGAACTTATGCATGGTAGAAAGCCTAACTTGAGTGGTCTCGAACCATTCTGGTCCCCGTGTTCGATATTAAAGACGAACTCAAAATTTGGTGAGATAGCCGACGAAGATATTTTAGTCGGATATTTTGTTGGGACACCCAACAGACGAGTCTTTAATCTATCGACCAGCAAGGTTAAGGTGGTGTGTAACACTGACATCACAAGTTACAAATCACCAAAACCAAGCACGGGACCCGCTGGGGCTTTCGACTATGATAGGCTTTTTAAATCTTTTAATTTGCCTTACTTGGATTGTGCAGAAGTTGATGAGAGAATAGCTACGAAGATGCTTTATGATGAGGAAGAAAATTTTGTGCAACGACCGCAGTACGATGAATGTCAACCTTCCTCGTCAAATGCTGTCGATACCCCTGCTACCTCTACAGAAGAGGAATTCTTCAATCCTTTTCACTCTCAACAACAATCACCCATTGATGAGCTATCTTCGAACCTGGAAGACAATCTGCAAGTCAGTTCGGTTCCGACTACGAGTGTTCAAAAAAATCACCCTTTAGAGAACGTGATAGGTGATCTGTCCGACGGTGTACAAACAAGACGAAGCTTGAATGAGTACACTTGTGTTTACACAAGCATTAAAGATACAGGCATCATTAACGAATGCTTGTACACCTGCTTCATCAGCCAGATTGAACCAAAGAACTATCAAATGGCTCTCAAGGACAGCTCATGGGTCGAAGCCATGCAAGAAGAGTTAGCCCAGTTCAAGAAGATGGAGGTATGGAATTTGGTTGCAAAACCGAAAAATGTGCATGCGATTGGCACAAAATGGGTTTTCAAATGCAAGAGAGATGAAAAATGGATAATTATCAGGAACAAGGCAAGGCTGGTTGTAAAAGGTTTTAATCAGCAAGAAGGGATCGACTACAATGAAGTGTTTGCTCCTGTGGCGAGATTGGAAGCGATTCGATTGTTTTTGGCATTTGCTGCACACAAGGAGATGAAGGTGTTCCAGTTAGACGTGAAAAGTGCGTTTCTTAACGGTAAAGTCGATGAGGTTGTGTACGTTGAGCAACCTCCGGGTTTTCCTGACCCAGACTTTCCTGATCACGTGTACAAGCTAAGTAAAGCGCTATATGGGCTACATCAGGCCCCTCGTGCCTGGTACGCAACTCTATCCGATTACTTGCTTGAGAATGGATTTGAAAGGGGAAGGATCGTTAGCACACTGTTCGTTAAGAGAAATGGAATAGACTTTCTTCTGGTTCAAGTCTACGTGGACGACATCATCTTCGCTGCATCAAAAGTCGCCATGTGTCAGGTGTTTGAAGCCATCATGAAACAGAGGTTTGAAATGAGTGCTATGGGTGAACTAACTTTCTTTTTAGGACTGCAGGTTGATCAGAAGAAAGATGGGATGTTCATTCATCAGACTAAGTATGTCCATGACGTTCTCAAACGCTTCAAGATGGAGGACAGCACTCCATTTGATACTCCAGTTTGCGTCAACCATAAACTGGGTGCTGATTCAGACAGTGATGCAGACGTGGACCCCACCCAATATCGGGCAATAATAGGTTCTTTAATGTATTTAACTGCATCTAGACCTGATATTATGTTTGCAGTTTGTCTGTGTGCTCGTTTTCAGGCAAACCCAAAGGAATCTCACATGAAGGGTGTGAAGAGGATATTGCGATATCTCAAAGGCAAGCCTAAGCTAGGGTTGTGGTACACGAAAGGAGGAGACTTGGAGTTAGTCGCCTACACAGATTCTGATTATGGAGGGTGCAATCAGAATCGGAAGTCAACAACAGGTAGATGTCAGTTTCTTGGAGGCAGATTAGTGTCATGGCAGTGCAAGAAGCAGACCTCAGTCGCCATTTCAACCTGTGAAGCAGAATACATGGCAGCATCGAACTGCTGCTCCCAGGTTCTTTGGATACAACAGCAATTGCGCGATTATGGTCTGAATTTCACTCATACTCCTATTTGCATTGATAACACTGCTGCTATCTCAGTAACTAACAATCCCGTAAAGCATAGCAAAACCAAACACATTGACATCCGTCATCATTTTATACGGGATTGTGCTGAGAAGAACTTGATAGTGCTCGAAAAGGTTGATTCGTTAGATAATTTCGCTGATTTGTTTACTAAAGCGTTTGACAAAACTCGTTTTCAAAACCTTGTTGATCTGAATGGGATGATCAATCCCGAGTAACCGTGTTTTTCGTTTTTACTTAAAAAAAACAAAAAAAAAAAAAACACGTCACTTTCGCTTAGAATTATGTCGGTTGCTTCAGTTTGAAGGACATATCTTCGGATATGTTTGGTCCTCATTTCTACCTGTAGAGTATGAGGATAGCCATTAACCAGATGACTGAAAGT
Organism: Bidens hawaiensis; assembly: GCF_021521415.1. Lineage (NCBI taxonomy): Eukaryota > Viridiplantae > Streptophyta > Magnoliopsida > Asterales > Asteraceae > Bidens > Bidens hawaiensis. Next base: position 256,913 of record NW_027493796.1, read on the forward strand.
GACCGGGGCGGTTTATGATGTGTTCTTATTCTTTCGATGAAAATTAGTTTTTCATACTTAGTTAGAAGGACACATACTCGTATGTGGCCGGTCCAGCTGATCCATTGGATCTTCAGGATAGCCGTTTACCTGAAGACTTCGACTTGATCGGGGCGATAGAAGTTAAAAATTTTTTTTAAAAAAGGGAGATGAAATAATTTTTCAAGTCTACTGCTTCGTAAGAAGTATCTATACAATGTTTAAAAGAAAATTGATCCAACCTTGGAAAGTGATGGACAAACTGATTCTGTGTGCTTAACTAGTGAATTTATTAGGCCTAAAAGACTTTAGAACAGTCATTGTATGTAATGGTAGCTTTTTATGGTGCGTAAAAGTAGAAGTGATACTAACTAAATCTCCTCGATCTTACGTGGAAACTCCTTAAGAGTTGTGCATGTCTTCATATATATCTTTCCGAATGATAGGCGGAAAAGCGATTACCCAGTCATACACGAGCCCGTGAGTGTTCTGATTCTCATGAAGATAGCGTGTCAAGAAACTGCAGTGATCCAGATTCGGGACTTGCAGTTGTTTACTACTCTGAAACTGTGTAAATATTTATTAAAAAAAAAATTATTATGTGTTACTGAGACATTCTAGAGCTTATAATGTTAATACTTCTCAATCAAGATGCAAGAAAGAGAACGGGAAGAAGACTCTACAGATCGACGTGTACTTACTATTTAATCAGACACTACGGGTCGAGGTTAACTCGGGGTGACTTGGGGAAAGCCAAATACGCTTTGAGAATAGATAGGAGACATCATCATCTCTGATGTGTCGTCCATTTAAATTTTGAGTTTAATTGAACCTAATCCGTATCACAGAAGCGATGAAAACCATACTAAGTTTGTTTACCTGCTTACAACCTGTCTCTTTATGTCATAATACAGCTGAACATGGATCTGTGTGACAGTCACTTAATTAGTATGATTCCTGTTCGGATCTTTTCTAAAACGTGGTAGTCCCTGTCGAGACTGAAATTTGATCCCGAGTACTTTATCTCTAAATTTTATTCTACTTATGTCGTTTTATGATTTTATACCTGGTTACTTGGTCTTTGATCGTATCATTTAACTCTTTAAAGGAAGTTTTAAAAGTTAATTGTAAATTGTTCAAATTATAAGGATTTGTTTTGTAAAGTTTAATATCGGCGAAGTTATGGGATAGGCGAAGTTATCCCTAACTTCGCCTGTATAACCTTGACCCTATATAAAGAAATTTTTGGTCAAACTCAGTATTATTTTTAAACCCGGCGAACTTATCATCCTTTAACCAAGGCGAAGTTATCTCTCGAATCACATCTGGTTGTTTTTCTAAGTCTCTAATCCGATTTAAAGGTGTGTAGTGTCATCATATCGTATAATCTATGACATTGACGTTAATCAAATGTCGTTTCGACCCGATTCGTGACCCCGTTCATTCGAACCCTCAACACCCGCTTTTCAAACTTATTTTCACGTGTTCGTAATCATCTTGATCGTCGTGATCTCCTCAAAAACATGTTTTGTAGAGTCCACAATCATCAAACTCATAAAATTCACCTCGTTTTGCCGTCTATACTGTTGCCGCTTCAGATTCAGGCGAAGTTACAGTTTAGGCGAAGTTATCCTTAACTTCGCCTAAGGTTTAACTTCGCCTGATATTTAATTATTTAATAGTATATGAGGCGAAGTTGTGGTTAGGCGAAGTTATCATTAACTTCGCCTGGCCCTTTTATTTTTTTATTTATTTAACATTTATCAGGCGAAGTTAAAGTTAAGGCGACGTTATTACCAACTTCGCCCACCCCTAACTTCGCCTATACAGAATAAATCATAACTTCGCTCATGGTAATAGGCGAACTTGTGATTTGACTTGACGATTCTCTAACTTAGACTGTTTTTGTTGCAGAAATGGCAGCTGTAGCTGGAGCAGGTGGTGCAGGTGGTGATGAAGGTGGAGACAACAACCGACAGTTTTTCCCGGGGCATAATATGTATATTACTCTGGACCCGGATGCGAGCGGTGTTAATGATTTCCGCGAGATCATCACGTTTCTTATCCGCTCGCGTATCTTCCACGCTATTACTACAACACTGCCCATCTCCCTACCAAACATAGAAGATTTCTGGGAGACAGTGGAATATGAATGTCGAGTCGAGCCCCCAGTCATGCGTGCAACGGTTAACAATCATGTAGTGCAATTCTCGTCTGAGCAGATCAGGGTGGCTTTGCAGTTTGGGGATGAAACGAGAATTGACCCTACCGACTTCGTGGCTCCATTCAGAGATGGTGCTTTTCTGAGAATGGGTTATTCTGGTCCATTGGGGGATACTCAATGACGAAAGGGGTTCTTGTTAGACCAATGGCGCTTTCTTATGCACGTGATGATCGTGTGTATGTCGGGGAGAAAGGCCGGTACGGATGGAATGGGTGCGACCATGCAGTCGGCAATGACTGCACTGGCTTACAACAAGCGTTATAGCTTTAGTCAGATGGTGTTCTACGAGATAGACCGTCAAATACGAGCGGTGGCGTGTGAGAGATGCTTAATGTACCCAAGATTCCTTCAAATGATCTTGAATCACGTGGCCCCCTCGTTACCTCAGCGCCGTCCGATTCGGTATGTGGAAAGTGTCAGCAAGCGAATCTTCGCTCAGTGTAGATCATCAAGTGCAAGAAGCAAACCTGAGCTCCGTCCTCGACATACTCCATTATTTGGGTACTAGATCAACCCAGAGTATGTTCCAGCTCGTGGGGACGAGTTTCGGGATCCGGCACCACAACAGGCTGGAGCACCTCAACCACCACCTGAGGTACAACAAGCTTTACCTGCTGCTCCTGTTGTGGCACCGAAGGAAAATGTAGACCTTGAAGCTGCTTTTGGCGGCCAAGGTTTCTTCGATATGGAACGTGTTGATCCAGAAGAAGAGGTGCAAGTCTCGGTTGCACGGCTTACTAGTGTGGATGTGGCTATGACAGCTACGACGGAGACTGATTCTGACTCTTCAAATGATGATGTGAATGAAGCAAGACAGATTCTGATTACTCAAGAAAGAATTCACGGGAAGAGGAAGAGAGACACCGATGACAGTGATTCGGACTTTGAGGAAGATATACATCGGTTGGTCCGTAGATCGAGAAGGGAAAGGGCAGGTGCAGGTTCGGGAGCTGGTGAGAGCTCAAGGGTGGTTCGTTTCACTCCACCCGCACTGTCTGGTATGACTATGGTCCCTTCATCACTACCAGTTACAGGGTTAAGCGCCGCGGATGTTCCTGTGGTGACTACCTCATCTTCCTTCGGCATCCCACCCACTACATTCCAGCTCTCGGCTCCGGAGATTGTGTCCTTGCCACCTCCAACTCTTACTCCATCGGAGGTCGTAGCAAGGTTTGTTGAGTCGACAGTTGTTGCCACTGCAGGGTTGTCGGTTACGATACCACCTGCGGTTACGTTTCCACCTATTTCTGAGGTGCCGGTTACATTGGGAATCCCTCCTCCGTACGCTCAAGACATATCACATATGAGGTTTGATTTCGATGCAACCTTATCCGACTCGGAAAGAATAGCAGCGCTGGAAAGGGTCGTGGCAGAACAATCAAGGGTAAATCTTATCCAGACTCATGTTATTCAGCGCCTCGTTGCGGAGAATCAGATTCAGTCGTCCCTCCTGATCGAGCATGGTAAAATATTTGATGCCTTGAAACAGTTCTTGGCATCTCAGGGGGAGACGAGCTGTAAGGGTGACGAGCTGAGGACGAAGAAGCGTAACGATCGAGACGATGATCCCAATGCATCGAAAGATGCAGGTGGAGAGTTGTCAAGAACTGAACAAGCTCTTGGGACTTCCACATCTCAGGGGGAGTCAACGAGTGCAGCTGGCGGTTCAGGGGGTGATGATGTGGTGGTTGTGGATGCTGAGGAGGTGTTAGATGATGATGATGATGATGTGTTACCATTGGAAGAGATTGAGCAGATAGGGGCTGAGATCGTGACTGACGATGAAGTTGAAGAAGGAGAGATTGTGGAGGACAACGTTGAACATGAAATTCCAGAAGTTTAAAAGTCAGATTTGGGTCAAGATACGGGATGTGATGAGACAGAATGGGAGGAGCAGCCAAAATGGAAAGAAGGCTACGCTTAGTGGTTCGTAAAGACTAAGAAACCGGCGGTCCCTACTATGTTCAAGAAAAGTTACAACATCAGGGGTTATGCTGAATCGAAAAAGGGGATTATATGCTGGTTATATGATGAGCAGTTGAGGCTTTTTGTGATTAAACGGTATGATGGGGTTCAGTATTTCAAGAGGTTGTTGAGATCGTTGAATACGTTGCCTGAATGTGAAGTGAAGGACTTAGTCAGGTTGGGGTTGATCAACAGGAGTGATGATAACATGGCTAGGATCATTGGAAAGATAGTCTGGAAGGAAAGCATAAAGGAGAAAAAGTTCGAGCTGTTGAAACCGCAGAAAGGAAAGCTCGTTGAAGACAGAGACAGAGGAATGAGAGCAGATGGCAAGCCTTGGATGATAATGAAGTATAAGCCGATCCGGTGCTTAAAAGAAGTGCCGATGAAACAAATGCCCAAGGACGTGCTAAAGGATCTGAAATGGTGGTACGTTGATAGTGAAACGGCTGAGGCAGTAATGGAGGATGAAGATGAACAAGAGCTGATGAGAGTGTATGACCCTATGCACTTAGTGAATTTGTCTCAAGCAGACTTGCAGGTGCTGAACGAGAAGAAGATATTTTACATTCCTGCCTGGAAAGAAGAAGCAAAGAAATATCAAAGAGTAGTTTCAGTTTGTGTACGAGAAGGCGTTCATGCTTGAAGATGGAAGATACAAGATTTTTGAGATTACAAGACACGTGATTGAAGATAGAGATATGAAGCTACTGCCAATGGGGAGTCTGTTGGTACATGATGTCAGTAGTTCAGTATCTAGTGTCTGTAATCGTGTTATTTGGATTTGTATTGATGTTTAAGCGAACTTGTCTCACAAGTTCGCCTGATATGGGCGAACTTGTGGAACAAGCGAAGTTAGTGACAACTTCGCCTAAACATGTTAGGCGAGGTTGTCGTATGATATATAGGTTTAGCCTACGGGTTATTGGTAATCAGTTGTTCAATTCGTGTAATCGGTGATTGATATATCACATGTTATTAGTTGCAATACAACGTGTTCTTTGTTTATTGTAACGTGTGTTTGCTTGTGTTTAACGTATATCGATTCTACGCTCGTATCGTCTTACGTAGGGATTCCGCACCTACGTAAAACGAGGTATTTCCGTGTAGATCCGGCTGGGAACCTTCACCTATGTTGTATAATACTTGAATAAACAGACCTTTTAAAACAATGATAATTTGTACAAAATAGTAACTGAGAAAGAAAGGGGGCAACATGTAAGTAAACCAAAAGAAGCACCACAAAAGGAACAAGAGTTGAAGAACTATAGTGGTGATGTGAAATTTCTAGTGGATCATGGTTATATCTTTGCACTTATCAAAGATCTTCCAAAAATAGTCCTTAAAGAGAAAGTCAGAGTTGTGAAGAAAGCATTTGAAGAACAAAAGGAAAAAGACAAATCTGAAAGAGAGAAGAGAAAGAAAGCTGAAGAAGAAAAGGCAAGATTAATCAAAGAACAAAAGAGACATGAAGTGAATGAGTGATTTGAGGATGCTAAAAGGGTTGAGATCTTAAAGAAACTATTAGTAACAAAAGGAATGATTGAGTAGGAGATCTAAAGTTTGTTAAGAGAATAAATAATTGAGATTTATGAGAGGGAGTTGAGGAATGTATAACCAAGAGTTGAAAAGGTTAGAGGAAGAAAATAGAATGAAGAAGAAAGTGGTCGAGCTTGTGAAAGTATAGTCTTAGCCTATGGATTATAAAGGAACAATGGATACAGAGACAGCTAACATGATAAGCATCCTATGCAAGAGAGGTGAACATTATTTTGAATTGATGATGAAAACAAAAGAGAAGATAAAGAGGTTATTAGATGAGTCTGAAAGAAAAAAATTCAAAGAAACCATCATCACACCGTACATCAACATCCAGGGTACAGATACCTGTCATCCGATCTAAAGTACAGAGGCAAGAAAGACAAAGAACAGATTTTAATCAACCTACTCATCTGTATTTGGATGCTAGATCGAAAACACTGAAGGTCATCATTGAAGATGGAGTTGAATCAGTAATAATATTCAGGGGTGACTTCAGAGAGTTTACTAGGGAACAACTTGAAAAGATGGCAACACTTGAGCTCTATGATTATCAACATAAAGATAAACTTGCCGGTCAACAAACAAATGAGTTATCAAAGTATCCCCATGAACAACACAGAACTGGCTTTCCATTGCTGGATAAGAAAAGAAAATGGAGAGATAAAAGGTTGAGGGAAGTCAGATGGACAGAATATTCATTCTAACAACCTGGGAGAAACGAAACAACTAGGAGACCTGGACCATCAAGCTCGAGTGCACAAAAGGAGGTTACTATTGCTAGCACAATTTCACACCCCAACCTAACGCGGAAATGCCTGGGCGTGTGTTCACAGCTCGAAGATACTATCATAAATAAAATGTGACAATATCTATTAAGTTAATTATTTTCAAATAAAGTGCACAAATATTCAAAACACAAATAAGTAATTTAATACAGGTAATACAATCAAGATTTAAATAATAATTGTCTTCAATAAACCCTAAGGTCTTTCTAAGTGTCCATACTTCAACTTCAATTCAATGGCAACCTACATATGCATAGAAAATAAAGTTTGTCAACAACACATGTTGAGTGAGATTATCACCAGTTTTGAAATGTTATAATAATATAATGCATAAAAGAAATAAGCAAAACGTAATAAATGCAGTAAATAAATCAAACCATGAGCAAATAAGCTGTCAATTAACCATTGCCAAGCGAATCGAGTGCCGGAAAATCAACCATGAGCAAATAATAAAACCGTTACCAAGCGAATCGGGTGTGGGTCAATAATATGAGCACCCTATACAAGGGAATACGTTGGACCTCTCCGAAATACGAATGCGCGTATAAACAAATAAGCATGTAACAAGTATATTTGATCAATCACACACAATTACACGTTTTCTATTTTTGAGATACATATATATATATATATATATATATATACATACATATATATATATATGGTATGAAATACGAATAATACGCATATGTCCCCAAAACTTTGTGAAAACTTAGTAAAATAGGGGAATAAAAAAACTCACCTTAGACTAAAGGCAAATAAATAAATTAATTTTTAAGTGAATTAATAATTAAGTGAGTCGTCCACTAACGCGTAAAACGACATAAACAATCAGAACCTGATACTTTGAGAGATGATAATATAAGTAAAACCAAACTCGTTGCCGTTGAAATCATTCCAAACGGACGTTTAGAACTCACGAAATATTAAATAAAATATTTAAGCGAACTGGTACTGACGAGAATCCGAACAGCGAGTGCGAAGTTGGGTTTTGGTTAGTAGCCTTAAAATTTCATCATGAGAATAAAAGTCTTCTGGACCGAACATTGAATCCGACCAGAAGCATGAGAAAACGTAAAGTCAAACTTGTTGACTGTTTTGCCCTTTAACGGGTTTTCAGCGTATTGACCAGTCAACACCATTCAACCACCAAAATTGATTGAAGATTATTGACTAGGGAATATATATGAACGATTTTACAGTTTACAACTTACATGGAAAGTGAAAGGATCAACCAAGGAGATGAGTCAAAGGTCAGTGTATAAGCAAAGTCAAACTTCAAGACTTGTGTCTTCAAACAAATAAGCAAAACCAAAGAAGATAATGAATTTGGAGGTAGGTGATGGCTGGGAATCATATATTAGGGTTTAGGGATGTTTGTGGCAGAAGAATTAAGCTTTGTTTATATAAGAAACACAAAAATGAACTATATTTAGTTAACTTACTTGTTTAGGAAACCGAATAAGCATTTAATGATGAAATCCATATTATATGCAGTAAATTTCATGCCTGATCAAGGGGTAATAAATTTGGACATGTATCTTAGCTATATTCCTTTTCTTGGGGCTTAATTTACTCGATTTAGGCCAAAAATAAGCGATTTACATGCTAAAAACGAACTAGGAAACAAGAAAACAAATCGAATCTGTGCAGAGTGTTGGTGGCGCTGCGAGACGGTGAGGGAGGGGCTTAGCCGTGCAACGCTCTGGGGGTAGGGAAGGAGAATTTTTGATTTTGGCAATATATGTCCTTGTAGTTTGAAAAATGGTTAAATATTAAACATTTTATGATTAAAATAAGAAATGAACAACATGGAAAGCGTAAGGGGTATAAAGTGAACGTGGGAAACTTTAATACTTATAAATATTGACTTTGATTAATAATAAAGATCTAAAAATGTTCCCGAGTCGAGCTAAACGTAAACAAAAAATTCGAGATGTTACAGTCTCCCCTACTTTAGGGAATTTCGTCCCGAAATTAAGGAAAACTAAAACATAATCGTTTTGAAAATAATTAAACTTTTTTGGAAAATATCATAACATATAACTTCTAATAATCGAAGCAACGCTCCAAATGACAATCCGATAAGGGCACTTATATATAGAATGTACCCACGGTGTATCCACCATATCCTTATCATTTCAAAATATTTGCTTTCTCTTAAAATTTTGTTTTCAATGTTTTATAACCCACATGATGGAACGGATTATGCAGGCCATCCAATGATAAAAGTAATTATGGTCGCGAACATAATTATCCAAGTCCTCGCATGGAAATCATAATACGTACAACTGTGTGACATAATCTAGAACCTATACTAGTTTAAGTAATGGTACCAATGTTGAGATGATAAGGACATGGTGGATACTCCGTTGGTACATCTTATCGGATTGTCATTTGGAGCGTTGTTTTGATTATTAGAAGTTCTATGTTATGATATTTTCCAAAAAAGTTTAATTATTTTCAAAACGATTATGTTTTAGTTTTCCTTAATTTCGGGACGAAATTCCCTAAAGTAGGGGAGACTATAACATCTCGGATTTTTTGTTTACGTTTAACCTGACCCGGGAACATTTTTAGATCTTTATTATTAATCAAAATCACGTATTTATATGTATCCATGTTCACTTTATAACACTTTCCATGTTGTTCATTTCTTATTTTTATCTTAAAATGTTCAATATTTAACCATTTTTCAAACTACAATGACTAATATTGCCAAAATCCAAAATTCTCCTTCCCTACCCCCGAAGCGCCGCACGGACAAGCCCCTCCCTCACCGTCGCACATTGCCACCACCACTCTACACAGATTCGATTTGTTTCCTTGTTTCCTAGTTCGTTTTTAGCATGTAAATCGCTTAATTTACCCAATTTAGGCCAGAAATAAGTGATTTACATGCTAAAAACGAACGAGAAAACAAGGAAACAAATCGAATATGTGCAGACTGGTGGTGCGCTGCACGACAATGAGGGAGGGGCTTGGCCGCACGGCGCTCCGTGTGTAGGGAAGGAGAATTTTGGATTTTGGCAATATTAGTCTGGTAGTTTGAAAAATGGTTAAATATTGAACATTTTATGATTAAAATAAGAAATGAACAACATGGAAAGTGTATGGGGTATAAACTGAACATGGGAAACTTTAATACTTATAAATACTTGATTTTGATTAATAATAAAGATCTAAAAATGTTCCCGGGTCGGGTTAAATGTAAACAAAAAATCCAAGATGTTAAAGTCTCCCCTACTTTAGGGAATTTCCTCCCGAAATTAAGAAAAACTAAAACATAATCGTTTTGAAAATAATTAAACTTTTTTGAAAAATATCATAACATAGAACTTCTAATAATCGAAGCAACGCTCCAAATGACAATCCGATAAGGGCACTTATATATATAATGTCCTAGCGTCGTATCCACCATGTCCATATCATCTCAACATTTATACCGTTACTTAAACTACTTTAGGTTCTATATTATGACACACAATTGTACATATTATGATTTCCATATGAGGACTTGGATAATTATTTTTTACCATAATTACTTTTATCATCGAATGGTGTACATAATCCGTTCCAACATGTGGGTTATAAAACATTGAAAACGAAATTTTAAGAGAAAGCAAATGTTTTGAAAATTTCAAATTTATATTCAAAAGATAACTAATAAATGTTCGAGTTGGATTTATAAAACCGTGAAATTTCTAACACATCTTTTGCTTTTAGAAGTACATTATTGAAAATTGAAAGGAAACAAATTTCGTGAAACAAATGTTCTTATGAATCGTGGTAGTCGAGAATAAGGAAATGAGATAGAGGTACAAGATCCTAATAAATTAACTTTGATATAAGAAACTTTATTCATGAGATGAAACGCTCAAAATAGTTCAAATTGAAACAATCCCATGCAACAATAACTAAAGAGTCTATACAATGCATAAACAAAAAAGATAAGATAACTTAAGATACGAATAACGAAAGCAACAAAAACTTCAGAGTCTTCAAGGATCTTTCGTAACTGAAGTAGTCGAGGTGGATGGATTTGGGATAGTTTGGGTAGGTTGAGCTCGAAAGGATGCCACTAGTGAGGTTTGAGTGGTGTAAGCTTGGTAAACTTGAGCTTGCAGGTATGGGCTTTGATAAATGTGAGCTAAGTAACGAGGATCTTGATTGATAGGAAGAGCTTGGAGAATGTAAGGTTGATGGGTTTGGACTTGAGGAACATTGGTAGCGTAATGGGGTGTAGGTATGGTTTGAGCTTGGTGAACATGGATTAGTTGAGGATAGGAATTGCGGAGATGATTAGGGTTTCCATAACTGTAGCAAGCACGGGTAGTAGGGACACCGATTTGAGCATATAGGGTAGTAGTGGTTCTAGGGGTAGGCAGAACAAATCTTTGTGGAGCAGCTTGAGTACCGGGCGGTATACGGCAAGTGTTAGCAAGGTAATCTTAATGGTTGCAGTTGCTGCATATGCAACATGGAGATTGAGGCGGGTGATGATAGTTACAAATAGAGCACAATGGGAAAGGTCCGGAATAGGGTTTCTTGTTAGGAGCATTTTGATTGGAGGGTTGAGGGTTGGTTTGGTTAACGGCATAGTTTTGGTAATTGGATTTAAGTTTATGGTGAGAAGTATTTTCATTGCGTGGAGTGGATTTAGGTTTGGCCTTAGCATCGGTCGTGGATTTGGTTTTGGAGTTTTCAGAGGTAGGTTTAGAGTCCTTGCGAGGTAGGGTTCCATCTCTAACAGGGTCATCGGAAAATGAGGCAGCAAGAGCAATAGCTTCCTTGAGTTCCTCCCATGGCATACTCGTAGCAATCCCAAGCATAGAAACAGCAAATTTCTTAGTGATCTAGCAGCCAAACGGCGATCATGAGCAGTCGACAGACGACGTTGATTACGACGATGAATTTTTAAGGAAGACATTCTACTATGACCAAAATGAAATTTTATGAGATGACGGGTAAGTTGTGTGAATAAGTCAATATGAGATGATGGAGAAATGCGATAAACTTGTGCTAGTGATGACTCGAGGACGAGTCAAGATTTAAAATAATGTGAATAATTTTTAAGATATTTAATTAAATAAATAATAATTATAAAATTTTCCAAACTAAAATGTTATTGGGTTGGGCTTTCCATGGAATTTCCATAACAGCTTGTGAACCCAAATTAAATAACGAAACATGTTCAATGAGTTGACCTCCCATGAGCTTTCCATGACAATTTGAATGGCCCAACTAAATAAAGCAACATAAATTCTTGTGAATTGGCCTCCCATGAGCGTTCCAAGGCAATTTATAGGCCCAATTAAAATAACTAATAACAAACAATTGAGTTGGTCAGCCCATGAGCGTGTAAATGGCATTTAACTTACCCAAAACGAATTATCAAATCAATGGAGTTGATCGGCCCATGAGAGTTACATGACGTTTTAACCGACCCAACTAAATATGGAATCAAAAAAAAATCAAATATGAGAAGTTGGAGCATCTCGGAAACCACCCCAGACGATACGTTCCAACAGAAAATCAAATTGAAAACGGGTTGAGAAATGGATAGTTGGAGTGCCCATGGATTTACATGGATTTTTCACCCAACTAAACATTTAAAATAATTAAAAATATAATTTTGGAAGTTTTCCCAAATTTAGCCACAAACCATCGAGAATTCAGTTTTTATAAAAAGAGTGCAACCGTTTAACCGGTTACGTTTACCACTAAGAGTTACGGTCGTATGACATTTGTCATACTCACATGCCCTAAGGAGAGAGAGTAGAAACAAAACTCGGGAATTCTTAAGGAATTTCCCAAAATAAAAGGCAATCCACTAAAAATAAGAGGATTTAAAAATATTTTGAAAGTGAGGCATAACCTCAGAATTCGTGTGTGTGTGTGCCCAATAAATAAAATATAATAAAATAATTAACCTATATAAGTTGTAAACAAATAAATAGCACATAAGGCAGTTCAGATAAGCATGTATAGGGTCCTAACATATGACTAGGACAATTTCTAACGACCTATCTTAAAACCTTCGGCTCTGATACCAATCTGCCACACACCAACCTAAGGCGAAAATGCCGGGGCGTGAGCTGATTGTTCAAAGCTCGAAGATACTATCATAAATAAAACGTGATAATATCTACTAAGTTAATTATTTTCAAATACAGTGCACAAATATTCAAAACACAAATAATTAATTTAATACAGGTAATACAATCAAGATTTAAATAATAATTGTCTTCATTAAAACCCTAAGGTCTTTCGAAGTATCCATACTCCAACTTCAATTCAATGGCAACCTGCATATGCGTAGAAAATAGAGATTGTCAACAACACATGTTGAGTGAGATTATCACCAATTTTTGCAATGTTACAATAATAATATAACGCATAAAAGAAATAAGCAAAACGTAATAAATCCGGTAAATAAATTAAACCATGAGCAAATAAGCTGTTAATTAACTATTGCCAAACGAATTTGGCGCCGGTAAATCAACCATAAGCAAATTATAAGACTGTTGCCAAGCGAATCGGGCGTGGGTCAATAATATGAGCACCTTATACAAGGGAATACGTTGGACCTCTCCGAAATACGAATACGCACATAAACAAATAAGCACATAACAAGTATATTTGATCAATCACACATAATTACACGTTTGCAATTTTTGAGATATATATATGTTATGAAATACGAATAATACGCATATGTCCCCAAAAATTTGTGAAAACTAAGTAAAATAGGGGAATGATAAAACTCACCTAAGACTAAAGACAAGTAAATAAATTAATATTTAAGCGAGTTAATAATTAAGCGAGTCGTCCACTAACGCGTAAAACGACATAAACAATTAGAACCTGATACTTTGAGATATGATAATATAAGTAAAACCAAACTCGTTGCCGCTGGAATCGTTCCAAACGGACGTTTAGAACTCCGGTTATATTAAATTAAAGATTTAAGCGAGCTGGTACTGACCAGAATCCGAACAGCGAGTGCGAAATTGGGTTTTAGTTAGTAGCCTTAAAATTTCATTACGAGAATAAAAGTCTTCTGGACCGAACGTTGAATCCGACCAGAAGCATGAGAAAACGTAAAGTGAAACTTGTTAACTGTTTTGTCCTATAACGGGTTTTAAGCGAATTGACCAATCAACACCATTCAACCACCAAAATTGATTGAAGACTATTGACTAGGGAATATATATGAATGATTTTACAGTTTACAACTTACCCGGAAAGTGAAAGGATCAACCAAGGAGATGAGTCAAAGGTCGGTATATAAGCAAAGTCAAACTTCAAGACTCGTGTCTTCAAACAATTAAGCAAAACCGAAGAAGATGATGAAAGATGGAGGTAGGTGACGACTAGCAATCATATGTTAGGGTTTAGGGAAGTTTGTGGCAGAATAATTAAGCTTTATTTATATAAGAAACACAAAAACGAACTATATTTAGTTAACTTACTCGTTTAGGAAACCGAATAAGCATTTAATAACGAAATCCATATTATATGCAGTAAATTTCATGCTTGATCAAGAGTTAATGAATATATACATGTATCTTAGTTATATTCCTTTTCTTGGGGCTTAATTTACTCGATTTAGGCCAAAAATAAGCGATTTACATGCTAAAAATGAACTAGGAAACAAGGAAACAAATCGAATCTGTGCAGAGTGTTGGTGGCGCTGCACGACGGTGAGGGTGGAACTTGGCCACACTGCGATCCGGGAGTAGGGAAGGAGAATTTTGGATTTTGTAATATTAGTCCTTGTAGTTTAAAAATGGTTAAATATGGAACATTTTATGATTAAAATAAGAAATGAACAACGTGGAAAGTGTAAGGGGTATAAAGTGAACATGGGAAACTTTAATACTTAAAAATACTTGATTTTAATTAATAATAAAGATCTAAAAAAGTTTCCGGGTCAGGTTAAACATAAACGAAAAATCCGAGATGTTACACACAACTAAAAGAACTCTTAGAGAAAGCATAGCAATGAGAAGAGAAATGATGGTGCCAAATTCAAAAGTTCAGAATAACGGGAGGATTGCTAGCATTAGCTTCAACAAACGGAGTGAGATGGTCACCTTGAGAAATTAGAAGAAGATGTCCTGGAAATAATTGAAAATGACTTTGAATTGGAGTTCATGCATATTCAAGACTTAACTGACATCAAGGAGGTGGACATACCATTTGATTCGGATGACTATGTGGAGCTAGACATGTTTAAACAAAGGGCTACTGCTGTGTACAACAGAAAGATAAACAAAGCAAGGAGGTTGGAATGAGAGGTGAAATTTACAAGATATGTGCTAAACGGAGTTTTCTTATGATCCTTGTAATTTTAACTTTTTGTGTATTTTATATCATTTGTTTAATTTGATAATTATGTAATTTGATTTATAATGCCTTGATTAAAGAATCTTATTATATAATGTAATGTTCTTTGATTTTCATATAATGTGTGGTATGTATTTTGACAAAAATGCGAGTAATGCAGATATGCTTTGGTGCATCTGAGTTTGTTTCAATCTAGGGGATATTATTGGGTCGGAATAATGACAAGGAAGATTGAAATCTTCTCAACCTCCCCAGAAAATGGCTAAGTAAGGAACTCGAGCAAACTTGGACCTTCGAGCATGAAGTTTACTACCTCGAGCATGATATCTTACGCTCGTAAGATTATCTTCTGGAATTCTTCTAAGTGTTGAAAGCTTCGAGCAAACTACAATTTATCAAGCAAGGATGTTCTTCATCAATCACAGTTTGCTATTCGAGCAAACACTTGATCTATCCATCTTAAACCAAAGTCTACGAGCATTTTGGTGGATCGAGCATGGATACAATAAAGGATGATCTCAATATGTTCTAAGTAAAACTTCGAGCATGGTTCAATCTCGGGCAAGTTTCAGTACCCGAGCATACTGGAGTTGTTCTTAATAAATCCTAAGGAAATATTGAAGAGGCCTAGAACAATATGTTTGCTCGTGGGACTTATTCGAGAAAAGTTGGAATATGTCATGAAGATTGAAGTCTGCTAGAGATACTCAATATTACAATTCTGCCCGAAAAGGATTTATCATACTCGAAGACCTATTTTACACTCGTATTTGTTTTAAATGTATTATGTAATCATTAGGGCTTCTAGAAGGAACGTCTAGGGCCTATATAAACAATACTAGGTTTACATAATAGAAACGGGTGCAGAAAATATTAATGAGAGACTAAGACCTCATTTATACTAACCTAGTATGGCCGTCGTTGAATACTCAACCCTAGACGTTCCATGCAAACCCTATAAACACATCCATTGTTCTTGAACGATATACATTAATATACTAGAATTTTTGAGTATATTGTGAGTGTTTCCAAACAATCATACAACTAGTCCAACAGCCTGACTACATCTGATTCCGCCGGTATAATCAGTGGGTCTTCATATTTTGATTTCGTATGTGTTCTTGTCAAATTGTTTTACATGTAACACGAGATCCCGGTCCTGACACCTCGCATCATACTGGCTCTTGGAGCTCACATTCTTGATTCGTTTAAACACATTTCGGTCTTGTAATCTCAAATTTTCTCAGTTTTAGCGAGCCCAGTCAATGTACCATTTATAATTATTTGTAGAAATCTTAGATACATGAGAAATTTGTCTCTTTCATTCTTCTGTGCATTTGTCACCAAACCATTGAAGATCATTCTGGAAAAATTGCATGGTTGTCTGAATAAAATTGCAACTATAGAAGTTGCTAACTCTCTGCTCAATAGAGCCAGGTTTCCCTACTCAATGATAAACTTTGAATAACATGGTGGATTAGAAACCTATACAATAGTGGAAACATGCTCTTCTGGAATTGGCCTTCACAAATGTTTCCTTGATAGCCATTGTTTCTTGAAAAGATTCTGAACAGCCTTAGCTGTGAGTAATATAATTGGTCAGCATGATCATAATTCAATTGTAGACGTGCTCTGATGGTTTGCTTGGTTACTTCCAATTCTTGCCCAAGAATGGTGGCTTCAATTCTCTTGCCATTAATGCGGTCAGTATAAGTAGCCGAGCCCCAGAAATCATTAATGTCATTTCGATATATGGTTGGATTTTCAATCAGAGCAAATTGTAGATTTGAATTATTCAACCAGTCAATCATCAACCCTAGTTCTTGGTTTTCTTCATTTACTTCCAACTAGGCACACATATTGTGTTTAGGTTCAAATTTATATGCCATATTGACCTACAAAACAAATGATAGTCATTAAAGTAAATGTTTTGAAGATATAATAGGTGTAAAGAGTGAGAGTTAAAGAAGATTTTGTCTTCAGTAGCCTGTTCTTCGACAATATTATAAAACCTACACACAAAAGCAAATCGATAAGTAATAATAATAATCGATACCCTAAACCCAGTGATTGAGTGTCGGAAATCAATTACTAATCGCTTACCAAGTCGGAATTGTAAAATGAAGTAATTGAAATATGATTTTGAGCGAGCACGAGAGTTGTTAGGGCACGAGCTGAGAGTGTTTGATAAATGGAGGAAAAGTGTTAGAAAAATTTCTAAGGCCCCCTTTTATACTCAATGCTCGAATTTCAAAAGCTTTTTTCTTTTAGTCCAGCAGGATGCTACAGTACTTTTAAAATTATTTAATCAACTTCTTTTCTATGCTCGAGCAAATTGCAAATACAGTTGACCTCAAGTACGCTCAAAGAGCATTTCTCAAGTATGCTCGTTCAAAATCAAGTTATAATTCATCTAAGTATTACTTTTGATTAGCATACTCGAATTTTAAGTTTACTCAAAAGATAAATAACTTAAACCGAATTTTACCAAGTAAACTATTTAACAACACACAACTTTACTTGAGAGAAATAATGTGCTCGAGTCCTTGACTAGACAAATTTCATACCACATCAAACAGAATAACTTTTAAGGATGTTCGTTCAGGAGATCATACTCGAAACCCACAATTCAACAATTTTCACACAACTTTGCAATAAGATAATAATCAGTATGCTCGGCTTAATCAAATTGTACTCATCACCAAACCATTTAAAGATGATTCATGCTTGAAACAATTTCATGCTCGAAAACACTTAGCAATTTTCATGTCGCATTCTGCTCGAGTATGTTATCATTGTGCTCAATTGAGCAAGCATAAACTCAAAACAGTTGAAGATTGCTTGAATCACTTAGACGCTTTTCAATCACTCAAACATACTCGAACACACTGAAAGATATATTTAATGATGCAATCATACTCGAACATACTTAGAAAACCTTTTATTCACAAAATTATGCTCATAAAGCATAAAAAAGCGTTCAAACACACAATCATACTCGAAACACTTAGAAATATATTCAAGCATACAAACATGCTTGAATATACTAAAAATCTTCAAAACATGCTCGTAGAGCAAAAGTATGCATATGCCTAACTGTTTAGGCATGAGTTCACAAAAACTTTTACTTAAAATAACAAACATTGATCAGTTTGACTCTTGGTTAATTTAAGCATAAGTTTATAGTAAAAAGAGATCAAATTTCAGTTCTACTCCATTCAAAACAATTTTCATTTTGGAAAGATCTCAACTTGGGATCATATTGATCAAAGCACTTCACAACACTTCATTTTCAACATTATTTTGACTCAAGACAGGTTGACAACAGGTATTTTGTACTTAGCATGATTTTCATTGCTTTTGTGATAAGATTACAGGTTCAATTTTTGCATAAGAATTGAAAAGACCTACTTTGGACTTAAGATGTTTCATAACTCTTCTCAAGGCTTATTTACCTTTTCCCAAGTCACCCCAATTTGACTTCAACCCCCTTATTGAGAGAGCTCGATCGGGATCTAGATCTTGTGATTACAACGATGTTCTCGTCAGGTATGAATACGATTAGGCAAGTGTTACGTTAGTATGTGTATTGTGTGTGTTGAGAGACCAATTGGACAGAGTAACGAGAGGAAATCAAAGAAATAGGAACTATTACATTAGAATAACTTACAGGGGGTATTTATAGGAGATGATCTCATTCATTAAGATAGACTTAACGAATAAGTCATTCGTTACACTTACTTAACGAATAAACAAGCTTATTCGTTAATACTTTAATGATAGCGAATAGCTCACGTGCGTTATGTTCCATTCGTTAATCTTGGTTAATGAATGGGACTTACATTAAGACGAATGTGTCCGTAACGAATGTGCCTTACATTTAGGCAAATTTACATTAATAACCCCTATACCATTAAACTATTACATTATCAGTCAATAAAGATCAAGACGGACAAACATGAATCAACAAACTCCCCCTCATCTCGAGCTCTTTATCTTTCATCTCTGGAACATCTTGGTCTTCCAGTCCACACAACTGTGAATCTTGTATGCATAACAGACACGAACTAATTTCTGAAACTGCATAGCAAGCTCGTAGTCGCATACGTTAGCAAACCTGATCTGACTTGTAAATAACACATCATTGTCAGCCTCAGATAAGTAACCAGCCACATCGGATCAATCACACGTATCGTCTTCATGTTTGAACCGCTTCACCTGTATGATTGTCGTAGTACCAATAATTAAACGAGGTGAATACACTCTGAGGAAAAATCTTCATTGGAGCCCTTTTCATCATCTTTGGCGGCTTCACTTGCAATATCATCTTCATCCAGCCTGTGCGTGTATCAATCTCATCATTATACTTGTGAGTCGGCACCTGTAGCTTGAAGAACTTGAAACCGAAACGGGTTTCATGTAATAACTGCTTATAGAACCACCCAGCCCACTGATCATTCCCACGATTCACGAACAGTCTGTTTGCTAGTGCTCTCACATCCCATCTAGGCATAGATAAGATATCGTATGGGCCTTTGAAATAATAAATACCATGCACCCACTTCATGATATATACCTTAAGTTCCGAATCAAACTGCCACGCCACCAAATCAACTCTTACATCTTTTGTTGGCTTGTACTTCTTCATTTGGTATGCTGATGCTCGAGCCTTGGCCAATTTTACTTCCTCTTTCTCATGATATCTAAAGGCTTCGATCATCTTGTTCATTCTTTGCATATCATGCTCGAACATACCCTCCAAAGCACGCTTCTGTTTTCTTTCTTTCGCTGTAAGGAGACTTGTTTCAGCAGCTTTGTTCCACTTCTCAATCTCTTCACGCAATCGACGTTCTGCTGCAACAAAATGCTCTGTAGTGAAAAACGGAATACCTGAGTCGTTGTTGTTATTGTCGATGTAGAACTCAGGGTACTCCTCAGCAGTGATGTCTTCGACCTCTACCTCATCAAAATCAGGCATATTCCCGTGTGGAATGCCTGTATTAGTACTTTCCTCTATTTCAATATCCACGTCTACACTCTTACCCAACACATCCATCTCATCTTCATTTAGATCCAGAAGCAAGGCAATTTGTTCTTTAGTTAACGAATGATCAACAAATTCACCTTCTTCGATCTCATCTGCGTTCACCATACTATACACTACTCCGTTCATCCCCACAAATAAAATCATATTTGCTGGAATAACATCAATCGGTTTAGCTCTCGTGTAATCCTTGTATGGCACAATCTGCAACTAACTATCTCCAAACCCACCACCAGCACCCGAATCAGTCTTATTACCTGCCGACGGTGCAGAACTGCCGCCTGATTGCTGATCTACCCCACCACCTGTTCTTTAATTTCTTCAACTCATCATCTTTACAACTCAACTGAAGAATGATCTCATCCTGTTTGTCCAATCTCTCCCCCTGAGCAGCAACAAGGGCTCTAAGTTCCATGTTTTCGCGTTGAGTGAACTGAATATGTCGCAACAAATTCCTTTGCGCTAGCTCATGGGCAGCTCTGTCAGCTTGCATTTGAGTCTGTTGAAGGTGCAACAGATTCATCATGTGAAACCATTGAGTTTGAAGATTCAAACCAAAGAAGTTAGGATGAACTGGTTGCAACGGACCCTGAGGGCGAGTAAATGTCATAAATGAGTGCTCAGGTCTCGGCAACTGTAGCAGTAGGCTGCGATGTAGGCATACGAGCCAAAACAGTCTAAAGGACGTCACCAAAAATAGGATCTGATAGTGACGTAGTCATCAAGGTCATAGAAGGAGGTACCGGAGATACTGGCATATGAACCGGAGTCGGTAGAGCTCGATCGGGATCTAGATCTTGTGATTACAACGATGTTCTCGTCAGGTATGAATACGATTAGGCTAGTGTTACGTTAGTATGTGTATTGTGTGTGTTAAGAGAGCAATTGGACAGAGTAACGAGAGGAAATCAGAGAAATAGGAACTAAACATTAGAATAACTTACAGGGGGTATTTATAGGAGATGATCTCATTCGTTACACTTACTTAACGAATAAACAAGCCTATTCGTTAATACTTAATGATAGCGAATAGCCCACATTTGTTATGTTGCATTCGTTAATCTTGGTTAATGAATGGGACTTACATTAAGACGAATGTGACACATTCGTTACGAAGTAACGAATGTGCCTTACATTTAGGCAAATTTACATTAATAACCCCTATACCATTAAACTATTACATTATCAGTCAATAAAGACCGAGACGGATAAAACATGTATCAACACATATGTATGGTCAATAACTTTTGATGCGTGAACAGATTTTTCTTTTGAAACATTTTATAAATACAAACTTTAAGGTTAAACAATAGAGTTACATGCCACGCAGTTCGGACTTACATGCCTTTCATTCAAAGTGTTTAGGACTTATTTTGTTACCCCACCTTTGTAGTTCTAGGCCCCTTAAGATTGTTTGATCAACATTTGGATCATTTTTACAAAATTTATCAACTTCGGTTGATTTATAATCATTTGAGTACATAACTGTTCATATCATTAATAAAAGATATTTCATTTTTTGGTTGACCAAACACCAGCAGGCTTGTGTATGACTGGATAATTACCTTTCTGCCCATGATGTGTTGTAAAACACTCGTATTTTCCGTACCTTTTATCTACGTAATATATTATATTTTATGTGTTTTTACTTGATTTATTTAGGTTTTACGTAAGTTTAATAACCTTGTAGGTTTTGGGTAAAAGAAAGGAAGAAACCGGGACTTTTCGAGCTTTTTACGAGCCTTTTACGCATACAAGTTCAAGACAAAGCTCAAGGCCCGACCCGTATGCATCATGGAGGCCCAAGACCATATTATATTATATTATATAAAAAAAATAAAACCCTAATCAGCCTAGAGAGCTGCTGATCGGATTTAGCAGCACAACAGCAGCCAACAGCAGCACAACATTAGCCAACAGCAGCACAACAGCAGCCAACAACAGCACAGCAGCAACAACAGCAGCAGCAGGAGCAGCAACAGCAGCAGCAGGAAGAAAAGAAAAGAAAAAAAGTGTTGTTCGGCTAGGGTTTGATCGTGTGACGGCTAGGGAAGGAAGAATACACAAGAATCTAGCCTCGGGAAGGTTCGACATCAGTTTACACAGCAAGGAACGGCCGGGAATTCATCATATATCCTTCATTTTTTCACATTGTTCATTACTTTGATTATCTTGTTCAATTGTTTACTAGTTTTTGCAATTGATTGATAGATTGAATTGTTTATGAGTATTGTTGATTGTTGAATGATATTTGAGATGATTAGTAGGAGTTTTATGATGTTTTATTTGATCATTAGCTGCTGTCCAAAAATTATGCTTGGCTAATCTTGTTAGTTCTACCTAGGGAAGATGAAAATTGTTGAGTTTTGATGAGTTTAATGGATTGTTTGATTAATGGACTTGAATTGCTATTGTAAAGTTTGATTTAGACATGAAATAGGTTGTGTTTAAGGGCTGGAAATTTTGGTGATTTATTGCATAAACCCCGTGTGTCGGTTGATTAGTTTTGTATTGATTGATCGGTGCATTGTTTGATTCTAGACTTTGTGTTTAGGGTTTGTTTGCGATCGGTACACTTGCCGGTTGTGTGTGATTTCAGGATTTTCGTTTTAATATTAAAGCTTAGTTGTGAGGGTCATTATTATAGGGTTATTAGACACACATCAAGTTTTTGTAAAAACACGAGTGTTTTACAACACAAAAAATATAATATATTACGTAGATAAAAGGTACGGAAAATACGAGTGTTTTACAACACATCAAATATCCCCACACTTAAGATTTTTTTGTCCCTGAAAAAGAATACTACACATGATCATATCAGAGTTTTAACGGACAACTCTTGGTTTTATTTATTTATTATTATTATTATTAATATATTTTTTCTTTTTTTTTAAAGTATTATAACAAGTGACCCGTTACCCTTCCAACTTTCACCTAATAAGCTAGATCAGGTCGATTGCCGAGGAAAATAAGGCGTGACAATTCTATTAATTTGTATGACTAAGTGGAACCCACACCCAAAAGCCCTGCTGCCACTTCACCAATTCCATTATGGTTTTACCGGACCGAGCCACCCCAACTTGACTTAAACCTATTGCCACATGATTAAAACATTTCGACTCATATACAATCCTATAAACTCTAGCTTGGTCAAGATCGACCGACATTAGTTTCTTTCATGGTGGTTTTGATTTAAACTATTTTTTTCTGCCTTTGGCTTTTTGCATTTTTTTTTATTTTTTTTTATTTATTTTTTATTTTTTTTATTTTCTATATACCATGTTGGACGAAACTACAGAAATGCATCAAGGCTCAGGTCTGCGCCACCGCGCAGCAGAGTACCGAGCAAAACTGTCTTCTGCTAGCATCAACGTTCAGGTCTGCGCCACCGCGCAACAGAGTACGGAGCTTCACAGGAATAGACACATATACAAAAGATTATACAAATAATATACAGACGATCATGTGACTCGAGGCTTGAGTATGACCCGGCTTTTCATTCCAGTCCTGTCACGAGCTTAGTTAAACAAACAAAACCCCTAAGATGTTTCCCACTAAAGTCAGGCCATTTAAAAGGTTCAATTAGGTCAACAACCAAACCGCCCTTTCATTCTCAAAGGCTGAGCCTACCGACACACGATTACTGAGTCTAAACCGTTCGGTTACCATACATTACGTGCGGGTTTAACGGGCACTGTTCTTATTTATTATATATATATTTTTTGAAAACACCAAGAAGTTATGAAACAAACACTACTCGGTAATAATATCATCTCCTGTTTAACGTAGAGAAAACAGATTTCAAGGGACTATTTTTTAATTTTTTTTTTTTTGTCAAAAATTTTTCTACAACTAAGTAAAATAAACCCCATCCCCACACTTAGAACGAAATCGTCCTCTATGAGTATAAAGAAAAGAATTAAAAATAAAGTATACAAGACTAAAACAAAGAACGGGTTACTCCCCTGGTTTGTGTGCAGAATCTTCAACAGCTGAGTAGTGTCCAAACGACCGTATAACATTTCATTCGCGGCCGCAACCTCGGGAGAACCTGTTCCAAAATGCCACCAAAGCTACCATGCGCATAATATAACCTGCAGAAGCTCAAACTCGCTCGCATGTAGCGGCGTATACAACGGAAAACAAAAACATAAACAAATAAACATATTTTTTTTTTGATCAAATAATGGAACACCCCTTAAATCGACCGACTCGAAATGAGATTGAGTACGAGCGGTTTCATCTTGAAACATCCTGAAATAGACAAAACAAATAAAACAGATAGCACAAACATATAACAAAAATACAAACTCTACAACTCGGGCAGTCTCCCGAGGGATGCATCCACACGTCTACATCTCGGAGATTGGGTCAAGGTAGAATACCTCGACCGTCTAATCAGTCATCGGCTCGCCAATGTAGTCCATCGTCGTTCACCATAAACGTCCCGCCTTTATCCTTTATCCCAACAGTGCCATCTGGGAAAACCTCAGTAATCATAAAAGGACCTGACCAACGGGATCTCAACTTTCCCGGGAAAAACCTCAACCGGGAATTATACCATAAGACCATATCCCCACACTTAAACTGCTCAATACCCTCTAACTTACGATCCTGCAGTTCCTTCACCTGCTGCTTATAACAATCTGAATGCGCGTAAGTATGGTCCCGTAACTCCTCCAACTCAAGCAACTGATGAACACGATGATCTCTGGTAGATAACTCAGAATCATAGGAAGACAATTCAATGTCAGCATCAGGGGGTGTTCAGTCAAGGTGACAATCTCAACCTCCGGGGTCTCCCTATCTAGGAAATGTGTGTCTGAGGCGGGGCCTCCATCGGGGTCACTAGAAAACTCCCCCACGTGAGTCATGATCATATCAATGAAGCATACGGAGTCATCAGTCGATTTGGGATGCTTAGGTGACTGTCGAACGTCAAACGTGACGTTCTCATCCCCGACTCGAAGAATCAGTTTGCCATCGCGAACGTCGATCAACGCATGTGCGGTGGCAAGAAAAGGTCTGCCCAAAATGAGTGGAACATTATCATCCTCATTCATGTCAAGAATAACGAAGTCCACCGGGAAAATGAACTTCCCAATGCGAATGAGCATGTTCTCAACAATCCCACACGGATACTTCACGGAACGATCAGCAAGCTGGATACTCATCCTGGTAGGCCTCGGTTCGCCTAAACCCAGCTTGCGATACACAGAATACGGCATGAGATTGATACTGGCACCAAGATCAGCCAGCGCATGAACCATTGTATCATCACTCAAGGTGCAGGGAATTGTGAAACTCCCTGGATCGGCTCTCTTCTCTGGTAGCTTCCTCTGTAAGATAGCAGAACAACTAGCACTCAGAGGGAGGGAAGCTACCTCAGCTAACTTCTCCTTATTCGAAAGAATATCCTTAAGGAACTTCGCATGTTTAGGCATCTGATTGAGTGCCTCAAGGAATGGGATATTAAAGTAAAGCTGCTTTAGAAGATCAAAGAATTTGGAGTTCTGCTCCTCATCTCTATCTCTACGGACTCTCCCGGGGTATGGCAGTCGGGGTTTGTAAACTCTCGGTGGCTCGCTCGGTGACTGCTGTTTCTCGGCCTGTGCTGAACTCTCTGGGATGCTCCTCTGATGTACCTGGGCCGGCGGAGGCTCCATCTGAATCTCCTCATCCACCTGGTCCTCTCCATTGACTGCAAGCTCCTCGACAACTCCTCCTCTAGATCTCTGCTGAATCATGGGCTCATCTCGTGCCCCTGCACCGCTCCTCGTCGTCACAGCCTTCACGAATCCTCTCGGGTTCTACTCGGTAGCGTAACCTGCGGCCTCTCATTTAACCGACTGGCAATCTCCCCCATCTGCCGCTCGAGACCTGAATCGACGCTGCCTGATTCCTTATGAATTGCTCGTGCTCGCGGAACTTCTCCTGCGTCTCTTTGTGTCGGGAATCCCCTCGTGCCATGAGCTGTGACAACATCTGTGTTTGTTGTGCCATCATCTCCTCCAATGTGGGCTTCTTCTCCCCACTGCTCGCTCCTTCGCCCGCATCCTGAAATAAACTCTGGCGTTGCTGAAAACCGGACTGGTCGCCGCTTCTCCAGTTGGAGTTCTGATTTCCCCTCCATCCCGAATTATAAGAATTGAAAGAATTTGAGTTTCGGTTTGGATTTCCTATGAAGTCTACGGCCTCCTCCTGCGAACTGACTGGGCACTGAACGGTATCATGCCCCCTCTGCAGATCTCACATAACTTGCTCTTCATCTGCACGTCCTTTACCATCTTCTCCAACGCCTCGACCTGTGCCGTCAGTGCGGTGGTGGTGTCCACCGAATGCATGCCTCGTGAGATGGAATCGACGGTCTTGCCTCCTCTGGCGGGTGGTCTCTGGTACCCACTCATAGCTAACCCGTTAAATAAAGTGATACACTCATCAGGGTCCTTAGTCGTCAACAAATTTCCTCCCGCCGCCGTGTCGAGCATACTCTGCGTCGCGTACGTCACTCCATTATAAAATTTCTCGACGACCACCCAATCTTGCAAGCCGTGGTTCGGGCACAACGCTAATAGATTTTTGAATCGCTCCCAGGTCTCGTAAAAACTCTCGGTGTCCTCCATTTGAAAAGAATGTATCTG
Source organism: Bidens hawaiensis (assembly GCF_021521415.1). Classification (NCBI taxonomy): domain Eukaryota; kingdom Viridiplantae; phylum Streptophyta; class Magnoliopsida; order Asterales; family Asteraceae; genus Bidens; species Bidens hawaiensis. The sequence continues at coordinate 283,487 of NW_027493796.1, forward strand.
GTTACGCAAACGAGCGGCCTTAGCCGGAGGATCGTACTTCTCGAGAAATTGGGTCTGCATGGCAGCCCAAGTGGCTATGGAGCCCTGTGGGAGGGACTCGAGCCACAGACTCGCATGATCAGCGAGAGAAAACGGAAAGACGCGGAGCTTAACGGCGTCTTCGGAAACGCCCGCAAGATGGAAAGTGTCGCAGATACGCACGATGCGGGTGAGATGAGAGTGCGGGTTCTCATGAAGCAACCCGTGAAACTAAGCAGAATGAGCAATGGTATTCAAAATGTTCGACGGGATCTGCCAGTTCGTAGCAACTCCAATGGCGGGTGGTGCGATGTTGGATCTCGTGCCAGCATTGGCCGGTCGGGCCCGGTCCGCAACTGTCCTCCTCGGTGGAATGTCGCCCATGATCCTATCCCTATCGTCGGGGTCAACGGATGAAGAAGTGGATGAAGGTGAGGCGGGACGACGTCTCTCACGAAACTCTCTCTCTGGCTCGGGAAATGCTTCCGTGTCGGGTTGTCCACGAGATCGAGTCGGTAGCATAAAAACTATAATAAGAAATAATATTATCTAAACTATTCTAAAAACTAAGCAAAATAAAACAAAAATAATTACAAGTAGCACAAAAGATAAGTCCTAACTCGGATTGCTCTCAAAACGCCTAAAACCGTGTCCCCGGCAACGGCGCCAAAAACTTGATGTGTGTCTAATAACCCTATAATAATGACCCTCACAACTAAGCTTTAATATTAAAACGAAAATCCTAAAACCACACACAACCGGCAAGTGTACCGATCGCAAACAAACCCTAAACACAAAGTCTAGAATCAAACAATGCACCGATCAATCAATACAAAACTAATCAACCGACACACGGGGTTTATGCAATAAATCACCAAAATTTCCAGCCCTTAAACACAACCTATTTCATGTCTAAATCAAACTTTACAATAGCAATTCAAGTCCATTAATCAAACAATCCATTAAACTCATCAAAACTCAACAATTTTCATCTTCCCTAGGTAGAACTAACAAGATTAGCCAAGCATAATTTTTGGACAGCAGCTAATGATCAAATAAAACATCATAAAACTCCTACTAATCATCTCAAATATCATTCAACAATCAACAATACTCATAAACAATTCAATCTATCAATCAATTGCAAAAACTAGTAAACAATTGAACAAGATAATCAAAGTAATGAACAATGTGAAAAAATGAAGGATATATGATGAATTCCCGGCCGTTCCTTGCTGTGTAAACTGATGTCGAACCTTCCCGAGGCTAGATTCTTGTGTATTCTTCTTTCCCTAGCCGTCACACGATCAAACCCTAGCCGAACAACATTTTTTTTCTTTTCTTTTCTTCCTGCTGCTGCTGTTGTTGCTGCTGTGCTGCTGTTGTGCTGCTGTTGGCTAATGTTGTGCTGCTGTTGGCTGCTGTTGTGCTGCTAAATCCGATCAGCAGCTCTCTAGGCTGATTAGGGTTTTATTTTTTTTATATAATATAATATAATATGGTCTTGGGCCTCCATGATGCATACGGGTCGGGCCTTGAGCTTTGTCTTGAACTTGTATGCGTAAAAGGCTCGTAAAAAGCTCGAAAAGTCCCGGTTTCTTCCTTTCTTTTACCCAAAACCTACAAGGCTATTAAACTTACGTAAAACCTAAATAAATCAAGTAAAAACACATAAAATATAATATATTAGCGCATCAATTGGAGAGATGTATCTTGAAACAAACTTGCATCTTCAAATGCATATCCACATCAAACTTAGCATGTGTATTATGTTTATATCACTTGAGCTTTTACACACCATGGAAAGCTACCATACATATCAATGACTGCACTTAATGCCTTTTTATCCTATCAAATCCATGAGTTAATTGACTTAACAAATTTTTATCATTTCCCAAATATGTTGGATTCATTTTCCATGTAAAACCTTTAAGCTTCCATAAAGCTTTGAACTGAATAATCTTATTATTTCTCTCTATGCCATCACCAAAAACCTTTTGCGTTTATCAAAAACTTTTGATCTGTTTGAAAAACTTAGTTTTTGATGTTCCATTTGATTCAAAACTCAAAGCAGAATTTCATTTTAATTCAAAACTCTCATTTGAAAAATATTCAATTTGGTTCACAATCAATCAAACACATTTAATCTTTGCAACAAACGCATTCACTATGAGTGAATGATAGTCACTTAAGCACATAAGACAGACTCATATTACCTTTTGATCAATTCAAATCAGTCATTCAAGTAATGAAACTCAGACAGATAGTGTAATCAAACAAGCAGTCAACTTCACACACGCAATCACAATTTCATAATCATTAGATAATCAATCACACACCTCAGTTAATTGAACATGCAATCATGCGAAGTAGTAAGTTCAACACACAATTTCACACATTCAATCACATCAAACTTGTTTGAAATAGTCATTTAAGAACATAACAATAATCATTAATCAGACTTCATCAAAATTTATCATTCCTAAGAACTTTTAATAGAAAGTTGACAAGAATAAACACGCAATCGGTTTGCAAAGACCCATTGAAAATATCTAATGGAATCAGATATAATCAGGACGTTGGTATTGTAGTATTATTATAGTTAGAACACACAATGGAAGCTTTTAGGGTTTGTGCATGGAACGTCTAGGGTTTTCTCAATCACCGCTAACGTACGAGGTTTGCATAGGTTGAGGTCTTAGTCTCTTATTAATCGTGCAAGCCCGAGTACCCCATGATGTAACCTAGTATTCTTTATATAGACTCATAGACATTTCTTATAGAAACCCTAATGATTACAAAATACAATAAAATAAACATAAATGTAAACCTAGGTCTTCAAGTATCAATTATCTTTGTCAAGCAGACCTGTAACCTTAAGTATGCTCGAAGCATTTCTTCAAGTAAACTTTACTTAAAATATTTCTCCAACAGACTTCATTCATTCTGATTAATTCCAACTTCGCTCGAATCAATCCCATGAGCAAACATATTCTCCTTGATCTCTTCAGTCTTTACTAAGCATTATTAAGAACAATTCCAGTATACTCGAGTACTGAAGTGTAAGGCCCCGATCCCGGAAACCCTACCTTGGTGTTGGATTTACTCATAAACACAGTTCTAAAATCAGAGTTAATTAAAACTTTCATGGAATAATTAAAAACTTCATACATCACATTACAAAACATTCATTCTTGTCTTAACATACAAATTGTAATTAATTAAAACAATCTTGACACTTCTTCGTAGATGCCAATCTCTTCTGTCCATGCCATGTGTCCCTTCTCAAGCCAGCTGCCTCAATCTATTTTCCTGCGTGCATACTAAAAGTCAGCTACGCTGAGTGAGTTCTAGTTAATCATTTAACATACAATACATTCATACCCTTACTCATACGTATCCGAAGATACGTATTCATACCTTATTTACTCTTACTTCTTTCATACCAACTTTATATACATGCACACGCGCTTACATACTTTCTTTCATAAGGCCTTGTAATTTACCATAGGCTATTCTATCTCTACCATCACAGATATTATTAGGGTCTGGTCCCTTCTGTCTCAGATATTATTAGGGTCTGGTCCCTTCTGTCTCAGATATTATCAGGGTCTGGTCCCTTCTGTCTCAGATATTATCAGGGTCTGGTCCCTTCTGTCTCAGATATTATCAGGGTCTGGTCCCTTCTGTCTCAGATATTATTAGAGTCTGGTCCCTTTGTCTCCCGTAACCAAACCTGTCACGTCACTCGATCATACATTCATTTTCATTCATGCATAGTTTACATATCTTCTGGTCATGTATATACGTATATGTACATATTCATTCGTATAAACATTTCATAATAACATTCAATACTTAGTCATACATATAACATACACATATCATACACTTACCACATAAGTTAAGTGTATTAACAACTATCACAAAGGAGTATGCACACAGCCCCAAAAACATAACGGATAAAGGGGCTAGAAACTCACCTGAAGTCGGTTTCTCTCGCCGTTAATAGTAATGCCCTTCTTTAGCTATGCACGGCTAACTGTATAACGCATTACGAGTGTCAAATATCCATTACTACTACTTTTTATATCTAAGTCAATGACACCCTCAACTAACGGGGGTCCGGGGGCAGCGCCCCTGGTAGCGGAGTGTAGGGGCGGCAGCCCCTAGCAGGGTCCAAGGGGCAGCGCCCCTGGCTGGGGTTGAGCCAGGAAGAATTTTATTTTCGTTAACAGTCCTTTAACGAAAATGCATCAGAAAATGAATTTTATAAAATTTCGCATGGAAGAATTTCGCTTCGCATGCATGGAATTTCGCTTCTCATGGCTGAGCGAAGTGAAATGCCTGTTTTGCTTCTCATGACTGAGCGAAGCGAAATGCCTGTTTCGCTTCTTATCGCTAAGCGAAACGAAATGACTATTTCGCTTCTTATGGCTGAGCGAAGCGAAATGCCTGTTTCGCTTCTCATGGCTGAGCGAAGCGAAATGACTGTTTCCCTTCTCATGGCTGAGCGAAGTGAAATGCCTTCCTTTCTTCGTTTTTACCATTTTAAAGCCATTTTACCTGGTGGCTCTTCCTCAGGACCTGATTTATACTCTTTCCCAACTTTTGACACATTCTGACCCCATGCACCTGATCCTGAACCCATCTCTCAAGGTCCAAACACCACCTTTTTATCACAAAGTGCACCCGAGAGGTTATAACTTACCAAGTTTATATTTTTCTTACATTTCACAACCCGATCTATCATTATATCTGTTTGCATGCCGATTCTAACCATCAAACTTAACCATTTTAAACTAAAACCCACATTTTGCTTGTGGGTTCGAGTTCAGATCCTGACAACTCGAGGATCTGGACGTCATTCTTGTCAGATGAAGACACTTGAATCACCAAACTCTTCCTTAATTTAATCCCAGAATGGATTCGGGTCTTGAGAGAGAGTGGGTGTGTGTTTCTTGAGTGTGTGTGTGTTTGTGTGTTGTAAGAGGAAAGGGAAGAAAGAAAAGAAGTGGTTGGTCTATATATATGGGTTTCATAGGTCCCACCTGTCACACCCCGTTGAGCGGTCTGCGGAAGCGTAAAACAGAAATGCAACAGATACAACTGGTATCAAATACATTGTTCATAAAGAAACATTAGTAACTAATTAACAATATATTACATCATTCTAACATCTTTTACAAACTAAGTGATTCAATCAAACTAGTTCGTTAACTACTTCACTGCATACTCGAACGCTCATAGCATCGATCACAATCCCAACACGAAACAGATAAGCAATCTATTCCACATTTCTGATTACCTGAAAAGCATGTTTAAAAAACGGTCAACTACGAATAGTTGGTGAGTTTCATAAGTTTAACGAAATCAGTTCTGCGCACCATACAGTCATAGTTTGTATGTACATGCGTATGTAAGAAAATGTATTTACATTTATATATGTATATCTACATCTTTGTATACTGATATGTATGTGTATAAGTTTAAGATAGAGTTTGAAACTATGATAAGATCGTGACTGCTCATTCGTACTTCGTGCCTTCATTTTCCAAATAAAATCAACCACTGTGGCCCCCTTTCCGCCAACAACGGTTCCACGTAAAATCACCACTATGGTCCCTCTTCTGACCACAATGGTTTCACGTAAACTCAAACATTACACATTGTACACACAAACAATTATTATTTTCTACACATAGAATTTCCTATGCATATACACATAGTATATATATATATACACACACAATACACACACACATATGTATAGTATTTATCACGTATTACTAATCACTGTGGCCCCCTTTCCGCCCACAACATATATAATCATAATATTTTCTTAACACTCATGTCATAATCAAGTTATTTTGTTTAATAAGTTGCAGCAGAACTTGGCTTGTAGGCCATACTCAACTTTGGTTTATAAGTTGCAGCAGAACTTGGCTCATAGGCCATACTCAACTTTGGTTTATAAGTTGCAGCAGAACTTGGCTCATAGGCCATACTCAACTTTGGTTTATAAGTTGCAGCAGAACTTGGCTCATAGGCCATACTCAACTTTGGTTTATAAGTTGCAGCAGAACTTGGCTCATAGGCCATACTCAACTTTAGTTTAGTACTATTGTGGCCCCCCTTTCACCCACAATAGGCCCATGGCCATTACAGACCACATTATTCCCAAATTAGTTATGTTTAACATAACATGACGTGTTTGTATAAACATATTGTCACGTGTAATTTCATTATGTTTTGTCATCCGTACTATCTCCACTTAATATACCGATCAATGATAATAATCACCTTTCATCAGCACTTAGTTAATCATTATGGTTGTAGGGGCTTTTCATATATACATGTTAAGATAATCTATATCCTGAACCGTTTTCTGATAGATAATGTATATAAACACGCTTTTCATCTCAAAGGTTTGTAAACAGTTTGAAAAGAGGGGTCATGAAACTCACGGTTTTGTAGGCACTCAGCTCGGGGTTCGTTTCCCTTGCTATCACTTAGTCCCTATAGTCCATATTATAATAATATTAATATTTTAATATTATTATAATCTCAGTACTAAACTGGGTTGTATAACTAATCTGGGTATAGCTGGAACACCCAGAAAGTGGCAATAGGCTTAGGTTGTGATGTTGTTCAATGTCAAATACTTAAAACCGAACTTGGCTCAGATTCCTGTTTTTCCAGCTGGGCCAAGTTGTTCGTTTACGCGTTCAGAAAACAGTTATGGGAAAATAAGCTTGGGTAAATATATTGGTTAATGAAATGATTAAGTTATAAAGAAGAATCACATGCTGGGGTCCCGGATTAGCCACGGGGCCCGTTTCCGTTTATTCAGTTTGATTTAAGAAGAAACGCACACAATCCACCCGGATTGTCCAGGTTTCTCATAAAAAAGTTCGTTTTTACTTAATTAGTCCAAAAATATGATTTTTGATCACTCTTGGTGTTTTGATATTCCCGCAGGTTCGTTAATCGCGAACTTGCCGGTTTTTATAAAAACTGAATTTGTTTAATCTTCAAATTAGCATAATTAATTAACCGTTAATCATTAAATTATGAAAATTTAGCCACTTATCAATTAAAATATGTAGATATTTTTCACTCAAGTTCGGATTGATAAAAAGCTCGAAAAGAGCCGATATTTTTCATGATCAAGCCAAGCTCAATCGTTAACTAACTTATTGAGCCCAAGTTCAAGCCATGTATAAGAAGCTCGCCGTCGAGCCTTAATGAGCCTTGTGTAGTTGTGTATTTCTATGCTTTTATCTCTTTTGGAATTCAATGTATTAATTTGACACTACCCTGTTGAGCTCGAGCTAAGCTTTGGCTCGTTTAAGGACCTACACTAGCTCGAGCCGAGCTTACACTCGTTAAAGTTTTTCTAAGAATATATAAAATTAAATAAAAATGTATATAAATTAATAAAATAAATAATTAATGAGTTAAGCTTGAGCTTGAAGAAACAACACACGAGCCTCAAGCTTGAAGCTTTAGTAAAAGAGTTTGAAATGAGCTAAGGTCGAGCCTAGTCGAGCTTAGGCTTAGGTAGGCTCGTTTACACCCTTATATTATATTTTCAATACTTTGTTATTAGGTATAAATAAATATGTACAATTACTAATATTTTTATTGATAACTTAATTATAAAAAGGACTTAAAACTAAAAGTAAAATTACTATTATTGTTTTTAATTAATTATTATTTATAACTTTATTATTAATTAACAAATATGGTTCGTAAGAACTCCTATTCGTAGGCATCAAATCGTTACACATTGTAAGACCAATAATGTGTGACTTGCGATATTAATATGACGAAACCTATTAAATAAATTATGGTCAAGCAAATTAAGCGGATACAAGACAAGAGAGTCGGTGCACGCGTTTAACTTCAACGGGGAGAAGATCTTATAGAATATGTTATGTTTAGTTATAAATAGAGACTTGTATTTCTATTTCTATTTTTAGTTTGTGTTTGTAAGGTGTTTTCACCCACCCAAGGGGAGCTCACCTTGGGTGGAATCGGTTCGTTTATTATATATTTCATCTTTCAAAGCGACAACGGAGTCTTTCACTATTTATGTTATCGTTATATTATTTTGTTCGATCGTCTTATTTCACCGCACCCGTCTTGCACGTTTATTAAGAACAAAATCCGTTCGTTGTCGGATTCAGTTTCGGGACCTACACACATAGGTAATTGGTAACCAAAGGTTCCTTCATAGTATGACTCAGCTAAGGGAAATTGTATGCTCTAAAAACTTAGAACAATTAATAAACCCTATGCAAACAAGTATTAATGTAGTTGTCAACCTAAACGCTATTGAAATAAACCTAAACCGAATGTTTGCTTAACAAAACTAAACATTATGAAGTACAAATTATCAATCAACAATCAACCAGACTTCAATACATATCATGAAGAAAAACTGAAATCATACAATACTCTAGGGATGAGCTCGGTACCGTACCGGTACCAATCCGGTACCGAAAATCCCGATCCCGAAAATCGCAATTTTTTGGTACCGGTACCGTTATTTAAGGTAAAATTTGGGAAATATAGGTATTGTACCGTACCGTACCGTATCGGTACCGGTTCCAAAAACTCAAAACCTTGGTACCGATTCGGTACCGACGATACCAAATCGGTACCGGTACCAATCGGTACCATACCGATTTTTGCTCATCCCTACAATACTCTACATCCAGGAATGACTTGTGGTGGTTTAGCCTCGCATAGCTGTGGAAATCATCTTCAAGGTCTTTGACTTTGGTTTAAGATATTTAATCGGATGATGGAAATAGCTTATCCTCTGCGTCTCTAGCCCAAAAAATGACCTAGAACTGATTACTCTCCAATGGGGGCTGAACCCTAATTTTATTTTATTACGAACAGGCCAAACCAGAACTTTCGTGACCCAAACTGAGTTCGGCGTTGGTGGCCTCTGATCTGGGTCGTCGACCCCAAATACGATATTTTTTTCTGTTTTGCTCGTTTCTACTCCTATGCAAGCGAGTATCATCCCTGATTTCCCCTGACTGTTCATAGCATACTCGTAAATACATCAAATATGTAGCTTTAATGATCAAGGACCTGAAAACACAAAAAACATACTTGAAATATCAATGTTCTAACAAAAAACTAATTAAAAACTATAAAAATAATCTATTTAAATACACGATTTATACACGATCATCATTTACACACATACAAATGCATACACATACACACTAACACCTACACACATGCATACAAACATTAGTACACACACATATGCATAGACAAACACAAATACTAAAACACGCACCCACATACACATGTACAAACACGGTTACACACACAAACTAACATGTATGCGCACATATGCGCAAGCACACACACATACATACATACATCATTGTTTTTATTAATTATTAATAACTTTTCTGTAATAATAATTACGCTATATAACATAATTTTCAAAACATCACCGTGCTTTTTCTTCCTTCGCTTTGTACATAAAACTCATATGTGTTAGATCCAAAACCTATTATGTGCATACATGTATACATACATACACACACAAATAATAATAATAATAATAATAACAATAATAATAATAATTCTTATTATTATATTAGTCGTAGAGTTATTATAATACCAATTATATATAAACATATATTTATTATCAAACTTTTTTCAAGTTTCCAATGAATTTCCTACTAAATTATGACGAAAATGTTAAGAAACTTAACCAAAAAAATCCAGATTTTTTATATAAGAAATTAAATAAAAAATCAAAACCTACATAGTTAAAAAAACAACAACTAGAATTACGAGGGTGGGAATATTTCCTACCCGTTTCCAACGAAATCTGTTATTCTATTTATTTGTGTTTTTTTTTGTTACGCATTTCTCACGAAAATGTTAAATAAAAGTGTGCAACAACTTTTTTGTTGAAATTGTGTTGGAATATTTGCTACGCATTTCTTACATGGTTACTTTTTGTCGCTATCTTGTTACAATTATGTTGCAAATTTAGGGTTCACTTTTTTCATAGGAATTTCGTTAGAAATGTGTTGGAAATAACGCTCGTAGAAAATGCGTTGAAAATTTCGGTAGGAAACATTACAATTTTCTAGTAGTGATGTAGGTTTAGAGTTTGCGTTTGCATGGCCCTTTTTTTTCATCTACCACAAAAGAAACCCTATTTTAAAGTTTGTTTCTAAAATTTTAACAAATTTTTAAAAATAGAATAATTTGCATGAAAAGCAGAGAACAACACTTGTCTTTTCACCTTCTAGCTTTTTCTTTTTGTCTCTTTAGTTTTCAATTAAATATATCACTATAACATTGTAAAATTTGCATATTACTAAATGCTATAATTAAAACTTTTTTCATCTACCTATACTATTAAAACAACACATATTTTTCACATATCCTTTAACTAGGTTATTCACATAGGATGTCAAGTGTGCAATTTCTATAAATAAGTTATCCACCTAATAAACAATTTAATTTTACACATTAACTCTTGAGTTGGAGAAGATTTCAAAATAAATGGTTATAATCAACATTTATTGAGTAAAAGCAATTACTTGTCTTTATTGTTATTTTTTAAAATTTTGAGACTTTTGTTATTTTATTTTTTTTGGATTTCGGAAAATTATTTATGAACGTTTGGACTTGATGTATGGATGCTTGGATTGAAATAGTAGTTTTAAGTCACGAGGCTGGACTTTATTGTTACTTTATTAAACGTTTTAATAAAAATTATAATTGTTATATCTCATTGTTATATTCATATTTTTAGCATTTTTTCTAATGTGTACTTATATGTAGGGATGAGCTCGGTACCTTACGGGTACCGGTACCGAAAATCCCGATTCCAAAAATCGCAAAATTTTGGTACCGGTACCGGTACCAAAATGTTCGGTTCGGTACCGGTACAGTACCCGGACGGTACCGATATTTAAGGTAAAATTCGGGAAATACCGGTACCATACCGTACCGTACCGTCCCGAAAACTCAAAACCTTGATACCGACAGTACCAAATCGGTACCGAACCGGTACCATACTGATCTTTGCTCATCCCTACTTATATGTTTTATAACCGGTACCGGTACCGAAATCGGTACCATACCGATTTTTACTCATCCTTACTTATATGTTTTATAATTTCAATAAAAATAGTTTTTATAACCACAACTTATGTGTAACACTCCGGCATAAGACGAATCGCCTGAGTGTGATGTACAGATTACTCAAAACACATGTGACACTATTAAGTGATATTATTATGACTAATTACTTTGAACATCAAATACACAAATTCGAAACAAAGAAATTACATTTAATAAAAGAAACATTCAAATCATTTGTCCAATTATTGTTGTAACCTAAGTCTAGTGTCATCTTCCATTTCTTCAACCTCTGTTGGTTTTACCTTTAGCATATATATAAAAGAATATTAACTAACTGAATAGTTGGTGAGTTCACATTGATATAAATACGTAAAAAAACCATACAATTCATGAACAAGTGTAAATCGAGCAAGTAAAGTCTTTTCCAGTTGCTAACAACCAACGTACTTGGATAATCGCGCAAGTAAGGTACTTTTCAGTTGTTAACAACCAACGTACTTCGATTATGAGGCCCTTTTCCACTTCTAATAAAATGGTCCAGAGTGCAAAGGGAGGCGTACATATTGAGGCTGCCAGGTGCAAGTAAATTCGAGTAAGTAATTAAGTAAACACACAAGTCCATGTAACGAATTGTAGTTTGTAAACGAAAGAGTAAATGCTTTGAGTTTGTAGGATATATATGCTACCCCCAAAAATGTAAAAGCATTAAAAAGGGAGTGTGAGAAACTCACATTATAATGTAAAGCAAGTAAAAGTGAACTATGCGTTTAAGCGAGCTAAACCGGACGAGTTCTGTTCGACGAGCGGTCCCGGAATAAGAACTTAGATAATAAAAGAAGAAATCTTTAACTTCAAGGTTTGACTTCATAAATCAAAGTAGGTGAAAATCACCAAATAAGAAAATAACAACAATATTTTATAAAGTGAGTTGTGAGAAAATGAGAATGAATGGTGCACTATTTATAAGTGAATTGAGCTAGAGGTGTTTTAACTGGATTAAATTGATCAAAATACTTAATTGATCATGAATACCATTCAAAGCTTGTAATTGGTCATAAAAATTAGGCTGTAACATACAAATTATATTCAAACAAATTTATTATCTACATAAAAAAATTTTGACCAAAATTTTAAATAGGAATGTATTTTTCTTTATCTTTTAAAACTAACTAAATAAAAAAATATGAAATAATTAAATTAAACAAAATGTACTTTGGACTAAGATAAAACTTGGAATATAAATTATAAAGCTTTGATAATTTTTGTATTAACCCATATAGTTTGGAAATTGATTAAACATAAACTTTAAACCCTTGGAGTTTCGTTAATTGATTAAAACGAAAAGAAAATGAATGAACGATAATCATGAATCATCGGAAATATTATATTTACAATAAACGATGATCAAAAATATATTGAAACGATAAACCGGGTTGGTTTAACGAATACAATTACAATTACAAATAATAGACATTGAAGAATGTTAAATAAAATGCATTAAACGAAAATTGAGAATATAATATATATACATACATACACACACACACACACACACATATATAATCGAAAATTCAAATTTGGTCGGTTTTCGGGTTTTAAAAGTAACGAATGTTACATTATGTTTCAAAATCTGCATGTTTACGCTTCATATTTTATAACATATGACTTCAGTAGATGATGAAGTTTTAATAAATATGTTCTTTTTGTTTCATGGTATAAATTAGAAATATTTTTTATAAGTTAGATATATGTTTTAACTTGTCATTTTTCTCTGTTTGTCTTTTTATGTTGGATTCTTTTAATTAAAACAATAATGTGATACCTTATATTAATAATGTTAGATTATCTAACGTGTACAATTCATTAAAACACATGCATACATGTATGTATGCATGCATACATGTATGTATGCATGCATACATGTATGTATGCATGCATACATATATACATACATACACACACGCATATGAAGTTTTATATATTTCCATATGTGTGTAACACGAGATCTAACATAGTTAACACTATTACATTATGTTTGTATTAATGTTATGACGCTATAAATATAGGGTTCTTGTATTTGATATGATATACACAATAAAAATAATTCTCCTATTCAGCATTCTATATTCTCTCTTTCTCTATTACATTTTTTTGTTTATGTACTATTAACATTAGTTGCTATTAGGCTGTTGTTGTTGTTCACGTTAACAGCATTAATGCTTTTTGAAGTCGCGTAATGTTATCAAAAAAGAAGAGAAGTAGTGATAGAGATTTGGAAGTCAACAACTAAAATGAGGTACCTACCAAACCCTTTCTCTCTCGTGCGTTATGTATGCTATAAAATCTCCTGAACCTAGCTACAACTAGATTTTCTTTTGAGTACATCCTGCGTGACTGCATCATGTTTTCTTTGAGTATACATATGCATGTACAAACACATGATATTTCAATATTTTATAATATATTTGAGAAAGTACAAATTATATTCAAATGTATAAATTAAATTCAGTTCATTTAATATAATATATCCAGCGGCTATGATTTTTATTCATATACGTTGTAACCGACTAAGATACAACAAAGGTTGTCACTAATTAGCCTTAACACAATTAATAAGTTTTTTTTGTTGCATTTCATTCATGATATTAATCAACTAGTCTTTTGGGAATATGAAGTTCATTATAATTGATTAAATGCAATTTAAATGGCTAATCAATCACATAATGGAATTTTACCCAATTTGGTGTGCTGGAAATATACGACGTGTTGGTTGTCTTCATTTTTTTTGCAATCAGTACGTATTTCAGATTTTTGGGGTGGTCCGTTTGTCTTGTCATGGTAAATTCCTTACATGTTTTTATGCACCTATACTACTCTCGAATGAATATTACTTCTTGTTGACTATATGCTTACCTTTTCAACTTGGTTTCTTAACTATTATCACCTCTACAAACTTCATCTAATTATGAAAGACACCCAAAGACATTTATATTTAAAAGTTTATGAAGACATACTTTATTGATTTTTATAAAATTTAATGTTATATGCATATTAAATGGAATTTAACTACTAATTTAATATTGGCTCTCTTGTGGAACTCAATAGAAGATTTTGAAACAACAATTAATGAACTTTTACCTAATTTGTCCATGGTTTACCAATGATTCTATATTATAACTCTATTTGGCTTGCACAATGTAACATCCGACTTTCAGAAATAATATATAAAGAAGCTGTTATTATTTAATTATGTGTTATTTTTTTTATTTACAGTCATATAAAATAATACTAAATGAGAAGTGGGCTTAGAGTAAAGATGAACTTGGAATTAATTGTGGACTTGGGTGCACATACGGGTCTAAGGTCCATTGGCTTAGAGTATTTAAACTTTTTAAACTTCCCTAAAACCGTAAACCCTCATTCAAAGAAACTTTTATTATTTAATCGTGTGCTATGATTTATTTGCATTCAATAAAATAATACTGAATGAGAAGTGGGCTTAGAGTAAAGATGAACTTGGAATTAATTATGGCCTTGGGGTGCACATATGGGTCTAAAATCCATAGGTTTGGAGTATTTAAACTTCTTAAACCCTCCTAAAACCTTAAACCACTCATTCCATCTTTCCTTCACACATTCAAAACACACAAACACTCATACTCCATTTTGGTCCAGATCCAAAGAAGAATCGGAGCTTGTTGTGTCCGATTTCCTTAATCAAGCAAGAAACATATCAAGATTTGCATCCTGATTTTGAACCAAAGAAAAACCGGATCTAAAAAGGAAGGTAAATCGAGTTGTAATAAGTGGGAACAGCACAAACTTTGTCGTAAACGAGTTAACATGTGCGAATCAGGTCAATCAGTTAATGTTTGGACACGAGAAAGGTGCTCAAACGAATTCGTTATGTCCCGCAACTTGTTATGACGGTGAAATTGGCAGTGAGGAAATGAAGGATAGTAAAAATGGTTGAAAGAAACTATTGAAATAAGAAAATAAGCCCAATTCAAATCGCAATGGCTTGTAGGAGATTGTAATTGGCTGGAACACGATTATGATTAACCAGAATGCGATTGCGATTAGCTGGAATGCAATTCAGTCACGAAATGCAATTGGGATTCCCTTGATGCGCGATTGCGATTCAGTCATGATATGTGATTGCGATTCCTCTGATATACGATTGTGATTTAGTTATGAAATGCGATTGCGATCGGAACCACATGCTATTGTGATCCAAATCCCAAACGATTGCGATTCAGATTGCATGCGAATGCGAATTAGATGAACAGTAACCCCATTGATTAAGTCAGATTAGTTCACTAACTTAGGTAGTGCTGTTTAAATAGAAAGGTAGTTAATAAATACTCACACTTATTAAACATTTAGTCGTGCGCTGCTGAAGAGATGTGTTACTATTAGCTTAAAAGAAGCAGGATCCGGGTGAGTTTCTAGTCCCTTCTTCCTTTAAATGTTTTCAAGGTTGTGTGCATACTCGTATGTGACAAGTTAATACACTTACTTTAACTAGTAAGTGTATGTTATATGAATGTTGTACGAATATAGAAAG
This sequence comes from Bidens hawaiensis, assembly GCF_021521415.1. Lineage (NCBI taxonomy): Eukaryota > Viridiplantae > Streptophyta > Magnoliopsida > Asterales > Asteraceae > Bidens > Bidens hawaiensis. The sequence goes on from NW_027493796.1 coordinate 299,214, forward strand.
GTTAAGGATGTATATAGATATATATTTATTAATATAAAGAAATGTATGTACGGTTGTATGGTTATATTGTTGTATGGTTATGAAGTGTCGCAGACCCTAATAAATTATGTGAATAGAGGATGGCAGACCCTAATAATATCTATGAAGGGAGGGTGGTAGACCCTAATAATATCTATGCAAGTAAGTGAAAGACCCTAATAATATCTGTGAGGTTATAAAGCCAAAGGCTCTTTAAAACGTAGAAGTAATTATGTATGTATTAAATAAGGTAAGTAAAGATAAGAAAGTATGAAAGAATGAAAATAAGAAAGCATGAAAGTATGAATGTATCTATATATGCATGAAAGGAAGTTAAATAGGTTAAGTATGTACTGTATTTCCGGATACGTATGTGTAACTATGTGAATATATGGTAAGTTGCCTGTTAAACTAGATCTTACTCAGTATAGCTGACTTTTATTATGCACACATGAAATAATATGAAGCAGCTGGCTTGAGAAGCACACACGACACTGAAGAATAAAGGCTGGCATCGGAAGAAGAAGGAGATCTATCATGTTTCGTTATGTTTTAAATTTTAAGACATGTTTAAATATTTGTTTAAGTTGAAATTATGTAATCATTGGTCGAACTTTATTATTCCGTCAAAATTTTTAATTCACTTTAATATTTAAAACTGTGTTTATTAGTAAATCCAACATAGAAATTGAACACTCAAATCTAGAGCGTTACAAACCAATTACTTTTAGTTCCATGGTCACTAAAATAAAAACTTAATATGAGTAGAAGCCTTGTAAGATTCTTTCTTACTCATAGTGTAGGTCCCCAGCTGGATCTACACGGAATATCTCGTTCTACGTAGGTGCGGAATCCCTACGTAAGACGTTACGAGCGTAGAAGACGATACACGTTAACACGATCAAACACACGTTACAATAAACAAAGACACGTTGTATTGCAACTAGAAACACGTGATTCACTGATCACCGATTACACAAAACTGAATAACTCGTAAACTAAAACTCTAACTCGTCTCCTGTTCTAGCCGTAACCTAGCAGTTTATATAACACGACAACTTCGCCTAGCATGTTTAGGCGAAGTTGTCCCTAACTTCGCTTGTTCCACAAGTTCGCCTATATCAGCGAACTTGTGAGAACTTCGCTTACATCCAAATACAAATCCAACTAACTCGATTACAGACAATAGACACTGAACTACTGACATCATGTACCAACAGACTCCCCCTTGGCAGTAGCTTCATATCTCTATCTTCAAGCACGTGTCTTGTAATCTTCAACAATCTTGTATCTTTCATCTTCAAGCATGAACTCCTTCTCGTACACAAACCGAAACAACTCTTTGATATTTCTTCGCTTCTTCTTTCCAAGCAGGAATATAAAATATTTTCTTCTCGTTCAGCACCTGCAGATCAGCTTGAGACAAATTCACCAAGTGCATTGGATCATACACTCTCAGCAGCTCTTGTTCATCTTCATTCTCCATTACTGCTTCAGCTGTTTCACAATCAACATACCACCACTTCAGATCCTTGAGCACATCCTTGGGCATTTGTTTCATCGGCACTTCTTTTAAACACCGGATCGGCTTATACTTCATGATCATCCAAGGCTTGCCATCTGCTCTCATCCCTCTATCTTTGTCTTCAATAAGTTTTCCTTTCTATGGTTTCAACAGCTCGAACTTTTTCTCCTTTATACTTTCCTTCCAAACAATCTTTCCAATAACCCTAGCCATGTTATCATCACTCCTGTTTATCAACCCCAACCTGGCTAAGTCCTTCACTTCACACTCAGGCAACGTATTCAACGATCTCAACAGTCTTTTGAAATACTGAACCCCATCATACCTTTTAATCACAAAGAGCCTCAACTGCTCATTATATAACCAGCATATAATCCCCTTTTTCGATTCAGCATAACCCTTGATGTTGTAACTTTTCTTGAACATAGTAGGGACCGCCGGTTTCTTAGTTTTTACGAACCACTGAGCGTAGCCTTCTTTCCATCTTGGCTGCTCTTCCCATTCTGTCTCATCGCTTCCCATATCTTGACTCATATCGGCCTTATCAACTTCCGGAATCTCATGCTCAATGTTCTCCTCTACAATCTCTCCCTCTTCAATCTCATTATCAATAACAATCTCTGCCCCAATCTTCTCTATCTCATCAACCGGTAACACATCCTCATCACCTACAATATCATCATACACCTCTTCAGCATCCACGACCACCACATCATCACCCGAACCGCCAACTGCACTCGTTGACTCCCCCTGAGATGTGGAAGTCCCAAGAGCTTGTTCAGTTCTTGGCAACTCTCCACCTGCACCTTTCGATGCATTGGGATCATCGTCTCGATCATTACGCTTCTTCGTCCTCAGCTCATCACCCTTACAGCTCGTCTCCCCCTGAGATGCCAAGAACTGTTTCAAAGCATCACTTATTTTTCCATGTTCGATCAGCAGGGACGACTGTATCTGATTCTCTGCAACGAGGCACTGAATAGCATGGGTCTGGATAAGATTTACCCTTGTTTGTTCTGCCACGACCCTTTCAAGCGCTGCTATTCGTTCCGAGTCGGATAAGGTTGCATCAAAATCAAACCTCAGATGTGATATATCTTGAGTGTACTGAGGAGGGATTTCCAATGTAACCGGGACCTCAGAAGTAGGCGTAAACGTAAACACAGGTGGTATCGTAACTGACAACCTGCAGTAGCTACAACTGTCGACTCAATAAATCTTGCCACGACCTCCGTTGGAGTAAGAGTTGGAGGTGGCAAAGATACAATCTCCGGAGTCGAGAGTTGGAATGTAGTGGGTGGTAGGCCGAATGAGGATGAGGTAGCCACCACGGGAACGTCCGTGGCGTTTGGCCTTGTAACTTGTAATGATGTCGGAACCATGGTCATACCGGACAGTGCGGGTGGAGTGAAACGAACCACCCTTGAGCTCTCACCAGCTCCCGAACCTGCACCTGTCCGTTCCCTTCTCGATCTACAAACCAACTGATGTAAATCTTCTTCAAAATCTGAATCACTGTCATCATCGTCTCTCTTTCTCTTCCCTTGAATCCGTTCTTGTGTTACCAAAATTCGTCTCGCTTCAGCCACATCATCATCTGACGAATCTGAATCAGCCACCGTTGTAGCTGCCCTAGTAACATTCACACTAGAAACCTGTGCAACCGAGACTTGCACATTTTCCTCTGGATCAACACGTTCCATATCAAAGAAGCCTTGACCACCAAACGCTGCATCAAGGTCTACACTTTCCTCCGGTGACACAACAGGAGCAGCAGGTATAGCTTGAGGTGCTCCAGCCTGTTGTGGTGCCGGATCCCGAAACTCGTCCCCACGAGCTGGAACATACTCTGGGTTGATCAAGTACCCAAATAGTGGAGTATGTCGAGGACGGGGCTCAGGCTTGCTTCTTGCACTCGACGATCTACACTGAGCGAAGATCCTTTTACTTACACTTTCCACGTATCTAATTGGGCGGCGCTGAGGTAACGTGGGAGCAACATGATTCAAGATCATTTGTAGGAATCTTGGATACATAAAAAATCTCTCACGCGCCACCGCTCTTCTCTGACGATCTATCTCGTAAAATACCATCTGACTAAAGCTGTAACGCTTATTGTAAGTCAGTGCAGTCATCGCCGACTGCATGGTCGCACCCATCCCGTCTGTACCAGCCTTTCTCCCCGACATACACACGATCATCACGTGCATGAGAAAGCGCCACTGGTCTAGCAAGAACCCCTTGCGTCTCTGAGTATCCCCCAAAGGACCAGAATATCCCATCCTCAGAAACGCACCATCTCTGAATGGAGCCACAAAGTCGGTAGGATCATCTCTTGTTTCATCCCCAAACTGTAACGCCACCCTGATCTGTTCAGACGAGAACTAAACTACCTGATTATTGACCATTGCACGCATAACCGGGGGCTCGACTCGACAGTCATATTCCACTGTCTGCCAGAAATCTTCAATGTTTGGCAAAGATATCGGCAGTTTTGTGGTAATCGCGTGGAATATACGCGAGCGTAGTAGAAACGTGATGATCTCGCGGAAATCATCAACACCACTCGCATCCGGGTCCAATGTGATGTACATGTTATGCCCCGGGAAAAACTGTCGGTTGTTGTCTCCACCTTCATCACCACCTGCACCACCTGCTCCAGCTACAGCTGCCATTTCTGCAACAAACAGTCTAAGTTAGAGAATCGTCGAGGCAAATCACAAGTTCGCCTGTTACCATGAGCAAAGTTATGATTTATAAAGTATAGGCGAAGTTAGAGGTGGTGCGAAGTTGGGAACAACTTCGCCTCAACTTGAACTTCGCGTAATAAATGTTAAATAAAAAGGGCAAGGCGAAGTTAATGATAACTTCGCCTGACCACAACTTCGCCTCATATACTGTTACATAATTAATTATCAGGCGAAGTTAAACCTCAGGCGAAGTTAAGAATAACTTCGCCTAAACTGTAAGTTCGCCTGAATATGAATCGGCAACAGTTAGACTTTTGAACGAGGTGAATTAGGTCAATTTAGAGATTGCGGACTCTATAAAACATGTTTTTAAGACGATCTAGACGATCAAGTTGATTACGACCACGTAATAACAAGTTTGAAAATCCGGTGGTGAGGTTTCGAAAGACCGAGGGGTCGAAACGACCTTTGATTTACATCAATGACAGTGAATATACTTTATACCGACACTACACACCTTGAAATCGGATTAGTACTGAGGAAAAGTAACACAGATGATTCGATGCAATAAGTTCGCTTATGGTTACAGGAAGATAAGTTCGCCGGATTTTGAAAATAATAACAAGTCTGACCTAAAATTTCCTTTATATAGGGTCAAAGTTATACAGGCGAAGTTATGGATAACTTCGCCTATTGCAGGCGAAGTTATGGATAAGTTCGCCGGTATTAAACTTTACCAAACAAACCCCTATAATTTGAACAATTTGCAATTAAATTTTAAAACATCCTTTAAAGCGTTAAATGATACGATTAAGACCAAGTAACCAGGTATTAAATCATACAACTACATAAGTAGAAAAAATTTTAAAATAAAGTACACGGGATCAAATTTCAGTCTCGACAGGGACTACCATGTTTTAGAAAAGATCCAAACACGAATCATACTAATTAAGTGACTGTCACACAGATCCATGTTCAGCTGTATTATGACATAAAGAAACAGGTTGTAAGCAGGTAAATAACTTAGAATGGTTTTCATTGTTTCTGTGATACGGGTTAGGTTCAATTAAGCTCAAAACTTAAATGGGCAACACCTCAGAGATTATGATGCCTCCTATCTATTCTCAAAGCGTATTTGGCTTTCCCCAAGTCACCCCGAGTTGACCTCGACCCGTAGTGTCTGATTAAATAGTAAGTACTCTTCGATCTTTAGAATCTTCTTCCCGTTCACTTTCTCACATCTTGATTGAGAAGTATTAACCTTATAAGCTCTAGAATGTCCCAGTAACACATTTTTTTTAAAGTATTTACACAGCTTCAGAGTCGTAAACAACTGCAAGTCCCGAATCTGGATCACTGCAGTTTCTTGACACGCTAGCTTCACGGGAATCAGAACACTCACGGGCTCGTGTATGACTGGGTAATCGCTTTTCTGCCTATCATTCGGAAAGATATATATGGAGACATGCACAACTCTTAAGGAGTTTACACGTAAAATCGAGTAGATTTAGTTAGTATCACTTCTACTTTTACGCACCATAAAAAGCTACCATGACATACAATGACTGTTCTAAAGTTTTTTAGGCCTAATAACTTCACTAGTTAAGCACACAGAATCAGTATATCTATCACTTTCCAAGGTTGGATCAATTTTCTGTTAAACATAGTAAAGGAACTTCTTACGAAGTAGTAGACTTAAAAAATAATTTCATCTCCTTAAAAAAATTTTAACTTCTATCGCCCCGATCAAGTCGAAGTCTTCAGGTAAACGGCTATCCTGAAGATCTAATGGATCAACTGGACCGATCACATACGAGTATGTGTCCTTCTAACTAAGTATGAACGACTAATTTTCAGCGAAAGAATAAAAACACATCATATACCGCCCCGGTCACTTTCAGTCATCTGGTTAATGGCTATCCTCATATTCTACACGTAGAAATGAGGACCAAACATATCCGAAGATATGTCCTTCAAACTGAGGCAACCGACATAATTCTAAGCGACAGTGATTTTTTTTTTTTTTTTTTTTTTTAAACAAAGACAAGAAAACACGGTTACTCGGGATTGATCATCCCATTCAGATCAACAAGGTTTTGAAATCGAGTTTTGTCAAACGCTTTAGTAAACAAGTCAGCGAAATTATCTAACGTATCAACCTTTTCGAGCACAATCAATTTCTTCTCAGCACAATCCCGTATAAAATGATGACGCATGTCAATGTGTTTGGTTTTGCTATGCTTTACGGGATTGTTAGTTACTGAGATAGCAGCAGTGTTATCAATGCAAATAGGAGTATGAGTGAAATTCAGACCATAATCGCGCAATTGCTGTTGTATCCAAAGAACCTGGGAGCAGCAGTTCGATGCTGCCATGTATTCTGCTTCACAGGTTGAAATGGCGACTGAGGTCTGCTTCTTGCACTGCCATGACACTAATCTGCCTCCAAGAAACTGACATCTACCTGTTGTTGACTTCCGATTCTGATTGCACCCTCCATAATCAGAATCTGTGTAGGCGACTAACTCCAAGTCTCTTCCTTTCGTGTACCACAACCCTAGCTTAGGCTTGCCTTTGAGATATCGCAATATCCTCTTCACACCCTTCAAGTGAGATTCCTTTGGGTTTGCCTGAAAGCGAGCACAAAGACAAACTACAAACATAATATCAGGTCTTGAAGCAGTTAAGTACATTAAAGAACCTATGATTGCCCGATATTGGGTGGGGTCCACGTCTGCATCACTGTCTGAATCAGCACCCAATTTATGGTTGACGCAAACTGGAGTATCAAATGGAGTGCTGTCCTCCATCTTGAAGCGTTTGAGAACGTCATTGACATACTTAGTCTGATGAATGAACATCCCATCTTTCTTCTGATCAACCTGCAGTCCTAAAAAGAAAGTTAGTTCACCCATAGCACTCATTTCAAACCTCTGTTTCATGATGGCTTCAAACACCTGACACATGGCGACTTTTGATGCAGCGAAGATGATGTCGTCCACGTAGACTTGAACCAGAAGAAAGTCTCTTCCATTTCTCTTAACGAACAATGTACTATCTATCCTTCCCCTTTCAAATTCATTCTCAAGCAAGTAATCGGATAAAGTTTAGTACCAGGCACGAGGGGCTTGATGTAGCCCATATAGCGCTTTACTTAGCTTGTACACGTGATCAGGAAAGTCTGGGTCAGTAAAACCCGGAGGTTGCTCAACGTACACTACCTCATCGACTTTACCGTTAAGAAACGCACTCTTCACGTCTAACTGGAACACCTTCATCTCCTTGTGTGCAGCAAATGCCAAAAACAATCGAATCGCTTCAAATCTCGCCACAGGAGCAAACACTTCATTGTAGTCGATCCCCTCTTGCTGATTAAAACCCTTTACAACCAGCCTCGCCTTGTTCCTGATAATTATCCCTTTTTCATCTCTCTTGCATTTGAAAACCCATTTTGTGCCAATCGCATGCACATTTTTCGGTTTTGCAACCAAATTCCATACCTCCATCTTCTTGAACTGGGCTAACTCTTCTTGTATGGCTTCAACCCACGAGCTGTCCTTGAGAGCCATTTGATAGTTCTTTGGTTCAATCTGGCTGATGAAGCAGGTGTACAAGCATTCGTTAATGATGCCTGTATCTTTAATGCTTGTGTAAACACAGGTGTGCTCATTCAAGCTTTGTCTTGTTTGTACACCGTCGGACAGATCACCTATCACGTTCTCCAAAGGGTGATTTTTGTGAACTCTCGTAGTCGGAACTGAACTGACTTGCAGATTGTCTTCCAGGTTCGAAGGTAGCTCATCAATGGGTGATTGTTGTTGAGAGTGAAACGGATTGAAGAATTCCTCTTCAGTAGAGGCAGCAGGGGTATCGACAGCATTTGACGAGGAAGGTTGACATTCATCGTACAGCGGTCTTTGCACAAAATTGTCTTCCTCATCGTAAAGCATCTTCGTAGCTATTCTCTCATCAACTTCTGCATAATCCAAGTAAGGCATGTTAAAAGATTTAAAAAGCCTATCATAGTCGAAAGCCCCAGCGGGTCCCGTGCTTGGTATTGGTGATTTGTAACTTGTGATGTCAGTGTTACACACCACCTCAACCTTGCTGGTCGATAGATTAAAGACTCGTCTGTTGGAGTCCCAACAACATATCCGACTAAAATACCTTCGTCGGCTACTTCACCAAATTTTGAGTTCGTCTTTAATATCGAACACGGGGACCCGAATGGTTCGAGACCACTCAAGTTAGGCTTTCTCCCATGCATAAGTTCATAACATGTTTTATTCAATCTTTTAACAATTAACACTCTATTAAGGATATAACAGGCTGTTGCAACAGCTTCAGCCCAGAACACCACAGGAAGTTTCGAATCAGCCAGCATGGTTCTGGCTTCTTCAATTAACGTTCTGTTCTTCCTCTCAGCCACCCCATTTTGTTGCGGAGTATATGGGGCGCTGTACTGGTGGTCTATCCCTTTCTGTAAGCAGAAGATCTCCATCTGATAGTTTTTGAACTCTTTCCCATTGTCACTCCTGATGTATTTAACCTTCTTCCCCATAATATTCTCAACCTTGGTAATCAAATTTATTACCAACTGCACCGTTTCATCCTTTGTCTTCAGGAAATATACCCAAGAATATCGAGAGAAATCATCAGTTATCACCAAGCAGTATGATGTTCCACCTAGGCTTTTTACATTCACGGGACCGAAGAGATCCATGTGAAGTAGGTCTAGGGTACTGACTATTGAATTAACCTTCTTGGTGTGATGAGATTTCTTGTGTTGCTTTCCCTTTTTGCACGATAAGCATTGGTCTTCAAAGTTGAAATTTTTCAAGGGAACACCCAGCACCAGCCCATTCTTGACAATGTAGTTCATTTTCCGAAGATGAATATGCCCCATTCTTCGATGCTATAACTCGGACTCCGATTCAGTTGCTTTTGACAAAAGACACGATTCTTCTGTTGCCATCTCAGTCGACCTCATGTCCATAACATACGTATTCTTTTCCCTTGGAGCCTTCATTACTATCCATTCATCTGGTATCTTGAAACCAGGATACAGTACGATCGCTTCATTCTTGGTAAAGTGCACAGTGTAATCTTTGTCACAGATCTGCGATACACTCAGCAGATTATGCTTCAGTTCTTCAACGAAATTCACTTTCTCTAACGTCATTTTACCATTAGTCACCGTCCCAATTCCAGTAATCCTTCCACCACTCTCTCCAGCAAAACTCACTCTTCCTCCCTGAACAGGTTTCCATTCGTGTAACAAGTTCTTGTTACCCGTCATGTGTCGGGAACAGCCGCTATCTACAACCCATAGATTGTTTGCAGCCCTGTTTAACTGTTCCTGCACGATTAAAGCAGAGGTTTAAAATCTGGGGACCCAAGACCTATTGGTCTTGGGTCGATACATCCCGTACTTTGGCTGTCCAAAGTTAGTATTAGAATGATATCTGTAAGTCCTAAAAGGATACCTTCTTGTAGATTGACTATGAGGCCATCCAAACCTGCGTGAATTAAATGAATTATCACTAATGGTTTGGTTGTTAACAGGGAAAAACTGAGATCGATTTCTTTGAAAACCTGGATTAGTCCAATGTCTGAACTTTGATGAGTTTTCATTTTTACCATTATAGTGATTACTGTTAGTTCTATTCTCAGTTTTCGAAGGCCTCATACCTCTGAATCTCTGCTTCAGAGGGCAATCAGCAACCAGGTGTCCTATTTGATTGCATCTGAAACAACTCATGTGTTCAACTTTCGTATCAATAGTTGTTTTAGATGTTGAGGCTGCATTACCGCCCGTTTGTCTAACATATGGTGGGACATACGGGTTTAGTGGAGAATTCTTTTCAGTTGTTTTATTTTCCTCTCCACGTTTTGGTAACACTGCCTCTTGTTTTGTCTCACTCGACTCGGGTGACTTTTCCGAATTTGATGAGACAAAACTAGGAACAGATGTCTTAACATTAGAAACATGCATACTCGTTTCACCTTTACTAACTTCTGGATCTTTAATTGTAACCTTAACCGGAACTGTCTGACCAATTTCAACATCAACAGATTTCTGATTACTAGGATCATAAGTATAGTTATGATTATAAGGTGCTGGAACTTCATTATATCCAATTCCTCCCCTTTTAACTGGGGAACGTTGATCACTTACAAGGTGATCAAGTATAGCAGGGGAATTTCTAAATTGCTCAAGCTTTCTGTTAAGTTCCACCACTTTCACCTGGTGATCAGCTATCTGTTTATCCCTTTCAGCTATTAGTTTGGTTTTCTCTTCTAACACTTCATAGCTAAGATCAATTACTTGTATTTTTTCAGCTAGACTGGCTTTAAGACTTCTGATATCTTTCTCACTAGCTTTTATTTTTACCTTGTAACTATTTTCTCTAGCTTTAGTGTAATGATGATCTTCTTTTAATGTTTTAAATTGAGCATCCAAACTAACAAACTGATCAGTTATTGTTTTCAATTGTTCAGACAGATTTTCACATTTCGTACAAGGGAGTTTAGTACTTACCTCGGAGAGCTGGTCTGTCACTTCTGCCATGTAAGCTTGATTTTCTCCAGTCACTTTCTCACTTCCTGCAGTTTCGATGGTCACCAAATTGGCCTGTTCGAACACTTCCTCCACATGCAGATTCCAGTTGTACTCCCCGTTCTGTCTGGATATCATGGCCCTATTCTCATTACCACCCCCACTCTGTTGTGTAGACCTGTTTTGACTGCGTTCTACACGTTCATTTGTGCACTCTTTAGAAAAGTGTCCATTCTGTTGACAGTTATAACACCGCACCTTTGACTTATCAAAACTTGGTCTTTCACCAACAAACTTTCTACCTGTCTTCTTCATAAACCTCTTAACTCTTCTCACTATCATCGCCATCTGCCACTGCAGATCCATCTCCTCCTGATCATCAGCATCGATCTGAACATAGTCTTCGTCTAGAGTTGCAGGGTCAACAATCTTACCCTTAATGTAATTTTCATACGAAGCAATGAAAGATGCATAGAGAGCAAACTGTTGTTCAGCAGATTTAACACTCATGGGCATCTTAGAGTAGTTGTTGTTAGGAACACTTGAAGAGAAACTACCCTTGGTTGCTTGAGGTTTAGAAGCATTTGTTCCTCCAGCTACAAAACACACATCACCATCCATGTTGAGAGTTACATGACCTTCATGTGTTGAGTTAGCGCCCGAGTCTCCCTTTGAGTAGTAAGCAGACGATTCAGACTTCGAACTTGAACTTGAGTTAACTTTTGCACCATACATTCCCGGATCCTGAACCTGATCAGTTGGTGTCTCTTTTCGAACCATGTTAAGTTCAAAAGTTCGTAGTTTGTTGACTGCTGTTTCCAAGTCATAGTCGGCAAACTCTTTGTCTTCTCTCATCAAGACAGTGTACATCTCCCATTTCGGTGGGAGAGCATCAAGGAGTTTTTCCACGATCTCCTCTTCTTTGTAAGCAATGAAATAATTGCTGAGTTCGGTCATCAGGTGATAATATCTCGTGATGATATCATCAAGTGATTCATTCTTCAAATACTTGAACACCGAGAATTGGGTTTTGAGTAGTTTAATCTTGGATGCACGAATCCCCACATTGCCTTCAAATCGGTTTTCAAGTGCTTCCCAAAGCTCTCTGGCGGTTTTATACTTCCTGAAGGTGTGAAGAATCTCTTGTGGAAGAGCCATTGTTATCGCTGCATGAGCTTTGCTTTCAGCCTCATACATTTTCTTTTCTTCCTCTTCCATCTTGTTGTATTTCTTAATCTGTTCACGACCCTCATACAGAGCAGTTGGTGGAATGTATCCATCTTGAATGCACCCACATCTTAGCATCTTGGTATTTAACATACTGCTCAAACTGATCCTTCCAAGCCACGAAATCGGTACTCTTTAGCATCTTCGGTGCCTTAGTAGCTGAACCCGCTTCCACTTCCATCTTCACCAGTTCCGTAATATTTATTGAAGTCATCTTTTACGAAACGAAAACACAAAGAAACCCGAAAAATAAAAATTTTATCCTTAACAGTACTGTAGGCGAAGTTGTGGATAACTTCGCTTAAGTCTTAACTTCGCTTGAATTCTTAACTTCACTCTCCTTTTTAAATTCGCCTGATTTGGCGAAGTTGTGAGGTAGGCGAAGTTGTGGATAACCTCGCTTGAGATAAGCGAACATGTGAGGTAGGTGAAGTTGTGGATAACTTCGCTTAACCTTATATCTTCGCCTAAACCCTACAAACAGTAGCGGCAACTTCGCCTGATGAACACGATGATTTTGCAGGTTTGATTTCTGGATTTTGCGAGGTATACGAAGGTGTAATGGGTTGTTTTTGATGGTGGGAGGTGAGTAGGACACAAAAACTCGGTAAACTCGTCCCGCGAATAGTCGAACGGAACGATTTCTACACCCGCGTGATAATCCCGAACCACACAATCACGAGCAAAAGCTCTGATACCAATTGTAGGTTCCCAGCCGGATCTACACGGAATATCTCGTTCTACGTAGGTGCGGAATCCCTACGTAAGACGTTACGAGCGTAGAAGACGATACACGTTAACACGATCAAACACACGTTACAATAAACAAAGACACGTTGTATTGCAACTGGAAACACGTGATTCACTGATCACCGATTACACAAAACTGAATAACTCGTAAACTAAAACTCTAACTCGTCTCCTGTTCTAGCCGTAACCTAGCAGTTTATATAACACGACAACTTCGCCTAGCATGTTTAGGCGAAGTTGTCCCTAACTTCGCTTGTTCCACAAGTTCGCCTATATCAGCGAACTTGTGAGAACTTCGCTTACATCCAAATACAAATCCAACTAACTCGATTACAGACACTAGACACTGAACTACTGACATCATGTACCAACACATAGACATATATGTTTAACTTTTGTGACTAAAATAAAAACTTAATATGTTTAACTTTTGTGGCTAATGAAAAGATATTTTATTCCACAAAGTTCTGTCTTTTTATTTGGATCTCCGATTTCACTAATATTCTTAAAGTTTATGATTACGATCAACCCTTAATAGATCACATCATTAGAAAATGATATATTATCATGTTAGAATTTTACAATATGATTTTATGATATACCTTGTTGTCAAGATATTATAGTATATTTTATAAGTAGTCTTGAGTCTAACAACTAAAAGACTTATGTTTTCTATCACTAATGTTAAGGATAAAACGTATATTTTGACACCCTAATTTATTGAAATGATTTAATGTAAATATATGATATTTTAATCCCATTAGTAATTTGTAGGATGCCGTAAGATTTTAGACAAATATACCTTATATATATAGGACTGTTCAAAAGGTAAGACCTTACCCTTTTATCTAATATCCTATTCGTACCCTTTACCCTTTTAGGAAGAAATGTAGACCCGAGACCCTACCCTCTAAACAATAAAAGGTTCGGGTATAAATAAAGGTTTCAAAGGTTCAACCTTTTACCCTTTAAAGCAGTAATCGCAGCTCCTTTTCTGCACTTAGTAGTTGCATATCTCATATATGACTTTAATATATGAATCCTAGAACAACTATATTTTCATTTAATAACATAGTAAACTCTAACTTTGAAAGTTTATCAACCATTTGAACCAATGCAAATAATATTCACATTTACAAATTACATATAGAGAACAATTCAGTGATTTTCATATATATATATATATGTTTCTAATAAGTAGTATGGCCTTTTATTTTTATTTTTCTTAGTAGTTATGAAATTTATGATGAATCATATATAAATACAAACTTCTCCTACATTTCAGATTAATCGTGAATCTGATGTATATCTATGTAGAAACTACTAAACGGGTCAAGGGTAAGAAAAAGGGTCGGACCCTTGAAACCCTTTTACCCTTTAAGGTGAAATTTAAATACCCTTTACCCGACCCATATTATATATTCGGGTCTAATTAAGGGTGTTACGAGTCGGGTAAAAGGGTTTCAAGGGTCTGACCCTTATCTTGCTCACCCCTACTTATATATATACTCAACTGTGAAACTAATTCTCGATTTATATTACGTGATGAGAAGATTATTCATTTAAAAATGTTGAATATTTTTTTTTCGCCTGTCATACTTTATGATGCTCATGAAGTAACAATATTATTAAAAGTGTATAAAAGGTTTGAAATAACCACAACATAAAAGTTGTGGTTCTTATCTATTCCTTGAGGTGAATACGGTGATATAATAATCATTCTAAAATTGTAAAGGTCATGATTTTAATTAACGAAATGATTGTGATAAGAAAATGAGCATTGTATTGGTTGTGATCATGTACACAATTAAAGAAACTGAAATGATTCTCATGTTAATAATAAGATCAACGATGCTACTATTGAAAATGATCCACAAATTGTGACACACTAAGAGAGTGATTAAAAGAATAAAGTTTGAAAAAGTGCTATAACATGAATTTTTGAAATAATAATGCACTATCCTCTCGTATTTCATGTCGCGTGTGAAACAAACACAATATATGATCATAAACCAAAAGTTTATGCATCGTGAGTATTTAACAAATTGGCATGACTGATGAAGATCATCTCAAGCGATTGGGGATGTGAAATGCATTAAAGAACCTGAAGATTTTTCCAGATAACTAAGCATGCAATTTTTTTTCTCAATGGGAAGTTAACTATTAATAAACCAAGTTGGGTGTAAATGTCTAATATACTATGGAGATACTATAGGGATATGTGTATCCCAGCATTATACTGTTTAGTGTTTTGAAAACGATTCATCACCTGATGTTTGCGTGACTTGTGGCCTGGCTAATAAAATAGTAACCACATTATTCTAGACTAGTTTGATAGATGCGGCTATCTTAATTCCCATTTTAGTGATAAAATATTTAATTAAATGTTGAACTACATGTGACGAATCACAAAAATTGCTTTTGTCGAAAACGATGACAAAACGTCTACGATTGATTCCAAAGCCAATATCTATGACAGCAAAAGTTCATATTTTTATGTTGAACATGTGTATTTACATGATGAAACATTAATTCACATAAACCCAATAAGTTATAATGCTACTCCCCATTACAATTGGTTTCGGTATGGAACCACATATTTTCTATATATAGTTTTTGAAAGTGCGGCATGTATTACAAATACTCCACCACAATGCATAAATATGGGACCTCAAAAAATTTTGGGATGATATGTTATATATATATATATATATATATGAGTAAATATTGATAAGTAATTTCTTATAGCCATTAAAGGTGGGAATCGTTTATGACTCAACTAATTGATATTTTATTTCAAACGAATCAATATTCTCAACATGAGGGGGTTTTTTTAAAAGGCAGTTTGAGAAAGACAAAAATGGTGGGAATGAATTATCACTATATTATATTGATCCTCATATTAAAAGTGTGAACTGAAAGTTCCAACAATAATTCATTCACAAGAATATATGAATTAATTACTGACGCATTCACTGGCCAAAATGAAGTAACAAGCCAAGTCACATATACCAACTGCTAGTGCTCCAATTAAGATTAGTGTCCCTAAAGGACAATAATACATTGGTGATAAGTCTATGGCACACCTGAAGCGTGCTAGACGATTAGGTATAGTAAAAAAGTCTATCGAAGATACATTAGACGTGATGGTTCCAGAAGAACCTAAGGCACCTTAATAAAAAGATCCCAGTAGATAATATTATGTCTGAAAACATGTGGAACTGACACAAAATCGATGTCTTTGATAATTTTGTAAATCTTGTAGCGCTTATAATAATGAAATTGGCGAGGATTTTCAATAAATGAAATTGAAAATAGATGGCCAAAAGAAAAGACGCAAGTGAGGTAGAATTAAAATCTCTCACGAATCCAGTAGTTTTGGGCAATTGGTCCTTACAACGAAAAGTTGTAAACTATGTGAGATGAAAATGAGCCTTTGTGTAGAAGCGAAATAAGAAATATGACATTATGTAATATAAGGCACAATTGGTGGCAAAAGTATTTACGCAAAAACTTATAATTAATTATTAGTGGTCTTATTCATTAGTGGTGGATGTAGCAATTTTATATGGCAATTTAATATACTTTTCTATAAAGAATTTTATATGAAATCCCCGAAGGATTTAAATTGCAAAAATCATATAAAATAAGTTCTCGAGAACGATATTATTGCAATATATAAATTCGGATCCGAGTACATTATTATTCTTGTATGCATTGATGAATGAAATATAATTGGAACTCCCGACGAGTTTCCTAAAACAATTTATTTCTTAAAAGTAAACATATTAAGAATGTAACTCCCATGCATCAATAAGAATATGGTAATATTCAATAAACTATGTACACGAATTGTTCAATACGGAAGAAAATGAAATAATTGTTGAAAACATATTTGAATATGATATAGAAAATTTATTTGTCGCATTCTTGAAGAGTAAAATTGTATAAAAGATTGGTCCACATGGAAAGAAGTCCATGACGGATTGTAAAAGTTCTTGAATATTGCATTGTATACATGATTGGTCAACATGAAAAAATGTCCTTAACATATTATATGAAGAATTTAAACTAAAAGCTCAGGAAATTATTATATGAAATAAAACAGGGTGTAATAACCTTGGTTATTATCGTAGGGAAAGTAGGTATGAGTATGATGTATTCAATCCATGTGTTTTATTAAATCAACAATATTGTCACACCCCAACCTAAGGAGGAAATGTCGAGATGCGAAACGGTTGGCTGCTCACAAGGTACTATCATATAATATAAAATATTAAAATATCTAATAATTTATTTATTTCAAACTTTCAAATAAGTGCACAAGTTCTAAACATGACAATATGTAACATCGATCTTTTGAGAATATTAAATAAAAAGAAAGTTTTATTATTAAGTAATAAAGGGATTGAGTGGCAGGTTTAGGATTTATTTATGGACTTGAGAATAGTTGTGGGCCTAAGGTCCATGGGCTTGAGGGAATATAAACGCCCTTAACCCTCCCTAAAACCCTCATTTTCATCTTGCCTCCACACACTCAAAACACACACAAACACCCCTTTCCGCATTTCGGTCAGATCCAAATCCGACAAAAGTGGGTTTGTGTTAGAGCTTCACCTAAACAACAAGAAATGAAGCACTAGACCCGTCTCTAATAAGATCCGACGCAAAACCAGATCCAAGGAGGTACGTTTTAATTAAAAAGGTTAAGTGTTTGGGGTCGGTTTGCCATAAAACTCTGTAGGGTAGTAAATCGGGCTATAGCATGCAAGAAAAATGTAAACTTTGTAGTAGACGAGTTGGTGAGTGAGATTTGGAACGAACGAGTAGATTCACACCATTAAATAAACAAAATGTGAGGTAGTTATGGGCCATGACCCATTAAAACGGGAAAATGGGTCGCAAAGAAAGTCCAGGAAGGAAAATAGATGAAAGAATGGAAAATCGAAGACTATCAATGATTTGAATCGAATAATAAGAGTAATCGCATCGCACCGCCATGCGATGCGATTCGTTGCTTGTTCATGCAATGTGATTCATTGTTCATGCGATGCGATTCGTTGGTTGGTCATGCGATCCGTTCGTTGGTCACGCGATGCGATTCGTTTTTATGCCATCCGAATTGTTGTAAAACTTAACTCGACTCATTTTTCTGATGAATTTTTAATAAAGGCTTATTAATGAAAATAAAATTTTTCCAAACTGACCTGGCAGCTTGACCCCAGCCAGGGGCTGTGCCCCTTGGACCCTACTAGAGGCTGTTTCCCCTAGACCCCGCTACCAGGGACACTACCCCCGGACCCCCGTTAGTTGAGGGTTTCACTAACCTTGAAGTATGAGTAGTAGAAATAGATAACTGATACTCGTAACCTATTAAACAGTTAGCCGTGCCCAGCTGAGAAGAGGTGTGACCATAAACTCAGAAAGGAACCGACTCTAGGTGAGTTATAGCCCCATTTCTCTTTGAAAATGTTTACGTGGCTGTGTGCATACTTGTAAGACAAGAAAGATATAAATTATATACTTATAATATGAAGAATGTGATGATTATTGCAAGACTGAAAAAATGATTTGTAGGACTAGAAAGATATAAGTTATATACATATAATATGAAGAATGTGATGATTATTGCAAGACTGAAACAATGTTGTAAGAACTTGTATGTGTTCATTTGTTAATTTAAAAGTGATTGTAAGAGTCAATGTAAGAGTTATGGTGATAGGCCCTTCTAATATTTGGGCAAGAATAGAGTGACCGACTCTACGATATCAGTGCAAGAGGTCGGGTTGCAGACCCTTATAATATATGTGCAAGAGGTCGGGTGACAGACTCTTATAATATCTGTGCAAGAGGTTGGGCGACAGACCCTTATAATATCTGTGCAAGAGGTCGGGTGACAGATCCTTATAATATCTGTGCAAGAATGTAAGAAAAATTGTATGTTATGTAAGAAAGTGTAAGAATATTGCAAGAATAGTACAAAGTAATCTTTGTATGAAAATGAAAAAAACGTGTAAGAATAAATATATGTAAATGAAAGAATAAAATAATGTGTATTTAAGACGAAAGAGAACAAGTATAGGATAAAATTAAGAACGATATCTACGGGTACAAATATGTAATATAAATGTGTAATACTAACCTGTGACTTGTTAAACTAGAACTCACTCAGCGTAATTGACTTTTAGTATGCACACAGGTGAGTAGGATGAGATAGGTGGCTTGAGGAGGAAGCATAGCATTCAGAGAGAAAGACTGGCATCTAAAAAAGGAAGAATCATGTGTCATTTTATGTTTATAATGTTTTAAGACATGTATCTTATGATTTGTAAGAACTGGTTGACTTTTAATATTTTGCAAAACTTTTAACTAACTCTGATATTCAGAACTGTGTTCATGAGTAAATCTAACAACAAAAATAGGGTTGTTGGGATCGTGGCCTTACACAATAATAATTTAAATTCAACAGATAATCCCAAAACGAAATAAAACGCAACTATTCTTTATTTTAATATCTAATGGTCGCTCCATGTATTGTTCACCTTACCTTCAACCAACTGGTAACCTGCATATGCGTACAAAATTAAAATAGATTTGTCAACAAGAGGTTGAATGAGATAATCACCAGTTTTAACACTAATAATAATATATAAAATGAGCAAACAAAATAATATGACTATAAATCAATCAAACTATGAGCAAATAGTTGTGTCAGTTGACCGTTGCCTTGCGAATCGTGCAATGGCTACTATGACTAGCATATACAAATGTGGGTGTAGGTTGACCATCTCCATGCGAGTCGGGCTTTGGCTACTAAGACGGCGTATGATCATACTTTAATGTGACTATGATGAAACTCTCCGAATGCGATAAAATAAACAATTTAGCAAATAGCAACTAGCATTTAATTGATAACCCACAAGATTTATGTTTGCTAGTTGAGTATATATAATGTAAAAATATGAGATAATACGGATATGCCCCAAAAACGTTTGGAAATAGTAAAATAAAAGGGGAATGATCTCTCACCTTGTTATTTAGGTGAGTTTGTGATTTAATAAGAATAAAATATGATTAAATGAGTGACCGTCCTTTAACGCACTGACTAAGTAAATACGAACATACCTAAAACTTATAGACAATAAACTATGATTAAAATCGAGAACATAACCGTTGGAATCGATCTAAACGGATGTCTAGAACTCCGGTTATGAGATATTTAACAAATAAGCGAGCAGGTACTGACCAGAATCCGAAAAGCGAGTTGGAGTCGGGTTTTCGACAGTAGCCTTAAAATCTTGATACAAAAATAAAAGTCTTCTGGACAGAAAGTCGGTTCCGAACAGAAGTGATAGAAATCGATTAGTCAATGTTGTTGACCAATATGCCTTTAAACGGGTCGGAGTCAAATTGGCCCGTCAATTCTCCTCAATCTCAGAAATTAATTGAGGGTTATTAACTAATGAGTGATGAGAAATAAATTTATAGAAGACAACTTACCCGGATAATGTTTAGATTGATGAAGAAACGAAGTCAAACACCAAGAAAGTAACGAAGTCAACATGAACACTAACACCTTGAATAAAATAGCACAAACGAAGGAGAATTCGTGAGACTCTTGAGGGTGACATCTGCTACAGATGTTATTAGGGTTTTAGGTAAGAGAGTTGCAAATGATAAGGGTCTTGTTTATATAGGATTAGTAGACACAAATTAATTTTAGTCAAAATGTTCGTTTAAGAAACCAAATCTCGTTTAATGACTCAATTAACTGAAAATAATCAAAATTCGTTTTTGAGGAAGGGGTTAATGTATGTGGACATGTTCCAAGTCTAGGAGGATTTTCTTGGGGCTTAAAACACGCGATTTAGTCTAAAAATAAGCGATTTTGCATCAAAACACGAACTATGACATAAAATACAAAAGATTGCATATGCAGGTACTTGGTCGCGTCACACGACCATCCTCTCCTCCTTGGCCGCATGGCGTGGCATGGTCAAGGGAGTGGGATGTCTCGTTTTGACACTTTTAGTCACTACTCTTCAAAAAATGTTAATTTTTGGTATTTGAAGAGTTTTTAAGCATTAAAAGACAAGTTTAAACAACACGAAGGGTATGAAATGAAAATACATCAAAGAATACTTATAAATGCATGATTTTATTAATAATAAAGATCCGAATTACGTTCCCGAATCGGTTTAAACATAAACAAATACAAATTCGAAAAATCTGAGATGTTATAGTCTCCCCTACTTTAGGGAATTTCGTCCGGAAATTAAGGAAAACCAAAACATAATCATGTTATAAATAATTAAACCTTAAGGAAAACATTTTTAAATAAAATATAAAATCACCATAACATAGAACTCTAATAGCCGGAGCAACGCTTCAAATGAAAATCCGATAAGGGTACTTATATATAGGATGTACCAACGGCGTATCCACCATGTCCTTATCATCTTAACATTTGTACCGTTACTCAAAATACTTTCGGTTCTAGATTTTGACACACGATTGTACGTATTATGATTTCTATGTGAGGACTTGGATAATTATGTCTGCGACCATAATTACTTTTATCGTCGGATGGTTCGCATAATTCGTCCCATCATGTGGGTTACAAAACATTGAAAGACATAATTTTAAGAGAAAGCAAAAGTTTTAATAAATTTAAATATAAAACCAGAAAACCATCAATGTGCAAAACATTTCTAAAAATGAACATTCGGGTTGATTAATAAAACAATGAAATTTCTAAAACATCTTTTGATGTAAAAATATAAAACTTGAAAATTGAAAAGAAATGGATTTCAAGAAGCAGATATTGAAATGGATTGTGATGAACGAGAATAAGAAAATAAGATAGGAGTACGGTATCATAAGCAATTAACCTTGATAAATAAATAAACTTTATTCATGAGATAAAATGCGCACAAGTTAAATAATTCAATACCACAAATAAGTAAGGAGTCCTTACAATGCATAACTTGAAAAGACAAAATAACTTAAGATAGAAATTACGAAAATGGCAAAAGTCTTCAGAGTCTTGGAGAAGCCTTAGTTACGATTGACTTGATTCAGTTGAATTGGAGCACTTGGAGGAGTTGGGTCCATAATAACTTGAGCATTCGTGGTAGATTGATTTGGAATGGCTTGAATAGGTCAAGCTTGAGCGGGTTTCAAAAGTGGGGTTTGATTAGAGCGAGTTTGGTAAACTTGAGCTTACGGGTACGGAATTTGATAGGTTTGGGTTAAGTATGAATGATATTGATTGACTGGAGGAGCTTGAAGAGTGTAAGGTTGATAGGTTTGGACTTGATGAGCATGGATAGTATAGTAGGGTGCGTATATAGCTTGAGCTGAGCATGGATGAGTTGAGGACACACATTGCAGAGATGATTAGGGTCTCCACAATTGTAGCAAGCACAGGTAGTAGCAGGTTTAGGAGAAGGCAGCATAGACCGTTGTGGGACGGCTTGTGCTCTAGGCGGCGTACAACAAACATTAGCAATGTGACCGTAACGATTGCATTGGGTGCAAAGACGGCACGTGGATTGAGCCAGGTGATGATAGTTGCAAGTGGAGCATAACGGCCTTGAACCGGTGTAAGGTTTCTCATTTGGTGCATTTTGGTTTTGTTAAGGTTGATGGTTGGTTTGGTTAGCGGCATAGTTTTGGTGGTTTGGTTTATATTTCTTGTTGTGATGAGAAATGTCGTTATTGTGTGGCGTGGGTTTGGGCTCGGCCTTATCATCAGTTGAGGATTCGGTTTTGGTTTAAAACATGCGATTTGGTCCAAAAATAAGCGATTTTGCATTAAAACACGAACTAGGACATAAAATACAAAAGATTGCTGATGCAGGTACTTAGCCGCGCCACGCGACCATCCTCTCCTCCTTGGCTGCGCGGCGCTGCGTGGTCAAGGGGGTGGAATGTTTCGTTTTGGCACTTTTGGTACATGCTCTTCAAAAAAGGGTATGAAATAAAAAAATATCAATGAATACTTATAAATGCATGATTTTATTAATAATAAAGATACGAATTACGTTCCCGAATCGTTTTAAACATAAACGAATACAAGTACGAAAAATTCTGAAATGTTATAAATATCATGTTAGAAAATATTGTTGATGATGCCATTGTATTCTCCTGAAAAATGTTATGTGGGTCGAGCATTTGTATAATGATATTTTTATACATCAATCAAACTACATCAAGAAGATGTTGGAACATTATACTATAGAGAAAGTTAGTTTTTGTAAAACTTAAAGTGTTAAATCATTTGGTACGGAGCAAGTTGTTATCATCTTCTATCAAAGAAATGAAAGTTACTCAGCCAAAAGTATCATAGTTAATTGCAATTGATGCAATAGTTCTTAATAGTTATACATAATCAGATATTTTTTTTATTTACATTTAATAATATGATGTAGTTTATTTCCGGTAAGGAGACACTGAAATGAGCTTAAATAAATATTTTGATATCTGTCAGGTATGAAATATATGAGTTTATAATTACTAACCTGTAAAAAAGGTTTGGTTAGTCGTGCTGATGTTGGAAATGTACTATAAGAAAGTCATAGATCTTGTGATACTTATTCACAAGATGACGCATTACACAAGCTATAGATGAAGATAGTATGTCATTGCTCGAAATAAGGAAGTGCAAACTACAAGATCAAGCAACGAATTATTTATAAAAATGTTAGTCAAATTTTGGCAGAAGATCGAAACCCATCACTTAAAGGATGTGTAAATGAGGGGGAATATCATACGTGTTGCACTCTTTTTCCCTGAGCTGTGGTTGTCATAATGGGTTTTCCTATTAAGGTTTTTAACGAGTCAACATCACCATACATAATTAAGAGTACTATATTATTTCCTTTATCACATAAATAGTCAGGGGGGGGGGGGGTTATGAACATTTATATTTGGTGACTCCTCACATCCTAATCCCATAGTGCAATTATGTTTATATTAATGTTATAACCATATAAATAGAAGATTCTTGTATTTGATATGATATACATAATATGAAGAGTTATCCTATTCATCATTCTATATTCTCTCTTTCTCTATTATTCTCTATTATGTTCTTATGTTTATATACTATGAATATTGGTTGTTATTAGGTTGTTGTTACACAACACATTACTGTTTGTTGTGTTTCTTGATACTACACGAGTTTTATTAAAAAGTGTAACATATAAAAATTTTATATATAATGTTAATTGAACATATATTGCTATAATTTTAAAATAACAAGGAAACCAAAGTCATCGGGATTTTTTATAATGTTAAATTTTATGATATACTTGACTTTTTAAAACTAATATGAGCTTGTTTTCTTAGAAGTATCTTTACTAAATGTATATTATTTAATAAATGAATAATAGATCTTAAAAATTTTGTGAAAGTGACCAGGTTATGAGGTATACATTCAGATGCTTTAACTGCACGTAGGTGTCACACCATTTACTTTATTCATTTTCACTACACCTCGCCCTAAGATTATGGTTTAATCCAGCTTGATCCAGGTCATTTTAATTTAAAACAATTCTTAAATTATTATGTGTAGGTGTAGATGATTTGAAAGCCCGTTAACAATTTAACCCATATTGCCTTTAATGTCCATTAACCCATGAATATAGTGGTGTCCCACTCGTTAACTTTTGCCAATATGGCATTAACCCCCTATATGTTAAGGTATATCTGAGGGCTTTAGAGTATCCGTATCAACAAACCTCCATAGAACGTCACATCAGTTTCACGTCAAATTTAAAACTTTTATAAAAATTCTCAGTTTTTTTCCCAACAAACATTCACAGACTCTATTAAAGATATTAAATATGTATATGTGTGTGTGTGATGACTTAAGAGTGGGAATTATAAACCTGCCACCTTCCAGTTCCATTTCAAGTTGGTATCCACAAATCTCATCTTCACAAACTTGCTCCACAACAAAGCAAGTCCTTCACCCAAAATCCATTTATTTGTCAAATCATCCGAACTTCATTAGAGGAGCCCAATATAGATGCTCTTAAGAGTAAAGAAACCTTTATGTTAATTCGTTTAAATAATTATTAATATATTTTGTATTTTGCATAATTATTTATATATTTTAGTTATGCTTTAAATTAAATAATTTAATAATAAGATTGTGATAGAATGAGAAGTTAAGAACACCATGATATTTAGGGTACCAAATGACATCTTACTCTAATTTATTACACATGTATTAAAATGTATATATTTTGCCTAACTTATAAAAGTCTGAAGACAAATGAGTACTAGTCAATATTGAACATTTATTTATTAGTATACTAGTTTTAAAACCTGTATGATACACGAAAACGAGACGATTAAAATGAAATAAAATTAAATGATTAGTTTTAAATAACCTATATTTATCAAAATTATATTTTCTAATATAATATTCATACGAATATGTGGTGTACTCTAACGAAAATTCTTCATAATTACGAAAAAGATGCATATAGTGATTTAATAAACTATAATTGCATTTTTAATGATATAGTGAATTCTAACAAAAGATGATAAGATATTTCATTATTAATGATATAAAAAAACGTCATATGTAAAATTAGAATGTGTAAAACACGGTTTTGTATTACAGTTTCAAAAGAGATGGATGAAAACTCTCTGGATCTATGGAAGTTGAATAAATATGTGAGAATAAAATTGTTATTCATTCATAATATCTTCTTGTCTCTATCATCTGATTTTTACCACACTCATATCCTACACTCAAAAGTGTTATAGATTGATTTAATAAAAAATAAAAAAATATAAAAAAAGTAGATTTGATTTCATTAAAGATATAAATATTTTTATTATATTGACATAAATATGCGTATGTTTTGATTAAACTGACGTAAATATGTTTAAAAATGAAAAAATAGATTAAACGAGAAATTTAGGTTAGAAATAAATCTTCAAGTGACACGTGTACCAAGTTATTTTCTTTTATTAAAATAGATAGATATATTAACTTTGAATATAAGTTATGGGATATTTTAAGGATATAGTTATATGTCATAATCTTCAATCCTGAATCAATATATTTGATTAAAATAGCATATGTTCAAAAGAGTTGTTTAAAAATTGAAGTGACGGTATTTTACATGGGTTAATAAGGAGTTGAAAAGGAGGGGAACATAAAGGCTGTTAGAACACATGCACATCATCTTCTCCTTTTCTTCTTTCTCTTCTCTTCTTTTTATACGGTTAATGGACGTTATTGTAAATCTTAGTAACAAAAAATGATATAAAAAGTGTTAAATATACTAATTAATGGTCTTACTAAACCAACAATCATCAAGCTTTTCACCTTGTCATACTGTAGCTTCTTCATTAAAAGCTGTACACCATTGACAAACATCATGCCTACGTAAGCTAAGAGTTGTTTGCATGTTTGTTATTCTCAGTTGTTGCAAAAGAGGCTACCTCTGAATCTGTTAATATCAAAATACATATGTTAGGTTTATAAAAAGAAACATCTGAATTAATCATAAAGTCTTGTCACCTATTCAAATTTATAAACTTGTTGAATAAATACTCTAAATAAACCTTCCTAATGCTTAGGTGGTGGGTCCAAACAACCCTTTGATAGTATTTTGTGAATTGCATAAATAAAATCAAATACTTTAAACGATTTTGTTATTCCTATTATGATAATTTCATAGGTGTGCTAAACATAAGAATAGACACGCACACGACGACGTAGTTTCTTCCAAACGTATAGTTTTAATAAATTTTTTAAAAGATAGCATACAAGCTAATACTAGCTAGCAAGAACCAAGTCAGAATCAAGTTTTCACTTAAGACTAGTGAAATTGGACGTGGAAATCACATGGAACACCTGATGCTGGTCGGCCCTAAATTGAAACACCAGCTCTCGAATCTAGGTTTCTTTTTCATCAAAAATTGAGGAGGATTCACCGGTTTCTCAACGGGTTTTCCAGTGACGGGCCCACTACAACAAAGGTAAGTTGACGGTTAAGATTCAAAAGAAAATAAAATTAATTAATCTTATCGATATCACTTATTTCACTCAATATTTTCATATATTTACTCTCTAAATTTTCTACCCTTCTAAATAAAAAAGATTGACACCAAATATACTTTTTCTTTTAATTTTATTGTTATTTAATTTCTAAATTTATGGATCACTTATTTATATTTTTACATAATGTTTCATATTAATTTAGTTAAAAAAATAGTTAATTTTTTTTTTGTATTTCAAAAACAAAAAGGGGTATTTCACAAAGGGGTAGCGACGCAACTTATCACTCGCTTGCCTTCTGTTTCGATGTAATCCAAACATTTATATTTTCTTTACATAACTCTACACATAATTTCAATCTAAATAAAAACGAGGAAAATTGAGATAAAATGGACGGCATCGCACTATTTGGGACATAATAGGAATACACCAGGGAAAAGGTAGAAAAAGTGGATGTAGCATGGATGATGAAATGTGGAAGATGGGGAAAATCTAGGATGACTCCTTGTGCTCTAAAAGTGCTACAAGACTACTAACTTCGATTCACATATTGACACAATATTAAACTTTATATGAAACTTGAGTTACCTAATGAAGACAAACATCGTGTTTTAATTAATCATATTTAATTCGTACTCTTCACTTAATGAGAAATAAGTTCAAATCTAAGGGATTAAACCTATGAGACTTAAGGAATAATATATTAAACAAAGGGAAAAAACATTCATATTAAACAAATCAAAATCAATCGAAAAGTTTGAGTGATCTAACTGACAGATCGGTAAAACTTTGCTACTATTTAGTGAAGCTTTTATTAATAATAATAATGAGACATATATATTAGTTGTTATTTCCACCAAAAGTGTATATTTAATTGGTCGAACATGATTTAAATTGAAAGAAGAAGACCCCGCTCTCTCTTTCATTATTGTTAAATAACAAACATTGTAAATCTCTTTAAAAGTAGACCATGACGTTGTAACTTCCTGTTCATAAATGAATATGCTCATGATCATTTATTTTTGTTTTTTTCCTATTTTAAGTATTTAGTTTGTGAAAGATATTGGCCCTTAATTGATTATTGATATTGTTAAAATAAAAGTCAAGTATCATATGATTTGTTACGTCCTTTAATTTCTTTTGAAATAAGGAGCTTAAAAATGAAATATTTTTCTAAATAATTTTTTTTGTTGAAAATTGTTTTTCCTTAAAATTAAACCTAAATAAAAATTTGCAATGTAATAACAAATAAAAATGTAGTACAATAAAGTATATTTATAAAATTAATAGTTAGTTAAGGATGCGCAAATTGGAAATAAATAATTCTACCTTTTGTATGTTGGCTGTTAATAATCTCACATTTAAAAATATCTACCAATGGTCCAACCATTCACCTATTTTTCTCTCAATCGACATCCGTTAAAAAAAAACTTAACATCGTTAAGTGTTTTTCCGAATTTCAAACGGATATTTTAGGGCTTTTGATTGGAAGGAAGATACAAGTCGACTGATGTAAAACTTATCTGGAAACAGTGATTCTAATGGCTAGAGTTTTGTTAATTTGTAATTCAAACACCCGAATTGAAATATTGTTTCATCGTTAAGATCACTATTTCAAGATTAGTTTAACATAAGTCGATCGCATCTTTCTTCTGATCAAAAGCCCAAAAAAATCAATTTGAAATTCGGAAAAACACGAATGACGTTAACTGTTTTTAATGGAGGTTCATTGAGAGAAATTCGTCGAAAAGTCGGACCACTGACAAAGATTTTAAAAAATAAGATTATTATCGACCGATACACTAAAGTTGAGATCGGTTATTTCGAATTTGCCTAAGGTTGTTGGTTTTGTGGCTTACAAAATTACGTTTGACTAAATCTAACCAAACGATTTATATATTAAAAAATGTTTTTCTTTTCTTTAATTTTCATAACTTCACGTTTTGAGTTCCTTATTTGGTATATATAAGAAATAAGAGAAAATTATGATTTGTGCTCCTATGTTGGATGGACGGGAACACTCTATAGGTCTCATTTTTAATTTGTGTATTTTGTGTCATTGGACTTTTCAGACGGGCTGAGTTTGATTCCGACCGTGAGTTGACCAGCTTTTGGCAAGGGCATTTTGAGCATTCTCGTTTAATAATAATAATAATAATAGTAATAATAACTATAATATAATTGCATCTCATCATCATCCCCACACCATCAATCTCATCATTAGGCTGTCACTTTTATCCGAAACGCGAAACCTAACCCGAAAAAACCCGTACCCGAACCCGAACTAACCCGACCCAAAAAACCCGAACCTGAGAAAAGACTAACTCGAACCCGAACCGAAGTAATTTGGGTTGGTTCTCGGGTTTGATTTATAAGTTTCAGGTCAACTCGAAAAACCCGAATAAACTTTTAGTTTTGAAACTAAATATATTTTTAGGTATAATAGGCTTAGTCTTAGTCACTAAAGTTATTAGAATCTGAGCCTAATTGACTGTTGTCATTATAAATATTATGAACCGATTGTTTATTGTTAATTTATGTTTTCCGTTTATTATTAATATCAACCGTAATCGAACAACAAAATCATGTCTGATTAAAGACAATTATGGCTCGAGCTAGGTAATTAGTTATACTCTTCTTTTGAATTGTTTTATGACTTTATCAAGTTATGTTGGTTTGTTATTTGATTATTTGCGTTACGAGCAAACAAGAATATGCAGTTTTAATTTTATCATTGAAGTTTTTTAAATTTCTTTTATTTATTGTTTCATTTTCTAGGATACTCGAAATCCTATTAATTCAACCCGAAAAAAACCAAACCCGAATTACCCGAACCCGGCAAACCCTTGAGAGATTTGGGTTGGGTTTCGGGTTAAGATTTAAAACTTTAAAAACCGAAGAATCCGACCCGAAAAACCCGAAACACCAAAAACGAACCTGAAGAACACCCTTACTCATCATCATCTCCACACACCCTCTGAATCTCAACATCATCATCTTCTTCATAACAATTAATCCAAAACCTTATTTTCGTTCATGGATTCATCTTCTTAATATTAAACTAAACCCTAGATTTCATCACTCAAGCCCTAAATTATCTCAAATCCCGCCACCAATTGCTTTTGTAATTCAACCACGACATCCATCACTCATCCCGATCAAAACCGTTAACCTCCAACACCACGCCACCGCCATATCAGTCACCACCGTTGATGCTCCAAGACGGTGGTGGTGGTGCTCGGAACCACGCCGCCGCCCCCATGGATCTTGCTTCACGACGATAATCACAGTTGTAACCCATTTTGCAGTAAAACTCTAATTGGATTGTTGGCAAGATATTGTAAAGTTTGAAACTTGAAGCAATTTGGATGAACAAAATGGGAAATTTAATTGCGAATTTGGAATCTTGACAATTTTGATTTAAAAGGTGTTGGCTTTATGATTTCGAATATTTTTCAGATGTGTTGATTCCAATATAACATCTTTTAACAAGCCCATGAACAATGTAAACAAAAGTTGAAGAATTTTACCAAGATTAAGTGGCTATTCTTTTCTTTTTTTCAAGAAATAAGGGAAAAGACATGAAACAAGCTCAAAACTTGAAGAACACTAGGTCTGATATGTAGTAGACCATGAATCTTGCTTGACGTGCCGTTCCAGGGAACCTTCGCTGCAACACAGCGGTTGTAGGTCTGGTCAGACCCTCTCTCATCTCCCTCATTGCTCCCTGACTAGTGTTGGTAGGTTTTGTTTAGGGTTTTATTGGCTCACCGTGTAGTTTGAAAATTTACCACGACGATGGAATCAATGGAGATGGTGGTAGTTTCTGTTTGAGGTTCATTCTCTTTGTAAATTCATCCAATGGATTAAAAAGCCTTTCAAAGAACAATAAGAATAATAATAAGAATAATTGGGATATGACGGTGGTCGTGGAGTGATAGACAAAGATGGTGGTGGTGCTCGAAGCTTGAAGACGGTGGTGCTCGCGATATTATTGGGATGAGGATGATGAATCTAGAGAGAATGATTGATTATTATTAAAGGGCATAATGGTAACTTCGCCTTATTATTAAAGGGTAGGATGGTAATTTCACAAAGTCAAATGACGATCAACTAACTGCCTGAATCAAACTGAGCCCGCCTGAAAAGTCTGATGGCACGAAACACGCAAATTGAGAATGAGACCTATAAATTTCCCCCACCGATCTAGCATAGGTGCACAAATCATAATTTTCTAAAAAAACTAACATTTTATGTATATAGATAAATCATTTTCTCCTTTTACATAGAGTTATTCAAACATTATTTTCTCCTTTTATGTAGAGCCTTTTCAAGGAGACACTTATGGAACCCTAATAAGTTATTTAAAATTACCGGTGTAAGTAAATTCGCTAACGTTCGCTAATTTATTTTATGACAAGTATATCTATACGAAATCATACCTTATATCGCGGAAATCAAAGGTAGTATAAAGAAATCACTCGACTAGATACCTAGACCGGCTCCTTACAAAGAACTAAATCTAGCAATTTATCAAACAATGCCAATCACTTAATCTATCACCTTAAAGATATTTAGATTAGCGGCACACATAGGTCTACTTGATTGATTATTGTGGTTTCTCTGGTTTTAATGCATATCAACCACAAATTAGTCAGGAACACATAGTAAATAATCTAATAGAATCCTATTATATGAAAGACATTCACTTTCCAGGTAAGTTGTAAACTGTAAAATCATTCATACATATTCCTTAGTCAATAATCTTCAATCAATTTCCATGGTTGAAGGGAGTTGACTGGTCAATTCGTTTAAAACCCGTTAAAGGGCAACACAGTCAACAAGTTTGACTATTCGTTTTCTCATGCTTCTGGTCAAAATCAACGTTCGGTCCAGAAGATTTTTATTCTCGTAACGAAATTTTAAGGCTACTGACCAAAACCCGACTTCCGACTCGCTTTTCGGGTCCTGGTCAGTACCCACTTGCTTAAATGTTTAATCTATCATAACCTGAGTTCTAGATATCCGTTTGGATCGATTCCAGCGGCAAAGAGTTCGGTTTTACTCATATTTTCTTATCTCAAAGTTTTAGGTTTAGTTGGCTTATTTCATTTGACTCATTAGAAGACGATCTATTTAATTCTTAACTCGTTTATCATTATTATTATTCACTCGCCTTTGGTTTAAGGTGAGTTTGATAATTCCTCTTTATTTTTCTGTTTTTAAAAGTTTTGGGGACCTATATGTACCTATTCATACTTTATATCATTTACATTGTGTGTATATTCAATTAAATGCTATTTGCTTATGTGTTTACATTCTATTATGTTTCGGAGAGGTCCATAAGAAGTCTAGCATGTCCGTATGATCATACGCCATCTTAGTAACCAAAGCCCGATTTTCTTGGCGATGGTATACAGACAATCTCAGTCAGTCATTGTAACCTATGCCCATTCGCATGGCAACATTTTAATGGCACACTAGCATGTCTATGGTTTGTTTATGGTTTAATTGATTATTACTCACATATGTTTGTTTGCGCATTTAACATTTATCATTTATTATTTATTTATCATATATTATTGTTAGCGTCAAAATTGGTGATCATCTTACTCAACATGTGTTGTTGACAAATTCTTTTATTTTCTATGCATATGCAGGTTGCCTTTTGAATTGAAGTTTGACGTGAAGAACATCTAGAAAGACCATAGGAAACTTAAAACTTAATGAAGACTATCTTTATTTAAACTTTGTTTGGGTTATTTGTTTGTGTTATGAATATTTGTGCACTGTAATTTGAAATAATTAATTTAATAGATATTGTCACATTCTTGTTTATCATAGTACCTTCAAGCTGTGAACAATCAGCTCACGCCCCGACATTTCTGCCTTAGGTTGGGTTGTGACAGATTGGTATCAGAGCCGAAGGTTTTAAGATGGGCCGTTAGAAATTGTCCTAGTTATATGTTTAGAACCCCATACGTGCTTATCTGACTGCCTTATGTGCTATTAAATTGTTTACAGCTTATTTAAATTAATTATTTTATTTTATCTTATTTATTTATTACACACACACACACACACAAAAATTCCGAGGCTATGCCTCATATTCAAAATATTTTCTAAATCTTTTATTTTCGTTAGGTTATCTTTTATTTTGGGAAATTCCTTAAAAATTCCTGATTTTTGTTTTTACTCCCTCTCCTTAGGGCATAAGAGTATGACATGTTCGGTAAGTGACCATAGGGGGTGCGAGAAACTATGAATCATGTCTTGGCAAAAGGAGTTCCGAGAACCCAAGATAAGACGTTATTCCTTACCTGGAGGATAACCTAACCACAGTACTCGAGCCTTTAGGCCAAAGCAGAACAATATGTCATATGACCAGAACCCTAAGTGGTTAAACGTAACTTGTTAAACGGTTGCATTCCTTTTATAAAAACCGAATTCACGGTGGTTGGTGGCTAAATTCGGGAAAACTTCCAAAATTGTATTTTAATTTTTTTTAAATACTTAGATGGGTGAAAATCCATGTAAATCCAAGGGCACTCCAACTATCCATTTCTCAACTCATTTTCAATTTGATTTTTGGTTGGAACGTACCACCCGTGGTGGTTCACGAGATACTCTAACTACTCATGTTTGGATTCGATATTTTGATATTTAGTTGGGTCAGTTAAATGCCATGTAACACTCATGGGCCGACCAACTTCATTGATTTGATAATTCGTTAATTAGTTGAGTTAGTTAAATGCCATGTAACACTCATGGGCTGACCAACTCAATTATTTACTACTTGTTATTTGGGCAAATAAAATGCCATGGAACGCTCATGGGAAGCCCAATTCACAAAATCTTACATTTTGTTCTTTAGTTGGGCCATTCAAATTACCATGGAAAGTTCATGGGAGGCCAACTCATTATATGTTTTGTTATTTAATTTGGGTTACCGAGCTCCCATGGAAAGCCCATGGAAAGCCCAACCCAATCATATTTCATTTTTGGATTTTATTTCTAGATAAACATTGGTTGATTAATTTAAATATCTCAAAACTTTTCATATGGTTTTAAATTTTTACGCATCCCCAAAACAAGATAATTCACTAGAACAATTCTATTTAAATTCGCTTCCCAATCATCTCACATTGACTCATTTCCACAGCTTACCCATCGTCTTATGAAATTTCACTTGGTCCTTAGAGAATGTTCTCCCTAAGAATCCATCATCGTGACCTATGTCGTTCATCTGCTTCTCTCGATCGTCGTTTGGCTACTAGAATCGCCAAGGAGTTTGCTGCTGCTATGCCGTTAACCAAACAATCGCCAACCTCAACAAAACCAAAATTCCATGAATAAGAAATCTTATACTAACTCATACCCGTTATGCTCCACTGGCAATTATCATTTTGTAATGTTATTTAAATTATCTTCTCTTATTTATTTCAATTTCTCAAACTACAAACTATCGAGCGCATTTCAATCTTTACCCTCAACTTTAACTATATTGTCTCTGGTTTTTCTTCAATCTCATGTTACTTTTCACAACTTATCCTCCATCTTATAAGTCTCTGTTATTAAAATTCAATTACTGTAATTAAACTGAATTTTTCATCAATCAAATTTAATTTCTATTATTAAATTAAATCTTCCATTAATTAATTTAACTTTTATCATTAAATTGACTTTTGATTGAATCTGCATGGAAATCCATGTATAACTCGATCACTCACTTTATTTATTGACATTTTCACGATTATTGTTGGACTTTCATTTTTATTAAGTTTCGTTATTTAATTGAAATTAAACGATGTTTCCTAAACATTTCAACTCCCTACTTTGACTTATGATGCATTTTGAAAATTTTGAACGTTTAAATGATATCTTCGTTAGTTGTTAGAATAATCATGGTGGTTCATGCATTTCTAGCCTCACGTTTCTCTTATTTTATTGAATTATTTCACATTTCATTTTCATTTTCACTATTAAAACAATTTTCGCTATTACTTAGATTTCCATGATAAATCATGGATAATTCAATTTACTTATTTCATAATATTTATAACGATTTTTTGGAAATAGGAAAAATCCTCGTAATTCGTGGATTCTTCAATTAACCACCTTATATTTGATCTAACTTTAAAGATTTAATTGGAATAGGACTATCTCGGTGATTCGGGAGTATCCGCTTCCCAATTTTACCTATTAACGATTGGTTTGAATACGTACATTTTTGCCTTTTCATTTATCTTTCAATTATTATTTATCAATTATTATAATATTTTAGTTTTGCAAATCGAATTAATCTCATCTCAAAATTCACATCTTGAAAAGCTATAATTTCATATCAATTTCTCTTTAAGTCTCATAAGTTTCTCACTAACCAAACTCAAGTAATCAAAATCTTGGTTAACTTTGTTTAAATTCATACTCTCGATCTTAAGAATTTTATTCCTAATGATTTCGATATTTAAAGATTTCACATGTCATTAATTATTTTAAGATTTGTTGTTAATTAACCTTTTGCGCATTTCATCTCATGAATCAAGTTTCTTTTATCTATTAAGGTTAACTTCTTATAATATTCTACCCTTAACTTATTCTCGTTCATCACGTTTCCTTACAAATGTTTGCCTCAAGAAATCCATTTCAAATTTCAAAATTTATATTTTTGGAAATAATAGATGTTTTAGAAAGCACAATGCTTTATTAATCAACTCGAACATTCATTTTTAGAAGTGTTTCATTCATTGATTATCTTTTGATTTATATTTATCAAAACTTTTGTTCCTCTAAAAATTTTTTTAGTTTTCAATGTTTTAAAACCCGCATGATGGGACGGATTATGCGGACCATCCGACGATAAGAGTAATTATGGATGCATACATAATTATTCGAGTCATCGCATGGAAATCATAATACGTACAATTTTGTGTCATGATCTAGAACCGAAAGTAGTTTGAGTAACGGTACAAATGCTAAGATGATAAGGATATGGTGGATACGCCGCTGGTACATCCTATATATAAGTGCCCTTATCGGATTGTCATTTGGAGCGTTGCTTCGATTATTAGAAGTTCTATGTTATGATATTTTCCTTAAAATTTTAAATTATTTTCAAAACGATTATGTTTTAGTTTTCCTTAATTTCGGGATGAAATTCCCAAAAGTAGGGGAGACTGTAACATCTCGGATTTTTTCAAACTCGTATTCGTTTACATATAACCCGATCCAGGAACATTGTTCGGATCCTTATTATTTAAAAAATCAAATAATTTAAAGTATTTAAGATTTGTATTTTTAACCATTTAATGAAGTTAAGGGCCCAAATTGTCAAAAAAAAAAACCCAAACTTACCCTCCTTGTCCGGAGCACCGCACGATGGCAAAGCCACCATGTGGCCGCGCACCGCCATGTGGCCTCTATGTAGTTCGTTTGTTTGTTTATTGTTTCCTAGTTCATTTTTGGCATGAAATCACTTATTTTTGGACTAAATCGAGTGAATTAAACCCAAAGAAAACTAACATAGCCTAAGTACATGTACATATTCATTACCCCTTGTCTAAGAACGAATTTTACTGATCATTATATTGATTTCGTCATTAAAAGCCCATTCAGTTTCTTAAACGAGTGAAATAGCCTTATTTGGTTCGTTTTAGCGTTTCCTATATAAACAATTCATATTTTATCTTCCACAAACTTTCCCCAAACCCTAATTCATCATTCCCAACCATCATCCTTTTCTTCTAACCATCATCATCTTGCTCGTTTTTGCTTATATGATTGAAGATACAAGCTTTATTGGTTGACTTTGCTATTGTGTTAATCTTTGACTCCTCTTAACGGTTGATTCATTCACTTTCCGGGTAAGTTGTAAACTATAAAATCATTCATACATATTCTCTAATCAATTTCCATGGTTGAAGGGTGTTGACTGGTCAATTCGTTTAAAACCCATTAAAGGGCAAAACAGTCAACAAGTTTGACTAATTGTTTTCTCATGCTTCTAGTTAGAACCATCGTTCTGTCCAGAAGAATTTTATTCTCGTAACGAAATTTTAAGGCTAGAGACCAAAATCCGGCTTCCAACTCGCTTAAATGTTTAATCTATTATAACCGGAGTTCTAGATATCCGTTTGGATCGATTCCAGCGGCAACGAGTTCGGTTTTACTCATATTTTCTTATATCAAAGTTGTAGGTACAGTTGGCTTATTTCATTTGACGTATTAGAAGACGACCTATTTAGTTCTTAACTCGTTTATCATTATTATTGTTATTCACTTGCCTTCGATTTATGGTGAGTTTGATCATTCCCATTTATTTTATTGTTTTTAAATGTTTTGGGGACATATGCGTGCATATTCATACTTTATATCATATACATATACATAAACTCGCAAACATAATCATGGTGTGTATATTCAATTAAATGTTATTTGCTATTTGCTTATGTGTTTACATTCTATTATGTTTCAGAGAGGTCCATCTTACTAACCTAAGCCTAATTCGCTTGGCTATGGTAAACTAACTATCTCAGTCAGTCATTGTAACCAATGTCCATTCGCACCGTAACAGTTTAATGACACACTAGCATGTCTATGGTTTGTTTATAGTTTGTTTATGGTTTGATTAATTGTCACTCATATATGTTTGTTTGCGCATTTAACATTTATCATTTATTATTTATTTATCGTATATTATTGTTAGTGTCAAAATTGGTGATCATCTCACTCAACATGTGTTGTTGATAAACTTTTTTATTTTCTACACATATGCAGGTTGCCTTTTGAATTGAAGTTTGACATGAAGAATATCTAAAAAAGACCATAGGAAACTTAATGAAGACTATCTTTATTTAAACTTTGTTTGGTTATTTGTTATTATTTGTTTGTGCTATGAATATTTGTGCACTGTAATTTGAAATAATTAATTTAATAGATATTTTCACATTCTTGTTTATGAATTATGATAGTAATTTCGAGTTTTGAACAATCGGCTCACGCCTCGGCATTTCCGCCTTAGGTTGGGGTGTTAAAATGGTGAACATTGAATTAAAACCGAAGAATGAGGGGGATAAAACATGTATATCTTCGATCCTGCTTGATAAGAACTTCATTGTATGTTTCTTAACCTCCAAAGCTTTCAAATATTGCAATACTGACTCCAATTTTTAGCCAAAATGGCTCTGGTTCGTAAGTTATCATTAGGGTTAAGGTAATGATGTTTATATAGTTGTTTTAGCCTCCAAACCCCCATAGATTACGTAACTTTCGGGAAAATAAGGCTCTAGGCGTCGGGCGGAGAGGATAGGAGTTAGCTATGTGACATGGCTTACAAAAAATCAGACCTGGCTAAAAAACAACCGCGCCGCGTCACACTGCCTACTTTGGTAGGCTGGCCGCGTGACGTGGCTTGCCCCATTTGTCTTGATTCTCATGCCGGTTCAACTAGGTTCTCTTCTATATCTTTCTGGCTCGCAGTGCTAGCTCGCTTAGCTTCTTTTCGTGCTCTTTTCAACACCTTTTAAACCTCGAGACCTACAAAACACAACTATGTTAGTAGTATAAATATTCTAATCGAAATGAACTAAAGCTAATAAAATACGATATAAACTATACATGGGAAAACATTTGCATTTAGTAATATCTCAGGCATGGCCGGGCCTGCTGAGGAAGCTAGTGCACGAGGATCATGAGCTAGTGTTGATCAAGGAAGATGGGCAAGATCGTGCCATGTGCAGGCACAATTGTGCCAGACCCGAGCAAAAGAGCTTGTGCGCGACCCAGTGTCGTTGCCATGCTATGATGTTCTTGAAGATGCACGATCGTGCTGTGGTCAGCCATGATTGTGCATTTTTTTCTCATAGAGCCGTTTGGACTTTAACCAAAAGTGGTACCAGCAAATTTGGTCAGACAAAAGTGAGACATTAACTTACTAAATCGGTGCACGACCGTGACTTTATGTGCATGACTGTCCACTTTGTCCAGACAACTTATTAAAACTCATTTGCCTTCATTTTCAAGTGTGGAGCTTTGGAGATTCTCTCTCAACCAAATGCAGAAAATCAGGAAATTTAAGAGAGTTTTGAAGGCTTCCAACAATACAAGATCCCTCATTCTTTAATTCAATATTTAATTGATTTTGGTTTGCTTTTACTTGTTCAAGAACATGTTTTGTAAACTTATTTTGAGTTTGATATTAGTTGTATTAAGCCTTATGGGCTAAATATTCTTACTATCAAGACAATGTCGAAGCTCTTACTAATGTGACATTTTTCTAAGCATGATTTTGGTAATTTGATTTTCTTTCAAGATTATGCAATTTATGAGTTGATATCAATGGTTCTTATGCTTGTTAGTTTTACAAATGCTTGACCATTCGTGTTCGAAAATTATGTGTTATGTGTTTTTTTCTAAACTTTGAATGTTTATGCTTGACTTGTTTATATCTCTTTGTTAGGAATGAATACTAAAACTAATTTGGTTGTGAAATCGTTGACAAGTGTGGAACCTTTTACTTGATGTTGAAAAATTGAAGAGTATGATTGTGATTATTGGCATGCTGGTGACTAGTTAGTAAAAGAATCATATATTGATTTGATTTCATGTGTTTGGGTAGTTTAACATTATTTTAGGTGGCTGGAATGCCATTCTCATGCTAACTTTTCTTTGATTGTGAGATTTAGTTGTTTTGATAAACAATTTGGTCTATCTTTATCTCTTGTTTGAAAACCCATCTTGTAGAATATATGTTAGTATTAGGTTGTTTGATTGGAATTTAGTATTTATTTTTTGATTCTTGATGTTTTACATGTCATTGCTATTTTATCATGTTAGTAGAGTGGATTCATGTCTAGGTAGTCTCTTTAGATGGATTGTTTATTGTGTTTTTCTCACTTATTTTATTGTGTGCTCATTTAGTTAGTTACAAATCTAAATCAATATTTCGGTGAGTCATTTATAAAGATTTTAGTACTAGAAAATTAGCGTATCCATGGACTGATACTCGGTTCTTGCCAACACATTATTACAAATGATAGGTACACCCGTCTTCCATGTGTGGTGGCTGTAGGTGAAAACCTATTGTTAGAACTCAATTTGTGTGGAAATTTTTACATAAGTTATATATATATATATATATATATATATTCAAACACGTCACACGTCACCTGCTACCGTGATAATATGCAGCGGAGAGGTCTCTACGAGGCATATGAACCCAGGAATGGGTGGTGTGTAGGTCGTCAAATGACCTTTAGGCCAGGCGTTATTGGGAACTAGCAATACGATGCGTGCGATGCATGTATACTTATTTTGCCTCATATTATTTTTATTAAATAGATTCACCTTCAAATCAAAATCTTTAACTCTTTGTCATTTACATTTATAGTCGGAAAACAACAAATGAGTATCCATGCCCATTGAATCCTCACGCACCACCATTTTACCCATTTCAGATTTCGCCATTTTTAGGCGTCCAACCATCAGTAAACCCCACTTATCAAAAGAAAGTAACCCCCACTAATCAAAAGAAAGAAGTCCGATGTGATAACAGAAAACGTTGGAGTTTATTTCAACTTTTTGTTATTTCATTTTTGTTAAGTAGATAGATAACATGAACTTCACAAACTCCATCACTAAACCAAACAACAAACATCAGCCAATCAACACTCCTCAAATCTCATCTCGACTTTTGTAACTCGACTATCCACGCTTGAAATATTCTTATGGTCTTTTTCTTTTTCTTTTTTTAAATGCCCTTGGGGTTTGAGTTGGGGAGCTCTTATGTCAGCATGATTGGTTAATACAAGATGAAGAAGATGAGTACATCAATCTCTCGGATTATTTTAGTTAATGAAAAATCGAGAAGATGTTTTAATTTCCTAAATGAGCATAAAGCCTCATAAGACTGGATGGTGAACTTGAACACCTGAACCAGGTTGGTCATGGAAGTGTATTGTTGTCCACTATTTTCTTTATATAGACACTACATGGTAGATATAGAATCCGAAAGGCTTTAGAGAAATGTGGTACAAAGCAATTGATGGGTTTGTAGAATCAAATGAGGGGTGAAATATAAGTGTCACACCCCAACCAACGGCGAAAGATCCCGGGGCGCGACATAATTTGTATTATAGCTCAAAAGACACTAAATAAACTGCACGTGTCAATATCTAAATTATTCATTTTATAAATCATTTAAGTACACAAAAACACAATATTGTCTTAACAAAAATAACATCACAATTAAATAATTAAAAATAAAGTCCATCTTTATTTGTCATGCATCCTAAGGTCCAAACTATTCTTTAACTTCTTTCTTCATCCCAAAAAGCTACCCGCGTCATGCGTGAAAATAGACAGGTTTGTCAACATAAAGGTGAGCAAATGATCATAATTTTTGTATATAATAGTATTGAAAATGACAAATCCTTGCGATAAACATAAATTACTACAACTAGTATAACAATATTAAAAAAAGGCCATCTCCCTCGTCCCAATGGGTCGAGTTACTCCGGCGGCGTATGATTATACTAATAAGGATGAGGATGAGGATGAGATACCAACAACCATAACACGTATGAACTAATCGAGCAATTTCATATCTACGCAAATATTGTAGTGAAAATGATATTTTATCTAACTTGTGAATGCATAACGCCCCCAAAATGTAAAACGGTAAAAAGGGAGATGCGAGTTACTTACCTTGACAGGTGGAATGAATGATGAGACGATGATAAAATTTAAGACGACAACGATTGCGCTCCTCGAGTTACGCCAACAAAACTCCCTAATTAATAAAGATAGTATTAATTAATAAATGACGAATTAACAAGACATATAACAGATTTGAGATTTGATGGAATATTATTAGTTTGATTATCATAATTATTATGAGTTATAATCGTTTTGAAAGATTTGGAGTTCTTTAGGGTTTAAATTATTATTATTATTATGTTTATTATTTATTTATATAATATTATTAAAACTATTATTATTATTATTATTTGGTATTTATGTTTGATAAATAAAATAAGTAATCCCTTATATTTTATCAATATTTATAAGTATATGAATATTAATGATAATAACCAATAATAGGTATTCATAAAATTATATATAATATTTATCTATCTATGTATGTTTTGATGAAAAACATAAATGTTAAATATTGACAAAATGTTATACATATATAAACACGAAAATTATTTGAACCTCTAAGCTAAGTCGTATAGAAGAAACATTAATATCATAATATATATATATATATATATATATATATGTGTGTGTGTTTGTATACACTTAAATAAAAATAAGTTATGAAACAAGGGAAAACGATAATCCTGGGGTTCGGTTTTATCAAAACAAGGTTCATTCAATATTTTATTAACAATAAAATGATTAAAATAAATATAAATAAAAAATGTCTGAAACTGGGATTGGGGGATTCGAACACGCGCCCCTAGGCCGGTTCACGTGGTTAAAGAAAACGCACCTACAATCCTGGCAGGCGCCTAACTCAGTTTATATTCCATCTTAATTAAATATATATGGACTTGTATGTTAATCATAATCCTAAATCATCAACTTAGCTTAATTGTTTATTGTTTGTTAAAATTGATTTGGGGATTTTGTTAGATGATGAAAAACAAATTGAAAGCACAATCTAATTACCGATTATAATGACGATGTGGAAGAGATTGAAGAACTAAGGTTAAGCTTACTGCTGATCTTGTTCTTGATCTTAACAGCAAGGTAAAGAGCATTTAACTTAGGGTTTAGTGTCGCGAGGTTAAGATAAGTGTGTGTGCAAGTTTAATGGCATTTTGGTCAAGTAATTATAGTGCTTTGAGGTCCGTTTAGCCGCAGTTCATAATCACGGAATTAGCTGTCAATTTTAATTAGTTTTCCATGATTAAACTGTTGGTAAGGTCCTGATGTGATGAAAGCAGTCTATAAAATCTTAACCTAACCTAGACACTCTAGTTTTAAATTTATAAATCTTGACTATTCTAATGCTAGACCACTAGAGAGGCAAGTGTACCTAAAAACTGTAGTAAAGCCTAATGAAGTCCAGATATCGAACCCAAAGGACACTAGCGACACCTAAACTAGACCCTGACTAATTAACTTAATTAAATAGATTTAAATGATTTTTGTGTTTTTTATTTATTAACTATGAACTAATAATACTTAAACTAAAACTGACACTGACACCAACGGACTTTAACTCGGTTTTCTAGACGAACTCAAAGATGGGAGAAGCACTACCTAGGTTTAGAATCTTACTTGTAACTCTTAGATTTCTTTCGACTATGGAAACTATGATGGAATCAGGATCTTAAAATACGACACCCTTAGATAACCTAGTGGATCCCTGATCATTCTCCGGGTGTGACCTAAAAGGAATCTTAAGAGGCATGTAAACTTACCGGTTGGTCGGATTGCCCGTCAGTCTATCCAACAATACTAAAGTACCCTAAAAGATAGATTACCCGTCGGTCTCACTATCACAATACACCCTAAAGTGCAAGGGGTAACCTAAAAACAATCGATAAACACGAAATTACAATGAAACTAGGGAAATCTAGGGAAACCTCCTATCTGAGTGTTTAAACCTAAACTCCTAAACCCAAAGATAACCCGACTATCTATCACTTGTCAGCTATCAATGCTCCTATGGATTACTACGTCTAGTAAAACCACAATATAATCACAAACACACAGTAAGCGACCTAAACATGGATCTATAACTGAAATACATTCAACAAGGCACATGCGGAACAAAGAAAGATGAAAAATCAGACCTAAATACGCATACGCATCATAACAATTGTGTCAAACCCTGACTTAGGGCCTGGGTGCGACGTCCCGGGTTGGTACCTGTTTTGTAAATGTATCAGAGTAGCGGGTTCATATTAGCGGAAGTTTTATAGATTAAAATATTAATTTACATTGCAAAATTTCTTGGGAATTAAATACCCAAGTTTTCGGTTACAAAACAGTGTTGTTATTATTAAAAGGATTTATATTCAACAACAGTGCCATCACAAGCGATCTTCTATCATCGTGACTCTAATCCCTGTATATCATCCGTCATCACCTAGTTACCTGCATGGGTTGGAAAAACATGTCGGCTATATGCTGGTGAAATGTTGACTCGATAAAACAGTTTATAACAGTCGTTAAATACAAATATAGCTTTCTGTTTCACAAACTCAGTAGGAACGCCTGTCATTTACGGGATTTGTACCACTGCCCTACACACACAATTCAAAGGTTACCTGAGTACATAGCCCCTGTTCGGAGACAACCTTCCCCTAGGCTATGTGACCCTGTTGGAGAACTGGTTATGACTGACTTGGTTTTGTATGCCAATTATCAGTTATGTATGGATCCAGACACATGTGTATTCGGTCTGAGTTGCTTTTTATTATCTATTTTGTATTATAATGATTTTAGAGACAAGTAATCTCATGCAAACATTTATCAGTTCAGACCATAAAAGGTTAACGTGTTCACCTTGTGTTGTCAGTTCGGTGATATCAGAATCCTTTCCTCAGTATGCTATTAACCTATATTTGTAATAGGCATGCATAAGCACCTAGATGGTATACCTTATCTT
This sequence comes from Bidens hawaiensis, assembly GCF_021521415.1. NCBI lineage: Eukaryota > Viridiplantae > Streptophyta > Magnoliopsida > Asterales > Asteraceae > Bidens > Bidens hawaiensis. The sequence continues at coordinate 343,632 of NW_027493796.1, forward strand.
ATTCAGCATACTTTAAGCCTGTTTTAGTTCAGCGGACTTGAGGTCTGATCAGCTAACTTTAAGTCTGATTCAGTTCAGCAGACTCGAGGTCCGATCAGCAGACTCTTAGGTCTGACCTAACCTTAGTAGAGTATAGTCGTTTTATGAAAATACTTTGTATTTGCATATGACGTCTGTTATGGCATGCTTTGGCCTAATAGAGTTTATCACATTGGCAAACTTCTCCAGGTAAGTAAACGGGTCCCGCAATTGATTAGGATGTGTACGAATTACTTGCCTTAGGCAAGAAGAGTCTACTAATGATATCCCCCTTCCAGTTACTACATGCCGTTCAAAATAATAGTTTTGATAATATTACTTCAAGTGGAAGCAAAATTATTATATTCAATAAATCATTATTTGGAAAATCAGTTAGGTTTAACGACTATACCCGTTGATAACTATATAATAAAGTAACTTAAACTTAATCCTACCTTAATCAGGTGATCGAGAATAAGTACTAAGAAAATCAGCAGCACGTCAGCTCGTGATTCGTTCAACAGCACAACAGATCGTATAACAACGTCTCGGCACCTCCTTTCTTTGCGAAATCAAGCCCTCGGAACCTCGGAAAACCTTGGCACACACTCCTAGGTTAACTATGTGAGAATGAGAGTGAAATGGGATGAATGGGGCTTGAGCCCGTAGCTGCCCTTTTATACTTGAGTTTTGCAGATCATCACGTAGCGCGATGGGCCTTCCCCTATGGCCATCGCGTAGCGCAACGCCGTAATTCACCAGAACATGCCACGTGTTGACACGTGGTTGGACACGTGTTTTGGATTACTTAACCTGGAAATCGCGTAGTGCGATGGACCAGTTGGGTTGGCCGTCGCGTAGCGTAGCGTCCCCCATTTTCTTGATTTGCTAAACGCTCTGTTGTGTTGCGCGATGGTGCTACCAGCAGACCATCGCGTAGCGTGATGAGTCTCAGAATTCAAAATTTTCCTTTTTCAGTCCTTCAACTTTTAAATATGACACTTTTAGCCTAAAATTTGATGGGGTATATTCACGGTGTTACAAATTGTAATCAAGTTCTTTACTTTAGCATTAAACAAACAATAAGATCCAATAAACTAATAAAAATCCATAAATCACAAAGTAATCATCAAAAACCTAGGTAGAACGAGAATCTAGCCGGTAATCAACAAGAACTGCAGCAACGTATAATAATTAAGCACATACATGTTCTGGAAATAGAAGAAAACACAAGAAAAACCAAATAAACGAACCAAGACTCGCTTAATGATCAATCTCGTGCACCTGCCTTTAATTTCTTGATCTCGAACACTCTCCTGCTCCAAAATCGCCCCAAGGATCCCTGAGGGATGGCTAAAGGTTGAATAAATCGATTAGGGTTGATAAAAATCAATTATATAGGGTTTATAAAGCTTTTTGCCGACATACGGTCCTCTGAGCCGCGTGTAGCATTAAGCTTTAACCTCCGAGGGGTCACAAAAAGACAAAATAGTTGATTTCCCGTTTTTGAGCACCTCGAGCCGCGTGTAGCATGAAGCTCTGTCCTCCGCGCCGCGCGGAGGATTAATTTGACATATTATTTTATAATTTTCTTTGTTTCGCTCGTAGAATCTTCGTTTTAGCTCCGTTTTCTTCCCCGCTTTTTCCTATGTCTTTGTATTTCAACCCTCTATCATATTCTATTCTAATATATCTATTTCCAATCCATTTGTATTTTCTACTTTTCTTCTTTCAATCTCGTGCATTTTACCATGTGCTCGTTTCTTCATGATTTAGCCTCGTTTTCATACTTTCCATGCACGGGAACCTGGATATATGAAAATAGGTAAGTACATGCTAATTTCTACACATAAACGTTATAATTTAGCATGATTTCTTATTAAACCAGGCGCAAAAGACGGATGTGTTTTACAACACATCAAACATCCCCACACTTAAACCTTTTTCGTCCTCGAAAAATATACATTGCAATGGAATCATAATTCAAGATCGATCCTTAAAACATATAGGTTAATTTTAATCATAGATAAACGTAAAAACCGCGATTGCCGATATTGTTGTCCATTTAAACCTAGCCACCATCCTATCAAGCCCCCTTCATATGTAACGATTAAGTTCAAGTGATATCAAATAACCTATGGGTCTCACACCTAAAGGGTTACAGATCTGCTTACCCCCATCTCAATCATAATCAAGACAATTTAAAACCGGATTGAAACAAACTGGTTCAACCTATCACCGTAAGCTAAAAACCCTTTATTGGTAAGAAGAAAATGCACTTTGGTGGAATTTAGATGTATGAAAGGTCAAGTGAGGTCGTACGAGCAATGCCTAAACCTAAAACTATATTAGCGGATTTTGACGCAGCATTGTTTCACCCGAGCTACAACCCAGTATATGACGGTCCCATGCCTCCACCATTAGTATTTCCTAAAAATATTTATTGACTAAAAACCTCAAGCCCCAATAGTGTATCCTCAGAGTCACCATCCCCTTGGTAACACGTAAGCTCTCGGCCCCGTCTAGTATGTGCCTTTTGGCCTCTTTTTTTAACTTTTTTTTTTCGTTTTTTTTTTCTTTTCTTTTTTTCTTTTCCTTTTCTTTTAGTGAATGCTTCTTTAGCATTTGCATAACTTTCTCATTCACTTTTTATTTCAAAATAAATGCACATCTTTGATGTTTATGCAACAAAACTTTGTACTCTTAGGCAGCTTTTACCTAAATATATAACTATTTTTCTAAGCTCGTAAAAAAATTTGGACATGTCGTGGTGCCACCACTCGTTATTTACTTTTGTAAATAGAGTGGCATGCTAATTTAAAGTGCATGCAATTCTCACCACCACAAGGTAGTCAGATTATGGTAATACTCGCTATGTCTTATCGAATTTTCAGCTTCACTATCCCCTCCTCAAGATGAGAACCCACAAGGTTTATGATTATTAGGTATATTAATAATAATCAGGGGAAACTTTTTAAAGCTAGTTGGGCCTACCAACACATCCCAAGCTTAGTGCGTTATCTTTTATTTAATCTCATATATAATAATAATTTTGAAAAACCAATCTCAAATTTTTCTATCACTTTCCATTAATTTGCGAACATAACTTAAATTTTCGGGACATTTTTCAATTTTTTATGATTTTTTGAATTTTTTTAGTTTATTTTTATTTTTTTTTCAAAACATCAATTCCCCATCCCCACACTTAAATTTCACATTGTCCTCATTGTGAGACAAGGAAAAGACACAAATAAAGCGTAAAGAAAAATAAAATGAAACAGACTCCCCTGGTCAATGTATCCGTGAAAGTGTACGGTGGATTATTTTCCTTGGCCTCCAATTCCAACAAAAGCCTCCAACTCATGTGCTTTTTACCCAGCTGTCACTCATGAACGAAAGAGGCAATCAATACTTAATAGTTATGAAAATGTGTTAGTAATCCTGCAGCAGTCGGCATCCCTATGTCATCACCCATCCATAAGCAACCCTGGAACAACTTGCAAGCAAGAGAAGACCTAGCAATGAAAAGAAATAAAAATAAAAGTTAAAATAAAATAAATGTAAAAGATACTACCGGGTTGCCTCCCGGGAAGCGCTAAGTTTACAAAAGAGTCTTCAGCCATACTCGCTCCTAAAATCTCAATCAGGAGGCTTCTCCTTTATCCTCTTCCCATCTGTGCTCCTCAACATTCAACTCGGCTGTTCTGGAAATAGAAGAAAACACAAGAAAAACCGAATAAACGAACCAAGACTCGCTTAATGATATAATCTCGTGCACCGGCCTTTAATTTCTTGATCCCGAACACTCTCCTACTCCAAAATCGCCCCAAGGGTCCCTGAGGGACGGATAAAGGTTGAATAAATCGATTAAGGTTGATAAAAATCATTTATATAAGGTTTATAAAACTTTTTGCCGACATACGGTCCTCTAAGCCATGCGTAGCATTAAGCTTTAACCTCCGAGGGGTCACAAAAAGACAAAATAGTTGATTTCCCGTTTATGAGCGCCTCGAGCCGCGCGTAGCATGAATCTCCATCCTTCGCTCCGCGCGGAGGATTTATCTGACATATTATTTTATAATTTTCTTTATTTCGCTCGTATAATCTTCCTTTTAGCTCCGAATTCTTCCTCGTTTTTCCCTATGTCTTCGTATTTCAACCCTCTATCATATTCTCTTCAAATCTATCTATTTCCAATCCATTTGCGATTTCTACTCTTCTTCTTTCACTCTCGTGCATTTTACCATGTGCTTGTTTCTTCATGATTTAGCCTCGTTTTCGCTCTTTCCATGCACGCGAACCTGGATATATAAAAATATGTATGTATATGCTAATTTCCACACATAAACGTTATAATTTAGCATGATTTCTTATTAAACCAAGTGCAAAAGACGGATGTGTTTTGCAACACATCAGGTCCAAATTTGGTTAATAAACGATTTTGCAATATTAATTCTTGATTAAACCCAAGAATTAGGGGCCAAGAAATGGTTTGTGTGTGAGTGTCAACCGACGAAGGGAAGAGGATGGAAATAGGAGGATTTTGATATTTTAAATTTTGCAAAATAGTCCCTAATCTTTATTTGAGGGAGCAAAGGAGGATAGAAGTTTAGTTAGGGGCTATTTGTGCTAACATCTAATAGTAATTATCAATTTAATTTAAAAGTAAATACAATAAATTAAAAAATATATATATTAAACAACTGTGGGATCTTTTAATTGATGAAATACCCGACTAACGGGCCGGGTATGATTACAAATACAAGGAACATAAAACCAGAAATGTTACAACAAGGATCCTCTTAAGTGATTGCAGGTACAAGTGTACCACAATTCTTAAACTCAAGTTAACAGATGTAGACATTCACTATATAGAGGTATTACATATATGTAATCGCCATTTCATATTTGTAATATTTCAATTACATATTTGTAATATCTCAATTTCATATATGTATTCACCCATGTTTAAGGTTCACGAAACCAGAGTACTGATAATAGCTTTGTATAATCTCGTTTCATAATCCCAAATGCGGTTATCTGTTAACATTAAAATTAACATTCAATTCTAATTCTCATCAAGATGAACCCTTATAACCAACCTGTAGTGAAATTCAGACAACTTATAGAGCTAGAGATGTTAAACATGATCTACCACCATGTTTATTCTCGATAGGCTAATCCAAAATATACTTTTTCTCATCCGGTGAGTCTACAAATTGTGCTAGCATAAGAGATGTTAAACTTGAGCTGAAGCACTTATTGTTACTTGCACTATCCGATAGCCAATAGTGACCATAGAATTCCATTCAAGATTGGACTTACTTAAACACTAACCCCATTCAAATTACAATAAACAAACTGGTTTCTATTGTTTCTTTCGGTACTTATACACCACTATGATCTTCTTACTCATTATGAGATGTTTCTTTCCTCATAAATATTCTTTCAGACTGTATTTTTTCGTGGAAGCATTGGACTAAAAGTAGGACACTTAACCTATGGCTAATTTCATTAACCTCAAAGAAGCAATCGAATTCGTAAATTTAACAAACATAAACCCAGAGTTTAGTGTTGAAAGATGCTGAGAATTCAAAAATATTAAGAAACGCATTGCGAGTATACTTTATTCACATCAAAAAAAAACAATTGACGGAATTTTATTTTTTAGCATATCAATTGAAGAAAGAATTTGTACATCATAGAGCAAATGTACTAACATCATGATAACTTAATAGTTGGAGATGTTAAAAAGTCTTTTACACATGATCAGCGTGTCTCCCTCCATCATACTCATTTGTAAAACTTCCCCGACACATCAGTGACAAATAGCGGCAAGAAAGACTATGAGGGAACCTAGGTCTAGAAGCTCAAAAAACATAGGAAGGGTGTCATGGTCCACTATTTCATTTGTTGAAGGAAGTTATTATTAAGGTGAAAAAACTAGGGGTAGAGGATGTGAAGGTAGAGGAAGAAACTTCAAAACTTGTCTAATTTGCTGCATCTTACTCTATTCAAACCTCATGACATGGTTAATTGAAGAATCTGTTAGTATTAAACAAATAATAATGATAGAGGAAGCGGACATAGAGAAAGAGAATATGCTTGCAGTTTTTATTGGTGTTACCATCACAGTTACTGCTTTGTTGTTTTGTGACTAAAAAAGTTGCTAATAACTCCAGGTTGGTCATGGGAGGGTGTTGTGGTCCACTATTTTGATACTGAGATCGAAGAACCTATACTCTAAGATAGGTTTGATTTTAGGTATGAATATTGATATGTTATTTTAATGTGTTTTTAGGAAAGCAGAAAAGAATTACAAAGTGTCATTGATTCAGAACCAAGTATTCAACTTCGGTAAATATTGTATTGTGTTTTGGAAAAATTAAAGTTACAAAGCCGGTTAAAAACTGCAAATTGATTGGGATGTCGCTAAATGTATCCGACTTTAACATTTTTAGTAGTTGTACGCTCTCTTGAACTTTTCAAATCAATTACTATTTTTCTTAAACATTTTTTTACTTACATTTTAGTCCCTTCATCATTTTTGTGATATTTACTATTTTTCAAACCTAAAACCTAACCCATTTAAAACTTTGGTTTTCATTTTAATATTTTTATGTTGGTTTATGTTAAGAATTATTAATTTATGGTTTTAACTTATTTACAAACTCCATTTAATGCATTTTGGTGCTTAAAATCACATTAAACAAGTTCATGGGTCAAAAGTGTCATTTTTTAAACATTCCAGCGAAACCAACCCATTGCGCTACGTGACGGGCTGAAGGGTCTTCTCCTCCGGTAGCGTGAGGCATGACCTGCAGACGCGATTTTAGTTTTTCGCCTACTTAACTCTCCAAACCACTTCTAAACCTGTTTTTGAGCCGGTTTTTTTATTTTAGAATGTTCCTAGGCTAATTCCTACCGAAACCCCCCAATGTTTCTCTTCAAGGCATGCCATATTTAGTTAGATTTGTTAAATTTCGTTAAAAAAACCCATTAAACCCAAATCTCTTCAATTAATTGATTAAACCCTAGCCCCAATTCAATTCCGTTATAAACCAAGTTTCTTTGCCTCTGCCACATCTTTACAAACCATCAATTTTGCTTCTCTTTCATGAATTCAAGGTGTTCTTAATACGTTGACTTTCAAAAGTCAAACCCGTCTTCAAATCTTCATTCTCCTCTTCCAATTCCAGTTAATTTGTAATTGTTTTATGTTCTTTATCATACTTGAATCAAAACCGTTATATCCAATCCATGGATTTGATGTGTTTAAAGGCTCAACTGTATCAAGATCTTAATTCCAGTGTTTATGTCTAAAAATCAGGCTTTTCGATTATTATTTGTTAAAAATAGAATTTTTACACAAACTAATCATCAAATGTATCATTTTTACATATTAGGTTTGTTGGAAGCGAATCTGACCTAGTTCTGGGTTCGAGTCCGAAAAAACCAGAATACTCGCTTAACTAACTTTAATTTTCCATATTGTTAGGTTCGCTTTGTTGAGTCGGAAATTTGCAAAGGAATAATGGAATCTTCTCAACCTCCTCAAGAAATCGACTAAGTATGGACTACAAGCAAGCTTGGATCATCGAGCATGGTTTACCACTTCGAGTATGGTCTTCTAGAAGCTATTTCATTAAATTCTTCTAAGTGTTGAAGTGGGGCTTCGAGCAAGCTACACTTCTCCGAGCAAGAGTGTTCTTCTATCAAGTACGGTTTGCCAATCGAGCAAACGTCTTGATCATTCAAGTTTTAGCTAAGTGATCATAGCACAAGTGATCCGAGCATATTGGTGTTGAGCATGGATGCAATAAGAAGATGTCAAATGTTCTAAGTAAAGACTTCGAGCATGGTTCAGTCCCGAGCAAGATTTACATCTGAGCATGCAAAAGATTGTTCAATACGTCACAAGGCAGGATTGAAGACATCAAGAAGAATATGCTTGCTCGATGGACAAGTTCGAGCATGTAACGCCCGTTAATTTCCGACAAAAGGTTTAATCTTGTATTGTTATGTACACCTTTCGGGCTTGACCATGCATTCTCCCGGGAGCTCCTTGTAATCCTCGTAAACGTTCTCACTTAACTTTCCACCCAAGTTGCTACATACTTCAATTTGGAGGGACTTGGATGTAACTATTTTTATTATATCATAAAACAAAAGAAAACCCTAACCTTAAACCTATTTGCAGCCGATCGGACCTGGACCCCCCTGCTCGTTTTTCTTCTGCCCAGCCAAGTTTCAGCCGTGAAAACTTCAATTCAAGGTCGGTTTTATAATTCCCCATGTCTTTTACACCTTAATTGATCATATTAACGCGCTTATTGGTCGTTAAGATTGAGTTTTGATGATAACAGCTTGCTGACAGATTCACGTTTATTGTAGGGTCTGTAACGCGATGTTAATCCACTGTTTTTGATCTATTCTTGATTCCATGATGTTCTACTTTGAGTCTAGTTTCCAGAAAGGTATAATACGTAATTTTCAGACGAGATTTGAATGGTTTTTATGATTTTATAAAATCAAGTGTCAAAGCTGATGCGGGATGTCGGATTCTGGTCTGTCTTCCCGACATCATAACTCTTTTTCAACAAGTCCAAATTAGTTGGTTCTACTTCTGGAACTTAATATTCTGAGTTAAGAATCAAACCCAATTGGAATCGTTTAATTTGGTTTGGTAATGAATTTTATAAAAATAAAACCATTTTGTTGCGCACTGAAATAGCTGCACATACCTTTCTGTGTTGGAGAAATTTTTATGATTTTTGTGTCCACTAGAAAAATATAATAAAAATATCTTTATAAACTTAAGATATTTATGCAACTCTGGTAAAAATTTAATAATTTAATTCCATGGTTTTCCTATGTAATAAAATACATCTTTGCATGCTAAAATCTGCATGTTATATTCATTATTGATCGATAAGTTTGTTTTAGGCTTAACGGGTGGCTGTCCAAGTGGGAAGTTTTGGGGCTGTTTCGGCTAAGGTTTTTGCACCACAAACTTCCTAGGTATGTCACTTACAAAATACTAAAACTTCATGGCCAATGGTGATGTTTAGGTCGGTCAATCGATTTAGTTCGAAAACTAGGGTTTATCGGGTGTAGGTTTGGCAATTGTTGAGTTTGATGCATTAAACGATCGGATGACCGACCGAATCAGTTTGTACAGCCCTAGGGGGGTTTAAGGGCTGTGGAAAAATTAAAATTTTGATACTCAGGGCTGTTTTGGTTGGTGATTGGTCAATCGAGTCGGCGGTGCGCGAATTTTCGTTTAAATGTTAAATTGAAAGTTGTAAAAAGGAATCATCAACCCTATCAACTCGGGTGGCATAATTATGATGCAAGAAAAGGTTAAAATGGGAATTTAGTCCATTTGGGGCTGATTCATTTGACAATTGGTTTTAAGATTTATTACGCGTGTATTCGACTCGATTTGATTACCGGTGGGTGAGTTGTGCATCATGGTTAGCCCCGGCCATAATCGTAAGGTGGATTTGGTTAGTTGAAAGGTTTTAGGGGCTGAGGTAAAGTAATTGGGTTTGGGTTGGGCCTCGGCCCAAGTTGTTGGGCCTTGGGCCAAAGTGTTGGGCTTGAGCGGCCCATTAGGCAAGTGTGTCCTTGCGGTTTAGTTTTGTAACGCGTTGTGTATAATTTACAGGCCCTTGCTTGTGATTGTGCACTTAGGGATTTCCTTAGCTCGTTGCTGGTGTTTGGTTGACCTCAGGTGAGTTCATGATGCCCTTTTTACTCTTTTTACGTTTTGGGCTAGCATACACACCGAAATCCAATTTTATACGATTTTACCCGTTACAACTATTTGAATGGTACTACATGGTCTCACTCGTGATTGTGCACTTTGAAAGTTATATTTGAATTATTTTATATGCTTTAGGATATTTTAGACTCGTTTATGGTCTTGCATCCTTTAAGGTTATGTACACTATTAATGGTCTAGACTCGATGATGTTAGTAGACTTGGTAGTAATTGAATATGAGTAGATTTATTTACTTAGTTCCCGTATGGGATGATATATATATATATAGATATATATATGTATGTATGTATGGAGGTATGTATGTGTGTATGGGTATGTGTTACCTTATAGCCTACGGTTGTGTGATGATATTTAGTTCCTCGTGACTAAGAATGATGTGAGTAGGCTTATTGATGTGTGTGTGCATCACGGCTGGGTCAAATATATTACTCGGGTTGTACCTGTGGTGTAGAGGCCCATGTGACGTGATCATCATTTTGGCGGGTCAAATATATTACTCGGGTTTTAAAATCCCGTGGTGAAGAGGCCCGTTGGATGTTGAGCTGCAATCGGGTCAAATATATTACCCGGGTTGTACCCGTGGTGGAGAGGCCCATATCACGTGCTTGGATGTGTTAGCCGAGATCGGGTCAAATATATTACTCGGGTTGTACCCGTGGTGGAGAGGCCCGTATCTCGTGCTTGGATGTGTGAGCTGTGACCGAGTCAAATATATTACTCGGGTTTGACCCGTGGTGGAGAGGCTCGTGTCACATGCTTAGGTCTTACCGCGTCCGGGTCAAATATATTACTCGAGCCTTGACTCGTGGTGGAGAGGCCCGGGTACGTATGTTCGATGATGAATGTATTACTTGATGAATTATATTATTTATTTTATTTTATCCTCTCTATTGTTTATAACTATAACTTTGAAAACAAGTATGAATTATTGTTTATGAAAACTTGAACTCGCTCAGCTTAAGCTGACTTTGTGTGTATGTTAGATTGACTTTCAGGTTAAGAAGTGGATGCTACCGCTTGGACGTGCTGGAGACTACTCGAAAGGTTGAAGGCATTTCTGGTCGAGGATTTCAAATAAAACAGATATTTTATTTATATTTGATTGTTGGACACTTGTACCTGTATTTGGGATTTTTAAATACTTACACTTTTTCCGTTGTTATTTACTATGAACTTGCTTTAAATAAAAACGAATCGTTTGGTTTTAAATTTTTGTGAAATTGTGGATGTGATTACCAACTGTAGGATTCCCGGGATTCGGGGTCTTACAGAGCAAAGCAATGATTGGTCAAGAAGAATGAAGCATGCTAGAGGAGAATATTTTCTATCAGAAAATATTCTAAGTAAATCGTGCTCGAAGACCCTCATCGAGCATACAGTGCATATGGAGTCTGCTCAAGCAAGATATATCATGCTCGAAGACTCTGACACTTGTATTTATTTTGTCACTAATTATGTAATGATTAGGGGATTCTTGAAGGAATGTCAAGGTCTATAAATAGAGTCCTAGGTTACCGTTTAGGGAAGTGTGGCAAATGAGTAGATATGCACAAAATACGAGAGCACAAACATTCCAAGAAATATTTTATCTGTCTCCTCGTACCGTCGTCGCCGCCTTCACGAAACCCTAGACATTCCTTTCATTGTTACATTAAATGATATATTAAATGCAGTGAATCTTTCTCTTTGACATTGTTTTTACCGACTATATTTTACTGTTTCGTTGTTATTGTCTCATACCTTCGTTCCCATCTGTTGAGTATTCTGATTCCGCTGGAATATTCAATAGGCCTTTGGGTTGAATAGATCTGTGTGTTCTTGTCAACCTTTTGAAGGTTTGCACCAGATTCTCGGTCCTAACAAGTGGTATCAGAGCTTTGGAAGCTCTTTGAAGGCCACGGGACAGAAGGTTTTGAGGTAAAGTTTGAAGCTTTATGGTTTTTGAGTACAGATCTGCAGCAATGGACGATCAAGAGGTATCAACCAACAAGATTCCAAAACTAATCGGACAAGAAAACTTTATTCGATGGAAGTGTTGTTTGAAGCTGCGGTTAACTACAATTACCCAGAGCTGTGGAACTCAATCAAAGATGGATAGTATATTCCCTCCCTCGCACCAAACAACAGTGCCACTATTGAAAGCAAGATGAAGAAACGAGACCACAAGGCACTGTCAATGCTGAAATTGGGTCACTCATCACAAAACTGCAAAAGAGATGTATGATGCAGTTATTGACATGTTTGAGGGAAATACAGAGCTAAGAGACATAAAAAGGACAGATTGAAACAGCAGTTGGACCGTTTCAAGTTCAAAGAAGGTGAACGATTAAAGTCAGTGTTGCATAGGTTCATGACCATTGTCAATGAAATCAGAACAACTGACTTACAGATTTCTAATTTTGAGCTAAACAAGAAACTGTTGTCCTCCTTTTCTGGCAAATGGTACACAGCCAGCAAGTTCATTAAAGAGAATGTTAATTTTCCCAACTTCAAGTTGGATGATGTCTTAGCATTTCTAAAGGCTGCTGAGCATGATCGAGAACTACATGATAAGAGAAGAGAATCCCAGCTTTCCAGTGACAAATGCGTTAGTGGAACCTATGGGAAATCTCACTCTTAAGTCTCAACAACAGCCGATAGTGGAAGAGCCTTCTGAATAAGGCTCAATGTGTGGAGGAAGCCAAGTAAGGTTTAATGTCCAAATGATTGAGGATGATGCTGCTTCTATGGCCAGTGGACACCTTCCTTACATACAGAACAACTCAAGTCATGGAACCGATTATCAAGCATTATTTTCCATGTTTACTGATTCCTACCATGCCTTTGTTGCAAAAAATATGATTAACACAAGTATAGTGCAAGAGGACCTTGAACAGACAGATGTGGATGATCTTGAGGATATGGACATAAAGTGGCAAGCTGCAATGTTGGCAATCAAAAGCAAAAGGTTGTACAACAGGACTGGGAGATCATCTTTCTCAGGACCCAATGCCCGTATTGGATTTGACAAGTCTAAAGCCATTTGTTACCATTTCCAATAGCCAAGGCACTTTGCCAGGGAATGTAATCAACCAAAGCAATTTGGTAATCAGGTGAATCAGAACCAGTTCTACCAGAACCAACATCATAATTACCAAGGGGCTCAACAGAGAAATCAGCTGGTTAACCACAATCCCTATCAGAATCATAACAGACCCCAGCAACAACAAACTCAACCACAACAAAGAAACAATCAGCTTCAAATTCAGGGTAATCAGAACAGAGGAAATGCCAATGCTGTGAATCAGGCTAGAGACCAAGGAAATGTTGTAGTGACTATAGTACCGCAAGATGGGGAGTTTGACTGAAGCAACCATGCTGCAGAGATGGAAAAAGCCAATGTTGCATTCATAGCTAAGGTGCAGGAGAAAAGAGAATCTTCATGATCACAAGAACAATCTGAACACTCAATTTCTGATCTTTTTTAACAATTGATGAACTTAACAAGGAGATTGGAAAGTGGAAATCTAAATGTGGAAGGAAGGAGGCTTTTCTAAATGTCTATGAGACAAGTGAAGCCACATATGAAAATCCGATTAAAATTTTGGAGGAAGATTGTATGCAAGCCTACATGACTCAATCAAAGATGACTGTTAAAATTGAGGGGCTGAAAAAGATGTATACTGAAGAGAAGCTCAAGAATTCTGAGTTGCTAATTCAAATGGATTTTTTGAAGGAACTTGTGTCAACCGGCAACATAGTGGGATATGTTGAGAATATGACCCCTAAAGAGAAATACAAGAAGGTGCCACCACCTTTTTGTGATAAATATCCACTTAAAGTGGACAAAGAGAGCAGAAATGAATATTTAAAGCAATTTAAGAGTGTGTTTGAGGATAAACAGGAGTTTGTAAAGATACATGAAAATGTGACTGTGAGTAAAGAAGGTTAGTTTGTTATAAAGGAGACTATTGAGTCAAATAAAAAGGAAGTGGAAAAGGGATGGAAAGAAAAAATGGAGTGAATATTCCAGTGAATGAAGCACCTGTAGTTGCAGAAGTGACAGATCTTCAGATGACCAGAAGAGGAACAACCAGGCTTCAAAGAAGAAGAACAGGGAACAAATACCAAGGCTACCAAAAACAACCCCTAAATTGAAGAAGCATTATGAGAAAATGAGAAGAGAACACAAGGTATTTGATATATGTGAAAGACCTTAACCAAACAAAAGAATAATAAATCAAAAAGCTACTCATATGATCAACATCCTCCCATTTATCCTGTGTTCTCCAACCATGAGCTTTTTGACATAGGGTATGTTGAATATGTTCCAATGAGAAGGTATATGGCTAGTCAAGAAGCAAGTTCCTCAAGCACTCCAACTAAACTAAAGATGATCAAGTGTGTCAAAGAAAAGTACCCTCAAGTGCATGATGTGAATAAGCCTATCAAAATGGATTTTAGCAATTCTCTATGCTCAAAAACCTCTCTAGGTTTTGACTTTCCAAAGCCCAGTGACAGAACCAAAGACAAGCAACTGCTTGAAGATATGGGAAGCTTTGCTAAAGTATGTTACAAGAAGTGTGATGCCTATGGACATGACACTGATTCATGTTGGGTTGTGGAAGAAACATTTGAGATTCCTGACATAGTCTGTGGATTTGACATGAAAGGATACAAGGAAATGTATGAAAGATATTTGAATGATGAAAAGAATCCAACTGATGATGAAAATCATAGACTGAATTTGGAAAGAATATTGAAGTCAGTTTTGAAGATTAATGAGGGATCAAAGGCATCAGACAATACTACCAAGGGAAACAGGTCAAGAGACAAAGGAAAATCAAAGATGAGACCTGGTGTTCTGAATGGGGATGAAAAATTTCTCCTGAAACAAGGCTTTGAGCCAAGGGAATATCAATGGAAGACTAAACAAGAAATAAACAACTGGAAAGACTATGTGATTGACAAAATTGAAGAAAGTATTAAGTCACTAGTTGAATCTGAATCTGATTCAGATGAATCATGTGAAAAAATATATGAAGATCCAGTTCCAACTCCTGTTGAAGTTCAAAATGACATTGATTTATAAACTGATGTAGTTTGTAGCTCAGAATGTAACTGATCAGTGGATGGAAATGATATATGGTACATGGACAGTGGATGTTTCTGGCATATGACCTGTGATAAGGAAGCACTTGTAAATTATGAAAGAAGGTTTGAAGGACCAGTTGCCTTTGGGAGTGATGAGAATGGAGGAAAAATTGTTGGAAGAGGCACTCTTACAAATGGCAAATTGAGAATGTGTTGCATGTTGAAGGACTGCAATATAATTTACTCAGCATTTCTCAAGTATGTGATAAAGGATACAAGGTTTCCTTCAATGAGGAACATTGCTTGATCCTTAAGCCTGAATTTTTCATTCCACCAGAAATGATAATGATGATTGCTCCAAAAAATGGGAACCTCTATGAGCTGAGAATGAAGAATGCAATCTCTAGAGGTGGTTCATGCTTTTTTTCTAAGGCCACTGAAAATGAAACAAAACTGTGGCATAGAAAGATGTGTCATGTCAATCTCAAAAACATGAATAAACTGGTAAAACGTGAGCATGTTGTGGGACTTCCTATGAGAGAGTTCAAATTAGAAGAAAAATGCACCTCATGTCTCAAAGGAAAACAACATAAATCCTCACATAAGAGCAAACTGATCAATTCAATTGATGAGGTGTTGGAATTATTTCACATGGATCTGTTTGGTCCTGTAAGTGTTCCAAGCATTGGAAAGAAGAGATTTTGCCTGGTTATAACTGATGATTTTTCAAGGTTTACATGGGTCTTCTTCATGGGAAGCAAAGATGAGACTCCAGAGTTAATCAAGACTGTACTGAAAATGGAGAATCAACTTGAAAAGAAGGTGAAAGTGATCAAAAGTGACAATGGATCTAAATTCAAGAATGAAATGATGGATGAATTCTGCACTTCTAAAGGGATCTTTCAACAGTATAGTGCTCCAAGAACCCCTGAGCAGAATGGTGTTGAAGAAAGAATAAACAGAACATTAATTGAAGCTGCAAGAACCATGATAGCTGATGCAAACTTATCAGTAACTTTCTGGGCAGAAGCTATCAACACTGCATGCTATGTGCAGAACAGGGTTCTTTTGAACAAAACTCACAACAAGACTTCATATGAGATAATCTTTAAAAGAAAACCTTATGTGAAGTTCTTGAAGCCATTTGGATGTAAATGCTCACTGCTGAACACAAAGGACTATCTTAACAAATTCCAATCAAAATCTTTGGAATGTTTCTTTGTGGGTTATTCATCTCAATCAAAGGCTTACAGAGTTTTTGTCAAGGAGCATATGGTGGTCATTGAGTCCTCAGATATAATCTTCAATGAAAATCACTTTAATAATGTAGAAGGACCCAAGTGGCTGTTTGATTTGGAAAAGATTATTAAATCATTCAAGATCTACAATGAAGACATGGATGATAGCATGTTCAGAACAAGTATTGAAGAGAAATGGAAGCAAAAGCAGATTGATCTGGACAAGCTGTGGTCATCTGTTGCATTAGGAGAGAAAGGATTCAACTTTGAGAGAAGCAACAATAGACCAAATTAAATGGAGGTCAGTGACCAAGAAGCTGCAATTGAAGTATCCAATGAAGGTCCAAGTGAAATGGAAAGTGAACCAATGCAGAGTCAACAGCAGAATCAACCTGAAGAGACAGACAGATTTGAGAACAGATTCCAATCACTGTTTGATTCTCTTCAGATTGGAAATAATGAAGCATCCACATTTGTAAACACTCCAAATCATGTGTCTCATGAATCTGAAGAAGAACCTCAGAATGAAACTTCTGATGTGAATATGAAAAATCTTGAATCAAAAGTGTTAGGACCAGGATTCTTGATCCTTGTGGATAAGCTATTCTTGGCGACTGTTTCCAGGAATAAAGATCCTTTAAGGATAAAGGATCCTCAACAGCTGAAGACTTGGTCAAAGCATTAAAGATTGTAGACGTTGGAAGGAGTTACAACTCGTTTATACAAGTCATAACCGCTCCAATATTCTCACAAGGACAATAAATGCTCTTTATGGCTAGTTATTATTTAATTATTCTTCTTGTAACTATATATATGAGCTGATTATATCACACAACAGAGAGCATACAGAGAATCATACTAGCAAACACTTTGTACTCACGATCAGCTCATATTCTCACCTATTTTAATATTTTCAAGTTCAATATAATCGGTAGTGATAATTTTCACTACCCGAGGTTTTTATGCCAGCGGGATACTAGTTAAAAAGGGCTTTTCCTCGTATAAATCTTGGTGTTCATCTTTTGATATAGTCACTTTAATCATATTTGTCATACAAGCATCAATCCTCAGTTACGACTTTGGTTACTTGATCCTTAGACCGATTTTTAACCAAAACAGTTTGGCGCCCACCGTGGGGCCATTGGTGCTTTAATCCCAAAAAATTCTTACCTTTATTCAATCCTTACACTCAAAGTTATCACTCAATGGCCTATCAAGGAAAAGCTGTTTATACAACCGCTGCATCAAGTGTTATGGCTCAAGTGTCTTTTCCACCACTACCTGTCTCTACGAAGCTACAAAGGCCCATAACTGTTGCTCAGAAGAAGGAGACTACCGTTTTCTCCGGATCAAAATCCACTACTGTTTCCCAAACGGTAACGGCTAACAATGATGTTTCTGTTTTATGTGTACAGATGAAAAACTATATGGAGCAGCAAAACAAGACCAACCAGAGGATCCTCCATGCGATTGATGAAATAAAGAGAACTCGGAAGACTACTGAAGTCGCAAGTCCCATCATCCCGAAAATACTTGACTTCAGCACTCCGGATTTCTCGAGTCAAAGGTGTCCAGCATCCACATATCCTCCGTAGGGATCCTCGGACCTGTTCCAGAAAAGATACTCTGACCAGTACTCTCAAGGATCCTCGGCCTTCTAATCTAGACCCTCAGGTTTCCGTCAAGGATCCTCCACTCACCAATTTCAAGGATCCTCTGTCCTTCAACCAGGATCCTTGGGTGTCCAAACAGAATCCATCGTCCATCAACATCCAGAATCCTACTATCTTTATGGGAAAGAACCTTTGAAGGAACCACGATCAAGGCCACTTGAGGTCCACGAAGGGGACTTCATACCCATGCAAACCACTGCTCTTGCTGGACCAACTCTTGATGCTGAAACAATGTACCCCGGACACAGCTAAGAGGGGAGATCCTTTGATCACACAAGAGGTAACACTTACAATAATTTATCTTTTGGTACTAATCATGGTTGTATGCAGGATACAAAAATCAATCAAACTATAGCCTGTGAGTTACAGAAGCTCAAGGATATGATATCCAGTGTACCAGGACTCATCAAACCTATCCCCGACTTATCAGCACGAAGCCATAAAATATGCAGATTAGCTCCACCAATTTGTGATGCTGAGATACCAAAGCGCTTCACCACCCCTAGTATGAAGTTATATGATGGATCCACGGATCCTAAGAAACATGTAGCCTTATACCGTGAGAATATGGAAATCAACAATCCCAGAAAGGCTGAAAGAGGCTTGCTTATGCAAAGGCTTCGGGTCAACACTCACTGGATCTGCTCTCAAATGGCTGAACTTAGATGAAGTCCGAAACAGAGCTTTAAGATTCATCAGGTTAGAGGAGGATCAAAGAATACAAGATCAACTGAATACTCCGGCAAAGAGTGAAATTCAAGACAAGAAACAAGGATTCCACTTCAGGAATAACGGCTCCAAACCATACTCCAAACCAAATGGCCAGAAGATCAATGTTGTGGAGGATGAAGAGGATGATGAAGATTGCCCAAGGATATCTGATTACTGCTTCTCTGTAGATATGGGAGGAGTAATTCTTGATGTTAGGAGCTTGGGTGACAAAGCGAGATGGTCAAGGAAGAATGAGAAAGCACCTCCTTCCAAAGACAAATCCAAATGGTTCGCTTTCCACGAAGACTTCGGCCATATGACAGAAGACAGTATCGCCTTGAGAAGGGAGATCAGCTACCTCCTCAGCAAAGGCTACCTCAAGGAACTGTTCAGAAGAATGAAGTCAAGGACCCAGGATCCTGAGCCAGTCCCAGAAAAGGCTGCTCCACCTCCTCCAAACGCTCAAGTTATCAATGTAATCTTTGGAGGTTCTGACATATGCGGGACTTCGTATTCTACCGCAAAAAAACATGCCAAAGAAAGCAAATTGGAGAATGATGAAAGGCCAATTAGGACTTCTACAACGGTCAAGCAAACAATCATCACTTTTGATGAGGATGATCTGATCACCGTCCAGGATCCTCATCACGACGGTTTAGTCATTACTCTGTTTATTTCTAACCTTTATGTTCGCAGGATCCTCATTGATGGCGGGAGTTCAGTCAACATTATACAATTAGAAGTGCTCAGGAAAATGAATATTCCAGAATCAGAAATCGTCCCGAGATCCTCAGTTCTTGTAGGATTCAGTGGAGAAACGAAGAATACATTGGGGGACATCAAACTCCCCATATATATAGAGGGAGTAAATTCTATTCAAAAATTTTGTGTTATAGATACTTTGTCTTGTTGCAATGTTATTCTTGGAAGGCCTTGGATACACGAAATGACGGCAGTTCCCTATACTAACCACCAATGTGTGAAGCTACCTACCCCATGGGGAATAGCGAAGATAGAAAGCGACCAGCAAGACGCTAAGGATTGCTATACCTCTTCCATGAAGCCTACAAAAAAGCTAAGGGAAGCATAGCAATTACAGAAAGCAAGAAAAAACGTCACGGAGACTAGGGAATAAGATTCTAAGGAAGTGGTCTTGCACCCAGAGGATCCTGATAGCAAAGTACTAATCGGAGTTGAGATAAAAGAATCCATTGAAAAGGATCTAGTATCCTTCTTACAACGAAGAGACGCAATCAAGTCACAGGCCCTAGCTGACTTTGTGGCTGATTTCAGTAGTGACATAGAGGAACAAGCCTATCTTGAAGTTCAACGGCTTGAAGAAACCAAGGATCCTTGGACACTCTTCACTGATGGAGCCTCAAACGTTAAAGGAACAGGATTGGGAATACTACTAAAATCGCCACAGGGGGACATACTACCCCACTCAATAGCTTGTGAGTTTCATGCCACTAACAATGAAGCATAATACGAGGCACTCATTGCAGGTATACAACTAGCTAAAGGTATGAGAATCAGGTATCTTCAAATTTTTGTAGATTCATTATTAATTGTTAATCATTTTAATGGCTCATATGCAGTCAAAGGTAAAAGTTAGTTAAATATTTAGATATAGTTAAGGATCTTGCAGGATCCTTCGATTATTTCAATATTACACAGGTACCGAGAGAAGAAAATGCTGGGGCTGATGCCTTAGCAAACCTAGCTTCAGCCTTGAAGCTCCCTGAGAATACAAATATTCCCATTATTCATGTCTTATCTCCGACAATCGAGGAATACAAGGCATTGGAAGTAGAAGGGAAGATGCTCATAGATCCTGAGGATCATCCTCAGGATCGTTCATCTTGGATCCTTCCAATAATGGCTTATATCCAAAAGGGAAAAATCCTGGAAGGCGAAAACCCCAGGGTTTCAAAGCCAAGATCCAGGAAATACTAAAGGATTTCCATGAAGGATATTGTGGCAATCATACAGGAGGCAGAGCATTATTCTCCAGGATCCTAAGGACTGGATACTTCTGGCCTAATATGAAGAAAGATGCTATGGAATACTCAAGGAAGTTCAATGCTTGTCAGAGGCATGGAAACATCCTACATCAGCTGGCAGAACCCTCATACCCCATTGTCTCCTCATGGCCATTCATGAAATGGGGAATGGACATAGTGAGAAAACTCCCTACAGCTTCAGGGGGGAAAGTCTTTATGTTAGCTATGACGGATTATTTCTCTAAATGGATTGAAGCTGGGGCATTTCCTCAAGTCAGGGAAAAGGAAGTTATATCCTTTATTAAGCATAATATTATTACTAGATTTGGTATCCCTTCTGAAATTATTTGTGATAATGGTTCCCAATCTATTGGGAAAAGAACTATTAACTTTTGTGACAGCTGGGGAACTAAGATGATCACTTCAACGCCAGTCCACCCATAAGAAAATGGCCAAGAAGAATCAAGCAACAAAATCATCATCAACAACTTGAAGAAGAAGCTTGGAATAAAGAAAGGCAAATGGGCTAAGGAACTACCCTATGTGCTTTGGGCAGATAGGGCAACTCCAAAGAATGCCACAGGACAAACACCGTTCTCATTAGTCTTTGGAGCTGAAGCAGTGATCCCCACCGAAATGGTGTATCCAACAGCCAGAACAAGCATCCGTGATCCTCAGATAAATGAAGAAAGTCTTGCTCAAGATTTGGATGTTGTGTAAGAACTTAGAGATCAAGCAAGATTCAGGATGGCAGCCTACCAACAGAAGATAGTTGGTGCATACAACAAAAATATTAGAATCAGAAGGTTTCAAGTTGGGGATTTAGTTCTTTGAAAGGCTTTTCAAAATACAACTAATCCTGTTGATGGAAACTTAGCACCCAAATGGGAAGGGCCTTACTTGATTGAATCCGAAGATGGAAAGGGGCATATCGTTTGATGAATATGGAGGGTGGCATGCTCCCTAGGGCTTGGAATGCAATTCATATGAAAAAATATTTTTGTTGATCAGGATCCTGGATTCTAGTCAGTTAATTCAATCCGGTATCTGGTAAAATTTTACTTTATGTCTATATTTATATACATTATGTTAAAATTTTGTTTCGTCAAGTATCTCAAGTTGCAGAAATGCCAAGCAATATGGCCTCAAGTGGAAAAAACGGGTTGGCCAACTCTCTCCTAAGTTTAATTGGCCTTGTTGCCAGGTTTATAAGGTCTTCACCTTATGCCATGAATTAAGGGTTTTGACACCCTCGCCTGGAGCGCACGATTATCTGGGTATGATTGGAGGCTGTGGGACCAGTACACTATATGTGGCTGACAATTTCATTGCTAAAAATCATATCTTGGATCCTACAAATTAAATGGTAGACGTACCATATGCACAAGTTAAGGTCAATGCCGGGTTAGGCTCGTCACTGCGTTTATTTGGGCCTGTCAGGCTCGTCACCGTGTTTATTTGGGCCAACACCAAGGATCGGCTCGTCGCCCGTATCTAATTGGGCTTGTCCCCACGTATCTAATTGGGCTTGTTCCCATGTTTTATTGGGCTTGTCCCCACGTTTTATTGGGCTTGTCCCCACATTTTATTGGGCTTGTCCCCACGTTTTATTGGGCTTATCCCCACGTTTCTTTAGGCTTGTCCCCACGTATCTAATTGGGTTTGTCCCAAATTTTATTGGGCTTGTCCCCATGTTTTATTGGGCTTGTCCCCACATTTCTTTAGGCTTGTCCCCACGTTTTATTGGGCTTGTCCCTGAGATACTTGGATCAAGATCCAACTTTTCTAATTATTCTGTTCTCTTTTGGTTACTTATTTTAACCGGTAAGCAATTCAAGAAGTACTATAAGGATTCAAGATCCTCTATCCTAGCAACACAGAAGACAAAACGGAAACCAAAATAGTTATATTATCAAGTAGCAAACCAAAAGTTGACCTTGGGCTTCTCCAGCTACATGTGGACCATCCACCCGGGTCAAGCCTTTACAAGATTATTGTATGTCTATGCAGAAATTAAAAGCAACATCCTTGATCTCCACATATCGCCGGAATAATGTTTTTAATCTGGAATGAAGAATGGTTATAAGGCGCCTCAATGCTATAACCTAGGGATAATAATGTGTCAGTAGGCAATGGTCACATCATTTTCTCTCCGACGGTTGAGATTCAAATTCTCGGGATAAACATGACAGCTGTTATCCATTCACATCTATCGTGTTTGGGGGCAATTGTTGGGACCAGGATTCTTGATCCTTGTGGATAAGCTATTCTTGGCAACTTTTTCAGGAATAAAGATCCTTTAAGTATAATGGATCCTCAACAGCTGAAGACTTGGTCAAAGCATTAACGATTGTAGACGTTGGAAGGAGTTACAACTCGATTATACAAGTCATAACCGCTCCAATATTCTCGCAAGGACAATAAATGCTCTTTATGGCTAGTTATTATTTAATTATTCTTCTTGTAACTATATACATGAGCTAATTATATCACACAACAGGGAGCATACAGAGAATCATACTAGCAAACACTTTGTACTCACGATCAGCTCATATTCTCACCTATTTTAATATTTTCAAGTTCAATATAATCGGTAGTGATAATTTTCACTACCCGAGGTTTTTATGCCAGCGGGATACTAGTTAACAAGGGCTTTTCCTCGTATAAATCTCGGTGTTCATCTTTTGATATAGTGACTTTAATCATATTTGTCATACAAGCATCAATCCTCACATACGAATTTGGTTACTTGATCCTTAGACCGATGTTTGACCAAAACAAGAAGTAACAGCAAATCAAATTGTTCAGGCTACCTCCATTGAAAGAAATCATCTTGCAAAAAACATTATTGGTGACTTGCATGAAAGAGTGACAAGAAGTTCTTCTGAAAGGGCAAACATATGTCTCTATGCTTGTTTTCAATCCCAAGTTGAGCCAAAGAACATCAATCAAGCCTTGAAAGACAAAAGCTGGGTGGAAGCAATGCAGGAAGAGTTAGCTTAGTTCAGGGACTTACATGTCTGGGATTTGGTTGACAAACCCAGAGGAAAATATGCGATTGGCACCAAGTGGGTCTTTAGAAATAAGAAGGATGAAAGAGGGATTGCCATCAAGAACAAAGCAAGGCTGGTGGGTCTAGGGTGCTTACAAGAAGAGGGAGTAGACTTTGAAGAAGTCTTTGCCCCTGTTGCAAGATTAGAAGCCATCAAAATCTTCTTAGCATATGCAGCATCCATGAACATCAAAGTCTATCAATTGGATGTCAAGTCTGCATTTTTGAATGAAAAGATTGATGAAGAAGTTTTTGTGACTCAACCACCAGGATTTGAAGATCCAATTCATCCAAACAAGGTGTACAAGCTGAGCAAAGCATTGCATGGACTACATCAAGCTTCTAGCGCTTGGTATGATGAGCTATCAAATCACCTGTTGGATAATGGTTTCTGCCTTGGAGCTATTGACAAGACATTGTTTTACAAAAGATGGAAGAAAGATCTACTGCTTGTACAAGTGTATTGACATCATATTTGGTTCAACAAATGAACAAATGTGTAAGGACTTTGAACAAGTGATGAAGTTAAAATACAAAATGAGTTCTATGGGAGAAATGAACTTCTTCCTTGGATTGCAAGTACAGCAGAATCAATCAATCCAAGTATGTTCAAGAAATACTAAACAAATTCAAGTGCCAAGACTACAAGATAGTGTCCAATCCAATGGACACACATGAGAAGATGGTAGTAGATGAAAAGGGGGAGCCTGTTGATCAACATAAGTATAGGGCCAAGATCGGATCATTGATGTATTTAACAGCTTCAAGGCCAATTATCATGTATGCAGTTTGTGTCTGTGCTAGATTTCAAGCAAACCCCAAGGTGTCTCACATGTTAGCTGTGAAGAGGATCTTCAGATACTTGAAAGGAAAACCAAACTTGGGAATCTGGTATCCAAAGAACAGCTCCTTTGACCTGACTGCTCTTACTGATAGTGACTATGATGGCTGCAACATGAGCAGGAAATCTACCTCAGGAGGATGCCAATTCTTAGGGAATAGGCTGGTGTCATGGCAATGCAAGAAGAAAACCACAGTGTCCATCTCAACTGCTGAAACTGAGTACATTGCTGCATCTTCCTGCTGTGCACAGGTTCTATGGATCCAAAACCAACTATGGTCTGAATTTCTTACTCACTCCTATTTACATTGATAACGCTGCTGCCATGTTCATAGTTAAAAACCCAGTCCAACATTCAAAAACTAAGCATACAGAAATTAGGCATTATTTCATTAGAGACTGCAATGAGAAAGGGCTAATAGAAATTATAAGGGTAGATACAACTGACAATTTGGCTGATTTATTCACCAAACCCTTAGATAAAACCAGGTTTCATTTTCTATTAAAATGCCTAGGAATGATTAACGCTGATGAAGTCTAATTGATGAAATATGCTCAAGAGAGTTGCAAATTGACTATCTACTTATTACTCACTGTTTTTTGATTGCATGATTAGTTGGGTCACTCAAAATGACAATCTGCTGAATGATCACTTCATGTTTGTTTGACTGTGTGACACATGCTTACTGATTATGTTTTTGTGAGTCTGATGTGTGTGCCTGCTCATAGAATGATTAGGTTAGGTTTAATGATGCTGTGTGTGAGATTACTGACTATCTTTTGCTGTAGACATGCATGTATTTCAGTCTAAATGTTGATATGTTTGAATTAGGTTGCTCTGAAATGAGATATGCAAGATAGACTTGATTCAAATGTGAATCAGTGTGCTTGCATGAACAAATCATTCATTTTGGATGAATTTGACTGCGTGTTATATGCTTTGATAGTATGTGAAAAGTTTCTATGTCAAAACATCTTAAATGACAAAATTGTGTTCAAAATCAAATCTGAAATGAATTTTCTTAACAAATGATTTTCTTTTGAAACAATTAAATGGTTTTTGACTAAGTAAACTGTTTTTGGTGAACTCATTAAGAGACATGATAAGATTATTCAGTTACAAGCTTTATAGAAGCTTGAAAAGGTTTTGTGATAAAAATAGTATCCAACCTTTGGGAAATGATTGAAAACTGTTTAATTAATCTAACAAATTGATTGTAGGCTTAAAAGACCAAAATTCAGTCACTGACCCTGTTTGATAACTTTCTATGGTAAGTAGTTGTCCAGGTGATAAAAACATAATGAAACTGCTAAGTTGATGTAGGGATACATTTGAAAAACAAAATTTTTCTCTTACACATCTCTCCAAATGAAGGGCGTAAAGGTAATTATCCAGTCATATACAAGCCTGTTGATGTATTGGTCACCAAAAACTTTTATATGAATAATTGAGCAGCAAGAAACATATGATACTATATAATATAATAAAAAAGGGTTATATGAATATGCTACATTTGAAATTTTTTTTTTATAAAACTATACAGACTTAAAGGGGCACCAAGGGAACTACAAGGGTGGGGCATTCAAATAAGTCCTAAACACCCTGAATTTAAGTCATGTAAGTCTGGTTGGCATGTAAGTCCAACGTTCAACCTTAAAGTCCGCTTTTAAAATAAACTCCTCAAATACACAAAAATAATTTGACCAATGCATCAGGGGGTTGAAGTCAAATTGGGATGACTTGGAGAAAGCTGAATAAGCCTTGAGAAGAGATTAGGGACAAACTAGATCTAAAGTGTTGACCATACAAACCTTGGCACTTAATTGAACCCTAAAAATATCACTGAAAACAATAACAATCATGAAAAGTTCATCTGCACTGTCAACCTGAACTAGATCACAATAATGCCAACCATGAAGGGTTGTGAAAGTAATTAAACAGTATGATCCCATGTTGAGATCTTCCTATAAAATGTTTTGTTTGAAATATTAACTGAAATCTAATCTCTTAGTTCACCTTAAACTAAATGCTTATGTCAACTCAGTATCTAAAGGATTATACTTAATGAGTTTTGAAGATTTAAGCGTAATGTTTTGGTGTGTGACAATGTTTGTTAACACTACAGACATGATTTACTTGACAAACTGTGATCTGTTCTAACAAAACTGTTTTTGAGCATATTCTATCTGTTAGATTTGTTCTCTAAGTGTTTCGAGTATGTTTCTGTGCCTAATATTGACAAAATGTTTCTCCTCGAGGACAATGATATGTAGTGAAATGTTTTCTAAGTCATTCGAGTACAGATCATGATTCTCGAGCACAGAATTATGTGCTGTGGATTTCTCTAAGTAATTCGAGCACAGATTCTTGTTTCTTCACATATGTACGTTTCTAGCACAGATTTTGTCTTGATATATTTCTCTACGTATTTTCGAGAATGTGTATATGTCACACCCCGACTAGCACAATGCGGAAGTGTAAAACGGGAATGTAACAGACACCTCTGGTATCAACACATTATTTATAAACATTACAAACTAATTTACAATATCTTACATTTCTTTGTTCTATCATTGTTTTACAGTCTAGGTGATACAAACAAAACTAGTTCGTTAACTATACTTCTTACTACTAACACCCTTGCCTCTATTCACGTAGCATCAAACACACACCTTGGGCAAGTAACAGATCACCAAATCACTCCGATTTAGGTACACCTGAAAAGCAGTTTAAAACAGGTCAACTAGTAGAGTTGGTGAGTTTCACGAGTTTCAAGAAAACAGTAATGAGTATTCACAAGTTAACACTTGTAATCATGAAATAAGTATGTATGTATGTAAATGATGTAATTATGCTAAGCTACAGTGAAGCCTTGACTGTATGTGTTGCGTGCATCCATTTCCCACGCTCAATCAACCACTGTGGCCCCTTTCCGCCCACAACATGCCCCAAGTAGCTATGTCTAACACTACATAACGTGTTGTATAATTATGGTCATGTGCAAACGGGGTAAAGTCTCAGCAATACATGCCGGCTCCGTTTGGGTTTGTCAAACCAATAGTACTATTCACAAGCCACCGGCTCGAAGTTAATCACTATGTTAGTGGGGACTTTGGTGTGTTAGCACTTAGATAATTCACATCAATACATGTTTTAGGTATGTATATGTAATCAAACATGCTTTTCACCCCAAAAGTTCGTAAAACTATTTAAAGAGTGGGGTCATGAAACTCACTGTTTAGTAGATAATCAGTATTGTATCAGCTCGTGGTTTGTTCGGTCCGCTATCAGTAGTTCCTATAAACAATATTATAATAATATTAATATTTTAATATTATTATAATCTCAATACTAAACTGGGCTGTATAACTAATCTGGGTGTAGCTGGAACGCCCAGAAAGTAGGCTTAGGTTGTGATGTTATTCAATGTCTAATACTTAAAACTGAACTTGGCTCAGATTCCCGTTTTCCCAGCTGGGCCAAGTTGTTCGTTTACCCGTTCAGAAAACAGTTATGGGAAAATAAGCTTAGGTAAATGTATTGGTTAATAAGATGATTAAGTTATAAAAAAGGATCACATACTGGGGTCCCGAATTAGCCACGGGGCCCGTTTCCATTTATTCAGTTTGATTTAAGAAGAAACGCGCACAATCCATCCGGATTGTCCAGGTTTTTCATAGAAAAGTTCGTTTTTACTTAATTAGTCCAAAAATATGATTTTTGATCACTCTTGGTGTTTTGATATTCCCGCAGGTTCGTTAGTCGCAAACTTGCTGGTTTTTATAAAAACTGAATTTGTTTAATATTTAAATTAGCATAATTAATTAACCATTAATCATTAAATTATGAAAATTTAGCCACTTATCAATTAAAATATGTAGATTTTTATAAATATATTTCTGGAATTATTTACTCATTTATTAATTTATAAAAATTCATTTTATCAGCTATATTTCGCCTGAAAATCGTCCGTTTACCCCAAACAATTTCCAAAAATTCCACAAAAATTCATGAATTCTCAAATCATGTCCCAAATAAACCTGTATTAATTCCAGAATGTAAAAAGCTCGTGCGATATTCTTTTCGGCCCAAATTCGGCTATAAAAATTCACACGAACGCATATAAAAAAACACCTTTAAACTTCTCCAAATGATCCCAAAAATCATATGTGATCAAAATACATCAAATATTAGTTTCCAGTAACATTTCATAATTTTTGAAGTATTTTAGCTATTTTTCCCAAATAAACGTCCCAATTCGGTAATAAATTCGCCAAATATTCTCGAATGGTTGAAAAATTACCAAATTTGAACAGGGACTCATTTACATGGTCCCTGATGTCCCTGAAAAATTTCAAGGCCTAATAATATGCACATAACAACCTAAATAGCCCGTGAGCCAGTGTTTCGGCATTACCTTAACGGGTTTGGCTCGTTTCTGACTTTCTAATCAAGTTTTCAGGTTCTTGTGCTTCTATGAAAGCTAGATACAAGTCCTATATCACAAACCAAGCAAGTTTCATCAATAGAACAGCCATTTAACTTAGGGTTTCGGCTAGTGCACAAAAACGAACTTTTGAACCGTAAAAACGCTGTTTCAACCTTTTGATCCGTGTTTATAGCCAAAAAAGATCATGATTTTGATTTGAAACTAGGTTTAACATCAAAGTATGTTTTTTAATGATTTTTTAGAGTTTTACATGGTTAACTATGATTTTTAACAATCAAGACATGTTTATAAGTTGTTAAACGAGTTTAAATGAATCAAAAATCGATAAATCATAAGGTTTTTACCTAGTTTTCTTGCTGGTTTTGGCTGTAGAAAAAGGATTCTAGAAGTTGTTTGTGGGAATATGTGTGAAAATATCAAAAAAACTAGTTTATATGTGAAAGGAAAAAAAAAGGGGGGGTGGGGTGGCTGCTGCGACCGGAAGTCCATGGGCCCACTTTGGGCCCATTTTGGCCCAAGTTTCTGATTTCTCAAGCCCAAATACGAAAAGCCCAGTCCAAATTTAGTTCGGGTTCGATTTTTGGCGCGAAAAACTTATCGGGTGCATTAAACAGTGCGAAAACAAGTGTTTTTCAGCTAGTTTTGTGTAAAATTATAAAAACATACTATATGTTTGTAAAAATCAAAAATATTTTCACGGATCGCTTAAAACATTTCAAGTAAGTGTTTGGTAAGTCTTTTTCGGCTTAACGGATGATACAATGCTTGGTTTGTAACTATCTTTCGCGTTTAAATCTATAGCGGGTAGTTACATGAGCATGTTTTCGTTTAACTTGTTTGTTATCGAACTAAGGCCATATTACTAATATTTTAGCTTGTATTAAACATATATCACTTATAGATGGCCCCCCGAGATATCTGGGTCATAACCCGACCCGTTCGGATAATCGTTCGTTTGTTACGCTAAAGGCGTTTATTTGCTTAATCGG
The DNA here is from genome assembly GCF_021521415.1 of Bidens hawaiensis. NCBI lineage: Eukaryota > Viridiplantae > Streptophyta > Magnoliopsida > Asterales > Asteraceae > Bidens > Bidens hawaiensis. Next base: position 373,469 of record NW_027493796.1, read on the forward strand.
TAAATACGTACTGAGGTGTACCTTGTTTTGGCTCAAATGTCACAGTATACATCTAACATAAATTTAGTCTTGATGAATTTTTACAAGTGTTCTCGAGCATGAGTTGTCTTTTTCGAGCATGTTTGTAGTTTGAGCACAAGCTAAGTCATGATAGATTTTTCTAAGTGCTGTCGATCTTGAGAGTATGCTAGATGTTTAAGCATTAGATTAACGAGCACAAAATTAGAATATTAGATTCTGCAAAGTAGTTCGAGCATTGGCTAGACACTTAGGTTTGACTCTCCGAGCATAGGTAACCATAGAATGTTTTTATAAGTATGCTCGAGTAGAGTTGATAATTTTGATGTGCTTCGAGTGCGATTGAGTAATTGAATATGTTTCTAGGTACTCCGAGCACGTGAGATGTTTGTTATGTTTTCGAGCATAAAGGTTAACTCGAATAGGTTAGGCTGACTGAATATTCTTCTAAGTATTTTTCGAGTATGATCTTTTGCAAACGAGCATAAATGAATATATGTGTGTGCAAGTTGATGAAAAACTGGTTAAGGCAAATACTTGAGCACAGGTCTATCGCGAGCAAACCTAGAATCAACTGATAAATATGCTAAGTCTTCTCTCGTGCATACATGGTCTCGAGCACACATTTAAATAAACCATGTCAGATAACCAAGTTTAAGTAACAATACAATCAAGCATGCTTGAAATAGAACTTTCGAGTATACCGGGAGCCAGATAATTTTGGATGTATGCTCGAGCAAGGGAGGTACATTAAATTTCAAATTCAAATTATATGACATCTGGCGTGCACTAGACGACAAATCTATCTTGTACTGTCCAAACGTTAGGTATAAAAGGGGGGCTTAGAAAATTTTCCAAACATTTTCATTTCCCTCTCTCAACCTAAACTCTTACTACCTCCTTGCTAGTGCGTCTCCAGCTGCTCAAAATTCCTCGATTGTGCTTAATTATTATTCGATAGTAGCCATTAGCTCTGTTTCGACCTTGGTAAGATATCGATTATCGTCATCGTGTCTCCGAGTATCGAAGTTAGGGTTTATATTGAACGACTCACTAACTGTTTGTTTGATTTGTGTAGGTTCGCAAACTACTACGGAACAGGTTACTGAAGACGAATTTTCTTCTTTAACTAACTAGCCGCTATTGATTCTGCGTTTATAGGTACTGATTATTTCTTTGTTTTGCAGAACTGATGGCCATGAGGTTCGAACCCAAGCATAACATGTGCGCCCGGTTGGAGGTCAACAATGAAAATAGAGAGTTGGAGTTTATCATTAACTTTCTTAACAACTCTAATTTACGTGTGGCACTGACAGAGAATCCAACCATATACAGAAATCATATCACCGATTTCTGGCGTTCTGCTACATACGTGGATGACATCAATGGAAAAAGGATCGAAGCATCCGTGTTAAATCAAGATATTGAAATAACAGAGGCATCCATTAGAGAAGCACTGCAGCTCCATGACAATCATCAAGTGCAGCCTCTATACTCTACTCAACAACTTTTGAGAGTATTCCAGGAGTTGCTTGGTTATCAAGGGAATGTGCATGAGGGACAGTTTCAAAAAGGGAGTTTTCCTTTGATATACAGATTCCTGATCCACCATGTTATTCAGTCTCTATTTCTAAGAAGAGGAACATGGCCTTTATTAAGTAGAGAGTTGGCATCTATGACAGTGGCAATATTGTTTAACCAACCATTCAACTTTTCAAGATTTATCTTTAATGGTCTGGTTAGCAATGCTGAGAAGCAGGCACATCAAAGATTTCTGATGTATCCAAGATTCCTGCAAATTTTGATAAATCGATCCTTGCAAGGGCTGAACTTAGCAGGTGAACCTTTAAGGTTGCAGGATCCCAATATTTACAAGCGAATCAAAGGGGCAAGGAGTCAATTTAATGAGAATGCTGAATGGGAGATCATGCCTTGGTTGCTTGATCCGAATATTGCAGTTATTGAGGTTCCTCCCTCCCCTGAACAAACTGATGAATCTGATGATGATGAGGATGATGAGAGTGATGATAGCTCAGATGACAGTGCTGATGAGCATGATGATGGTGCTGATAATGAACTTGCTATTGTTGAACCACAGGCAGAACTTGTGAATGATGAGCTTGTAATAGCCCAAATTGCCGAAGCAGCATACAATATGGAAGAACCAGCTGTAGGGTCTAGTGGGATGGCAACTGAACAGACTGATGATGATGCATTTGTTGCCACCATTGTGACCAATGTGACAGACACTATACAGAAGTTTACACCACTTGAATCACCTGATCCTATTGAAGACACAGCTGATACATCCTCTCATGAATCTGAGCCAGCACATGATAAAGTTCCCTCATCCCCTGCCACCACTGAGCCAGCCAGCCCATTCGAGCCCTGAACATATTCAGGATACTACATTTCCAACACCACCTACGTTACCACTTATCCAACCTACCCAAGAAACTTCTACTCTTACACCACCTATTTCACCTTTACATGAACCTATTCAATTTGCACCTACTCCCATCTCCCAACCCATTCAAGATACTACATTTCGAACACCACCTACATCACCACTTATCCAACCTACCCAAGAAACTTCTACTCTTACACCACCTATTTCACCTTTACATGAACCTATTCAATCTGGACCTACTCCCATCTCCCAACCCATTCAAGATACTACATTTCCAACACCACCTACATCACTACTTATCCAACCTACCCAAGAAACTTCTACTCTTACACCACCTATTTCACCTTTACATGAACCTATTCAATCTGCACCTACTCCCATTTCCCAACCCAATCAAGATACAACTACACCATACATTGTGCCCTCACCTGAATCATCTTCACCTGCACCATTTTCGGAACCTGATTTTCAATCCACTTATGAAACACCAACTTCAAGCCCAAATGTCTATACACTCATCTCTGAGAATGCTGATTTGGAATTTGAAAATGTCATGCTAAAAGAGAAGAATGCGTTTCTGGAACAGAAAAATATGGCCCTAGAGCATGCTCTGCAACAAGCCTTACACAGGATTCAAACCCTGGAGCAGGCTGAGGTTGAGAAGACCTTAGATGCACCAAAATAGAGGGGAATATTATTTAAGAAGCAGATGCTCTAAAGCTTATTAATGAATATTATGATGAGGCCAGTGAGGAAGAGGATGGAGTGGGAACATCAAATGCCTTACAAATGATAAATGAAGAATATGAAGAACAGGTTAGAGCAGGAGATGCTGGTGAAGAGGGAGGAGACAGTTGATATAGAAGAGACCCAGAGCAGATAGAAAAGAGAAAACAAAAGGGTAAAGAGGTTGCTCTCTCTGAAGAATATTTACAACCAAAAGCTTCTTAGAGGATAATCTCTGAATATGATATACTTGAAAGAAATGAGGTCAATGACCCTAATGTAGCTGAGGTTGAATCTGTCCAAACAGTGACAAGAATGATAAATGAAGACAAGGTGAGAATAACTGTTGAAAATAAAGAAGAGGAGATTCCTCAGGATGTACTGGAGACATTGATTGCAACGAAAAGGAAAGAGGAAGAAGATGAGAAACTTAGAAAGTTGGCAGATGAAAGTATTAAGGCTACAATGGAAAATCTGAAGAAAAACTAGACTCAACAAACTCAAGCTGAACCTGAACCAGTCATTCCAGATATTCAACCTGAAGAACCTATTATTGATGAACCTGAAATAGAATTGGATGAGCCAGAAGCTACACGCCTACACAGCCTAAGTCTGAGAATGCACCAAACAGATAATGATGAGTTTGTATTGGGTCTAACTATACTAGTACAAAGTCAAAGACAATCTGGAGGACTATCTTTTGAAATGCTTGTAAACCTGGTTATTTTGAAGATGCAATATGATATTTTGAAAAACCTAGAAAGGCATGATCGAGAAGTTGTGGCTTCTGCCAGAAAGGCTTTGAAAGAAATGCAGCAGAAAAGCAATGAACCACAACCTAAAGCTTTATCTAAACCAATCATTGAAGAAATTTTTGATGAAGAACCAAATGTAAAGGCTGTGGATCCAATGGTCACCGAACCAGTTGATATTGAGAGGCCAAAGCCTGAGGCTAGGGAGTCAGTGAAAAGAAAGGAAACATCAGAATTTCAGATCCCTATAGACAAAAGGCAGAAATCTGTGAAGAAGTTCTACACCAGAAAACACAAGCCCAAGGTTGTTGTTGAACAAATGGCCACTCAAACTGAAGAACCAATTATTGAGGCCTTACACAACCTTGATGAACCTATTGAAGTAGATGAAGATGAAGATAGAAGGGAAAAGAAAGAAAAAGAGGATCAAGCATACCTGTTGAGTCTTGGTTTTGATCGTAGTTATTTTAATGTCATGACAAGAGAGAGTATTGCTAAAGCTACAGAGGGTTGGAGGAGCAGAGAAACAAAAAGAACCTTCCTCTTGCAAGCTGGACATTCTACTTTGTACTTGCATCGCCAATCATTTGATATTTTTGATCAAATGTACAAAAATGCATTGGTGGATGATACTGCAAATTATATGGAAAAAATGAAGAGGGAAAAGGCAGAAAGAGAGAAAAGGGACTCTGAAGTGATGAAGAAAAAACAAAAATATGTGAGCTTCCTGCAACTACATGGCTTTGATTTCAACTCTGTCATAGACCTAACTGTGGAGGAGATAAAAAGAAAAGTGAAAATGGTCAAGGACTCCCACAAAGATGCCAAGTGTACTACAGATTGTATAAGGGAAAGGAAATTGAAGATGCATATGCAAAAATAAAGGGAAGAGGCTGAAAAGAGAAAGGCAGAAGTGGTAGAATGGTTTAATGATCCCGGAAGAGTGCAGACATTGAAAGATATTTTAATGGGAAAGGGGATGACTAAAGCAGAGTTTGCTAGCATGCCTCATGATCAATTACTTGACATATATCATAGAGAGCATAGGCTATTTCTGGAAACAGAAAGAGAAATATTAGTTGCAAAATTGAGAAAACAAGAAGAAGAAAGAGCCGAAATGATAAGCATTGTGCACAAAAGAGGTGCAAACATGCTAAAATTAGTGGTGAAAACTGATGAAACGAGTAAAGAATGGTTTGAAGAGTCTGAGAGGGAAAATGCAAAGAAGAATCCTCCTACAAGGTCTGGTGGACTTGTAGTCAGATCAGAGATTGTGAGGGATGTTGCTCCACCAAGAAACTTAAATCTACCCACACATCTGTATTATGATAAACGATCAAAGACCCTAAGGGTTGTGACTGAAGATGCTGAAGAGACACTGATCATATTCAGAGATGACTTCAAAAGCTTCTCTAGGGAACAATTGGCAAAGATGGCTAAGCTAAACTTACTTGACAAGCAACAAAGAGATTCAATGGCTGGCCAACAAAGGAATGACCTTTCAAAATTCTTAAAGGAAAAATATGAAAAGGGATTTCCATTCCTCAAACAAAAGCCAAGAAATTATCATTCAGAAGCTGAGAGAGAAAGAAGGAGAAAAGGAAAGAGTGAAGTACATTTAACAGAATTATCTCTCTGGGAAACAAAGAGGAAAGAAACACAAAAGGCAAGCAGTTACAGCACTAAAAGAAGAACTTTGAAGGAATGCTTAGCCATGAGAAGGGAAATGAATGAGCCAAACTCACAAGTTCAACAAAATGGAAAAATTGCCCATCTCACCTACAATAGAAAGAATGACTCTGTATCCTTGGGATACTCATCAGAGGGAACTATTGTTGTGGTGGAGTATGATGGAGACTTACAATTCATACACATCAAAGATCTAGAAGACATTATCAATGAAGAGTTTCCTCTTGATTCAAATGATGGAGTAGAGCTTGAAATGTTTAAACAAAGGGTTGATGCAGTCAAGCTGAGAAAAGAAAAAGAGGATGAGAGAAGGCATGGAAAAAGATAGCAAAGATGGAAGCTAAAGGACTATACATTCACATCTAGCTTATCTTTTATATTTGTTTTTACTTATTATATTTTTGATATTTGACATGTATTCTGAACCGATGTGTAATGCCCAAGTGGCAAAATTCCCTTATGTAATGTAATGACTTTTGCTTAAATTGACTATATGTGAAATTGATACATTTGTAACTATATGCAGGTATGTTTTGGTGCATCTGAGCTTGTTCCAATCTAGGGGGAGATTGTTGAGTCGGAAATTTGCAAAGGAAGATTGGAATCTTCTCAACCTCCTCAAGAAATCGGCTAAGTATTGACTACGAGCAAGCTTGGATCATCGAGCATGGTTTACTACATCGAGCATGGTCTTCCAGAAGCTATTTTAGTAAATTCTTCTAAGTGTTGAAGGCTTCGAGCAAGCTACACTTCTCCGAGCAAGAGTATTCTTCTGTCGAGTAAGGATTGCCTATCGAGTAAATGTCTTGATCATTCAAGTTTTAGCCAAGTGATCAGAGCACAAGTATTCCGAGCACATTGGTGTCGAGCATTGATGCAATAAGAAGATGTCCTATGTTCTAAGTAAAGACTTCGAGCATGGTTCAGTCCCGATCAAGATTTACATCTGAGCATGCTAAAGATTGTTCAATAAGTCACAAGGTAGGATTGAAGACATCAAGAAGAATATGCTTGTTCGATGGACAAGTTTGATCAAAGCAAGGATTGGTCAAGAAGAACGAAGCATGCTAGAGGAGAATATTTTCTATCAGAAAATATTCTAAGTAAAGTGTGCTCGAAGACCCTCGTCGAGCATACAGTGCATATCGAGTCTGCTCGAGCAAGATATATCATGCTCGAAGACTCTGGCACTTGTATTTATTTTATCACTTATTATGTAATGATTAGGGGATTCTTGAAGGAATGTCAGGGTCTATAAATAGAGTCCTAGGTTACCATTTAGGGAAGTGTGGCGAATGAGTGGATAGACAAAATACGAGAGCATAAACATTCCAAGGAATATTCTATTTGTCTCCTCGTACTACCGCCGCCTTCACGAAACCCTCGACATTCCTTTCACTGTTACATTAAATGATATATTAAATGCAGTGAATCTTTGTCTTTGATATTGTTCTTACCGACTATATTTTACTGGTTCATTGTTATTGTCTCATACCTTTGTTCCCATCTGTTGAAGTTCTGATTCCGCCGGAATATTCAATATGCCTTTGGGTTGAATAGATCTGTGTGTTCTTGTCAACCTTTTGAAGGTTTGCACCAGATCGGTCCTGACACGCTTATTTTTATCGAACCAAACTGACCAAAACTCATTAAAATATATTTTAAAGAAGTTTTATATCAAAAACCGGATTTTTGTTTATTTATTCGATTAAAACCGCAAGTTCATTTATTTGCTCGTTAAACTCCTGACTTAAGAACCGATTACCTAGAACTTGGATTTTCTTTTACTTTCTTTTCCATTCTCGGTTTACAAGCTGTTTTTATTTTATATTAGGGGGGTTCTTCATTATTTTCCCTCGTTTAGGTCGGCTAGATCCGCAAGTTTGCTTTACTCGCTTAGCTCGCCATTATCTTAGAAGGTAAGTATTTCACTGTCCCCGTTTTCACTTTTCAAATATTTGGGGTGTAGCATTGTAGCTATTTCAAACTCGATTATTTATTATACATTTACATCATATACACGATCCAAACTATGATCATCTTGGTTGATTACATCTATTAGAATCATTTTGTCACAAGTGCCATGGCTAGGATTGTCGGATAATCAAGGAAGAAAGGAAATGATTAATCAAGATCTTGATTTTCTCCTAAGTGCTCTTCTTATTAAACCTGTCTTAGGTTTAGATACACATTTCTCCATAACTCTACTTGAACTGATACAAGATTTGGACTAGTATTATTTGTCTACTATATATCTTTTTTTTTTAACTTGTAAATATTCTACCTTTATTAATATTATTATCAGTTATAATTATGTCAATTTATTTATAATATTTATACGTGCTTTTAGATAGTTAGTAGTTGTTACAATAAAAATAAACAAACAATATTAGATATGATACTTATGAGACCAGTTGACTAAAATCAAACATAAACAATGTTCAATGTGTTTAATTATTTTATTATTTGATCGTATACAACAACATAATATAACATATATAAACAATATTTACTAACGCTAATATAATTAGTTCAATAGTACAAAGGATTTAGTACAACAAGAATTTCTAAACAAAAATAGTCTTTGGAAATTCACGCAGGTATGTGTCTACATAATAGGATATGTGTCTACATGATTTCACCAATGCATATAAGCATTCCTCCGTGATGCCAACAATAATATCAATGATCTATTTTCGATGAAGAATCTGACATTATATATCATTATTTACATGAAGATATATATGAATCTCCAACTTTGAATAACACTTCGATATCTTGGGTAGTGCTTATCAACACGCTTAGACCGATGCATACCTTAGTTGGATATGATTCTCCAACATTAAATTGCATTTTGGGATTTTGGGTATGCGTTTATCAACACGATTAGACCTATATATCACTTTTAACAATTCAAATGCATACCACACGGTCATCAGTCTTAGAGGGTGTTGGGCTAATCTTAAGCAATTTCAAAATCTTAGCCAAAGTAACCCCTAAAGTCAAACCTTCAAATACCACTGAAAGCATATAACTTCAAATCTACTAGAGATCCAGGAGAACGTAACAAGCCAACACAATCCATATGCTAATCCAATGTGTACATCTTTCCATTTCTCGTTGCATGGAATTGATCTTAAATTCGAAAAAGACAAGAGGTCGTTCAAAAGGTATTATATTTTCGAGACCACCAATTCCAACAAAAGTTCAAGAACCTATAGTGAGATGGTTTTGGAAGAGGACGCAACATAATGTGATACATAATTTGCTGAATGGAGGATTTGTAGGAGGAAATTATTGGAGAATTTTGAAAGTGGTCGGGTAGATTGGAGGAATACGTTTGCAAGTTGAAATTTGCAAGGTGATTTATCTTCTATTTATTGATATGATTTTTTATGGTTGCACCTAACTCATTTAATCGATATTAGTTCTTATTAGTTGGCATATGTACCACCAATCTTATTAAAATCCATTTATTATAAATGTGTTTCTCTTCTAATTTTAAATCACGCATCTGTTTCAAGTTATAATGTGCAACTATTTTAAACTTGTAAAACGGTTTACATTATAATCGGTGTAAAATTACATATTTTTTATTAAAAGGTTTGGTATTTTCAACAGTTTAGTATTATAACCGTTGTTATATGTAAAATATTTTAGGTTTTTGGAACGGGTCTTGTTGAATCGTTGCAAATAATATATATATTAACAGAATCTATCATGAAAATGTTAACCGTATTAAAATAATGGTCAAAACCCGTTGTTAAAGGTTTTGTCTATAAAACAACGTCAGTTTCTTATTTACAACAAGTTGGGAAAATTGTTAAAAAGAAAACAGTGTTCTGCGTTATATTCAACAGTTGAACCTCACACTGTTGAAAATCATTTTTTAGACCGATGTTAAGAGACGTTTTTGTAGCAGTGAATAAACGAACTTTTAATATGATAATACAGTAACAAAAATAATAAAATCAATAATGAAAAATAATCAAAAAGACCGAAAAAAATAAAAACTTAATAGTTTTTTATATGATATTTAGAAGAAATTATAAAATTTAAAAATATGTTAGAGATTTAACATGTCAATTAAAATTATTAAAGAAAAATAAAAGTTTAGCTAAACGGAAAATAAAAATAAAAACATTGATTGTTGAGTGTTATTAATATGGCATATGAAAATGTATGTTGGAAACAAAATATAAAGAACTTGGATTGCAGACATGCGATTAAAACTAGTACTAGGAAATAAGTATTCTAATATTACTATGGATGCAAACATATATGTAGATAAAGGTGATAAAGAAGGTAATGGTGCTTGAAAGAATCAGGAAAAAAATAAAGTTGTTATGTTCGTATTGAAACACACGTACACGACTTGTATTCTTTTTTATAGTTATCATTTATCTAGGAATCATATACTAGTGTTCAATCGCTTGTTATATTTTATTAAAATAATAATTATTAGAATTAATCTACCTATATTCTAATAAAGTAAAATAAATGTGAACACTTGTCATGTTTTGATTAATTCTCATAATTTTTTTTCCTTCAAAACTAATATACCTTAATATATGTAATAAATCAATAATTATTCACTTTCCTTGTACACTATATTTATATAATATCTACATATTTTTATAAATATAAATATTACATATTATTTTACTAAATATTTCAAAATACTTGGTGAATTCCAAAAATCAACAACAAATCAAGTTTCTCAAATGAAAATTGTTTCGGGTTTTTTGTGGAAATTAACTTTGATTTTATAGGTCAAAAGTTGGTAAATATATTGTTTGGTACAAGTTAACTACATTTATGTCAAAATTTGTTACGGGTCAAAAATGAAAATTTTGAGTATTTTTAAAAGTTTGAGAATGCAAAATAGATTTATCATCAAATTTATTATGCGTTCAAAGTGTTGACTTTAAAATGTCAAAAGTATGAAAGTTAGAATTTTAAACATGATTCGAGTTTCAAATTTATTATTTTATTTTTAAAGGCATTTTTTGAAATAATTAAAAGGTTCGGAATTTGGCAAGTTGACTATTTTTCCCTCAACTATTAAAATTTAAGAAAAGATTGCGAACACTTTCGACATGCCACCTCCATGCCTATCAATGCTTCTAACTTTTATCAAATTTGAAATATTTATGTTAACATTAATTTTTCTTTCGATAGTGATCAGAATGTTATATGAGAAGCATGTCATGCAAAACTATGCTCAAATGAAACAAAATATTCACAAAATTGAATGGGTTAACATGTTATTTTTTATGTTGTTATTATGACAAAGTCAAGAAGCCATCTGAAACTTATCAAAATCTTTTTTATGGTATAGCTCAGAAAAACATAGTTCTTGAAGAACATCCATTGCTACAATTTAATGTCATATTTTCCTTTAATGGGTGGTAAATTGATAAATATATCACTAAAGGTAACGCCTCTTTTGTATTTAGGCTGAGTGGTTAGAAGAACTATTATCGTATGAGAAGTCTTATTTTCGAAATTGGTTCATAACCAAAATTCTTTCAATTATACATATATGACACCGAGAATAAATTTTTCAATAGAAAGAAGCATTCTCGGGTACGATTTTGCACGGACATCTTTTTTATTAAGTTCATTTAAAAAAATAATTTTATGATATAGATAAAATCAATTTATATACACATTGTATATATACAAACATAGATGTAATACATTTTTTTCATATACGCTATGTAATTATTAATTTTATAATTTAAATTATCACGTGTGTGACACGGGCTCTAAAACTAGTAAGTATAATAATTAAAGAAATGTTAGAACATACGATTGGTATATGTTTATATCTATTAGCTCATATAGTCTTATAAGGCTCGTTGAGTCGTTAACTTTTAAAAAAACCAAAAAAGCTAATTAATTTCACGGCCTTAAATCCCTAACACTTTCCATTTAAAACATACCACAAACTAGAGATGAGAGTTATGTTTTTCATAAGAACAAGTGGCCCTAAGTCCCTAACAGTTCATGGACCATCAATTCATCAAATATGTTAACCCTAGTCCCACTCGTGTGTTGAAACCCTAAAGGCGTGATGGAACATGATTATAGATGATGTCCCCGATTTCTAATTCTTCCATATCCGACGTGAACATCACCACTTGACCTACTGCTTTTAGTATTTTACCAGCCATCAAGCATCATGACAGCCTGTAATTGCACCAAGAAACAGTCTTTTCAAGACTTTTACCATAGCAGCAGTTAATCATTCCCCATTGATAATCTCGAAACACCATCATAACATTTTGAAACTTCCACTTAAAGATAACGTGTCTCTGAGCATTTACATTCAGTTCTCTGCTATATATTCATAAATCTAAATTAAAAATTACTACAGTTTCTCTTTCCTTTTGAATTACACTTTTATAGTTTTTATCATTGTCCGTTCTTTTTTTCAATCACAATCAATTTCAAAAATTATTAAAATATTATACGTTGTGAACAGTGAAACACTAAATTTAACTTTCTCGTATAGCATTTTATCTCTAGTCTACTCACAACCACTTTTAACCATAACAAATAATTTATATATATTTCTCGCAAATTTTTAGGGAATAGGTTAAGAACGCTCTTAAATAATTCAAGACAATAGCTATACACACACATATATCGAGCACCTCTCTTTAAAGTGGATGGATGGTAGTAAAAGATTGATGATGCATCTTACTCGCTATATCTTAATTAGAATATTGGATATCGAACAGGATTTACAACCAACAACAAATTCAAATATAACGAACAAGAAAGCAACTTAAGTGGATTAATTGTAGTATATTGATTTATCTTGGGGAAGAACGTACCCCATATTACATCATGCCTATATATACTTGTTTATGGCGGGTAGCCGGCCGTCTTACAAACCGTGGTTACGGTTTGGCGCCAAGTAATACTGTTTGTAATGGTATTATACACAGCAGCCTCACATATTTTTGTTATGCGGCACGGATTACAGTAATAATAACAACCTAATAATGTTTATAATCTAATACTTTACGTAAATGCTAATCATCGAGCTTCTGTTTTGAGCTAGAGTGGGGTGGGTGGGGTAGTGTAGGGTGGGGTGACTAATAATCTCCAATGCATGACAGCATATACCTTCCAATCTAGAGCAGGACCCACCAAAAAAGGAAGCAACTTTAATATCTTCTTTGTTTGCATGTTAAAATTCCGGAACAAAGATCCGCATATGTACAACATACCCCTGCGAAAAAAAGCAATACAAAGTGGAAGTTAGCCTTAAAAAAGGTACAATGGGTTTCGACCCCACAGCACACTTGAAAGAAGAAGAAAAACAGCTTTTAACAGGAGAGGGCATTTTTTAACATGTCAAAACACAGCTATTGCGCCATCCTGACCCACATAAAATTGTAGTAATTATGGGCATTCATTAGCGTATACCTATGATTATGGCAGGTAATACATATCACTTGCACGACACATACTTTTTAGAAAGATTCTCACCATAAAACTTGATTGCTTATTAATTAGAATTAAGGAGTGTTTACAGCTAGGGTCGTGTTAGAGTGGGTTCAGGATTGAGTGAGATAGTTTGGCCCTGATAAAAAAAGCTCCCCGATCGGCATGGCTACCCCGAAGTATAGGAAGAACAAATTAAGAAGAATCGGAAAGGAGTTTCAGGATGGAGTGGTTGAATTTTGGGAGGGAATGAGGTAGGAACACCACCTCGCCTGAATTGGGGCCGAATCAAGATCTTCGGGATGGCGAAACCACTTCCACCACCCTATTGCCTGCGAGAAAACCTACATGAAAGAAACACCATTTGATGAGATTGCAATATTTTATTAGCATATTGGCCGCCGATGAATATTTTCAGCGTTTGGTTGTGCTTGATTTGTACATCAATATCAAATTTTCTATTGAAATCGTATGATTTTATGCTTCAATTATCGCATGCAAAAAATTTGTGTAATCATATTGCCACATGTTAAAATTTTAGCAAATAATAATATTTACTTTTATATATGAGCAGAGATTTTAAAAAGGTTGGCCAAAGAAATATCATTAACACACTATCCACATGCCACTAACGTGTTTTAAGGTACGTATGTTCACACAGGTCGTATGATATGCAAAAAATGATTATATGGGTCGTATGCTAGACGAAAAATGATAGTATGAGTCATATAAGGGGTTGCATATGTGGTGCTGCTCATAATTCATCCCGTATCTCCGTTTTTCGTTTTTCGTCCCTAGCATATAGTCTGTATGATGTGACGATATTTGATCTGATTATCATACGTCCCATACAACACTATACGGCTTGTATGATGATACAGAAGTGTACAGATTTAATGGTGGTATCGTTTTGGTATCTTTATAGCATCACGCTTTCAGAGTCGCTTTAGCCCTTGAGCCGAACCTGGTGTAGGTTACTCAAGAAATTGAAGTTTCTGTCAGTGACGTAATATCTTATGTAATGAATATCTGTGTTGTCTAAGTTCTATTGAGAACTTTGGAAATTTGGTCAAACATGTAAGAAATAGTCGGGTCCTAGTGATGCATATTACCAAACTTGTACCTTCAAAAAGTTATTCTGAATTAGCAAAATGCCTTTTGATTTTGAAAACATGTGCATCCACTGATATGCTTATGTTTTATCTCTATTACTGTATCACAGCACATGGGATGTTGAATATGTTCCACTTTAAGATCAAGGAACATATATACATAAATACAAACATATATTTAATTTCACTGTTTCAGATTATTGCTTGAGTTGAAATACGAAGTGGAGTGCTTTATAGTTAAAGATTAAAGCAAGTGAAAAGACATAGATGGAGGTGGAAGTGGAAGAGGAATAATTAACAAATATTGAATGAATTTGCACATAAGAGTAGCAGTAGCAGATAATCATGAGGGAAGTATATGCACTTTCCTCTTTGTCATCACTTTCTAATTGAGTGCATGATTAACAGAAACAAAGTGGATCAATATTGAAATCAAACTCAAAATCAATCTCTTTGTTCCATTCCTTTAACAGAGGTATACGTGACGACATCAAAACACCTAAACCATGTAATATATAACAGCGTTCTTGTTGTTCGCTTCTCTAACTTTAATTAGGGCCTTTTTCTTAACAATAAGCTCCGGTCCGTTACATCCAACAGTTCTATGTTGATGTTTAACAAAAAAATAGAGACCCAAGTGTCATGAATCTGATTATGGTGCGTTTTTTCTATGGAATCTCTCATATCGTATAACTTACCATCAATGTATCCTTCGTTCCCAACTCAATCACGGTTGTAACGTACTCCACAGTCTCTTATCTATATCAAATACCTTAGCATGGGTTTAGGCTTCGCAAAGGTAGCGAACTAGTGATAAAGTGTTTTTGTTTGCCATATATATATCTTGCATTTTCTTAGAGAGTAATGTTGCTTACTTAATGTGTGGGTGTGATCCAATACAAATAAGATTAATATACTAAACATATAAATAAATAGAGTAACTAACTATTGTTACTCCAGAGCTTTCTGCTAGAGTAATTACACTATAAAAAAATGATGTATGGTATTAATAGTTACCTTCGGTAATAAAAACTATAGCGTAACTATAATTATTCTAATACTATTATAACTACTCTGATTATTTTAATTATTTGTACATGGTTGAAAGTTGTTTGTAATGATTCTGGCACCTGAAGCCCTCCCTAGTTTTATTTTTTTCTCCTGGAACATCAAAAACTATATATAGAAAGGTAACTTTAGAGTATTAAAGTTCCACAAGGTCCACAACATGAAACATACACACTGCTCCAGCCCATTGCAGTATATATAGCCCATTTGCAAAGTCAGGTCAACATATAGTATTGGAGAACATTACAACAATGGACCATTTCATGAATTCAGACCATTACAAGTTTCTCATTCTTGTTGGTTGGGGGGGGGGGGGGGGGGGGGGGGGGGATTGATTGTAATACAAATTTCTTTTACTATTCAATATCCACATTTAAATAAAAATAAAAATTTTGGTACTTGAGCACAACATTTTTAGATAGATTGTAATGATATCGGCTTTTAGGCGGCCACACACAAAAAAAAAAAAAAAAAAGCTACAAGAAGTGAAGAAGGTTAGGCGGCCACAAAATTTTTGGCGGGTGAATTTATAAACAAAAGTTTGCTAGCCCAAATGATATCGGCTTTTAGAGCCCAAATGATCCCTGATGCCTATAGTATTTATAAATTCAAAAAGTCAGTGTCACAGGCTCACAAAGCATGACTAACACAATTCCATCTTAGCTAAAAGTAACGTTAACGTCAGAATGGGTTGTTAATTACGAGCTCAAACCCGGCAAAACCATATTGGGTGATGGTCAATGATGGTGTTTTTGTCCTTAAGAAAACCCAACACAGTCTTTATCCTTCATGGGTTTGTTATTATTATTATTATTATTATTATTATTATTATTATTATTCAGTAATGAAAGGACAAAAAAAATAATAATTGTATATGTTTTTCACTTCATAGTTCATACGGATGAAGTGAGTTTGTGTGGCCGTGTGGGGATTTTTTTGGGCCCACAACATGACCACAAGCCCTTAATAACATTTGTGGTGATATTTTTCTTGGGCTCCAGCCCCAAGTTCACGAGAAACAACATAAAGGAAAAAAAATAGAATTTGTTATAAACCAGATATACAATACCCCACATAAATGTATTTGACTGTTAGTTTTATATTTTACATGTATATATATGTATATTATGGTTAGTATGAAGGACTTGATCATTAATAATATTCTACAAATTCTCTCTGGATTCTCTAGTTCATTTTACGTTATCAGCACGAATTACTCTACGCACAGGAAGTTCAAACAATTCAATTCTTCAATCCGGCACGAATCGTTCTGGAATAATCTTTCGTTTTTCGATCCGGAAATATGTATGCTAGCTCCAGAAGAGCTATGATTGGTGATGAATGTCTGATAGATAGCGGTAGTACTAACACTATTCTCAAACATACAAAATTTTTCTCAGAGTTGTGTCTAGCAGAGACACCTGTTAGTACTATATCTGGTATTAGTAACCTTATTGAAGGCTCCAGCAGAGCCCACATAACATTATCTTCGGGTACCCAGCTAATTATAAATAATACATTATATTCTAGTAAATCCAGAAGAAATTTACTTAGGTTCAAATATATTTGGGAAAATGATTACCACTTCTTCAATATATCATAATTTCTTTTCACGTTATCAGCACGAATCGCTCATAAACATCTTCGATCAGGACATACATCCATGTCAAGAATCCATTAATAAGACCAACCGCCATAACCACCAATACATTTAACCAACATAACTACCAAATGTAACTACCATATATATTTAATGTAGATTGTATATTAGTACAATATAAGCCGGAGGATAAAGCTTGTAATTGTTCGATAATGGTTTCTTTATCATATTTGTTTGAAATAATTTGAAGATACTCGATATTATTTTCAGATATCCTTTTTATATGGTAACCATTCCCAGAACAACCTCACCCCACAAAATCCGGTTACCTTCCGATCAACACCATGACCGTTTCGGCCATCTTTTACGCCTTCTACGAAGCCCATTAACACCATCGCTTTGGTAACCGTCAATCCGTAGTTTAACAAATTATCCAATTCACAATCCGACGTGGAATCCGATGAGATGCGAAGCGTGAAAAAGTAATGCGATCCGTCTAATTTAATGGTGGCTTCGTCTTTGGCTAACGGCCATTGGATGACGTCACCGATGGTAGCAAGAACCGCGACGACGGTGTCGTTTTGATGGAGACTGGCGATTTGTAACTCGCCGGACGCGAGTTCGATGCTTTGGTGTTTGTCGATTAAGTGGATGATTGAGTTCGGGAGTCTTATTATTATTTCTTTGGATGATTGGATGGGCTGATAATGAAAGAGATCGTCATTGAGATCGTTGAGATCAGGGTATTTTTACAAGTACGTATTTTTTTTTCTTTCGTTGAGATCACGAGATCGTCGGGGGGCCATGTGGAGACGAAACGGTGGCCGAGGATTCCGATCAAGTGCCACTTTGAAATTTTACAAGTACGTATTTTTTTTTTCATATTCTATGTTGAACTATCATGATATATGAATTTATGCATATATAATACAATCATATGCATATTATTCATATGCATATGGGTTTATGCTATATGGGTTTATGCTTTCATACAATCAGGCACCTTTTAATTAATTATATCATATTTCCGACAACGGTTATGAACGGGTAAGCCGGCGGTTGTTAGGAATGGAAACCGGAAAATAGTAACCCATATGAAATAAAATACTCGTACTAATCTAAATAAGATTTGAACAGTTATATTAAGCAAATGGCTTAATATAATTTCTACAATTTCATATGAATTCTTAAATCCCTTCTTGGCCATATATGAACAAAGCTTTAAATTACAGAACCTATGGTTAGAACAAATGGAACTCGATTTTTTTTTAAGATATACACACACACACACAAAAGCACCTTTTTTTTTTAAATGAAGCTTTCGTAATTACAACAAATGTGAAACCTTTGACCACCAGAAGTTGGTCGCCCTTCAAAAAGTTTCTATTTAAATATCATACAAGCTTATCAAGCGGTGCTGCTCATTTCATGAAGCAAATGTGGTAACTTTTAGGGCATAGCTGCACTAATCTAATTGTATCCAACTGCTGATATCAAATACTTCCCATCATAACTAATCTCCAGAAGAGAATCAAACATGTTTCACATAAAGATATATGGTTAGACGATTTAAATATACCGCCACCATAATGTACCACAATGGAATCTCTAATGAATGAACAGATTGTCAAGGGGGAGATAACTAAAGAATGAAAAGCCTGGTAATATATGAAATGCATTACAAATATCAAGTTTAGATCCCGGAAGAGTTCAATATAAATCTGAAGTCAAATATGTCATACATTTATAAAGAGTAACTAAAGAGTTACTAGATGCATTCATAAACATATATAGAGTGACAATGTCACATATACCAGTATCAAATTCATTTGATCGAATTAAAGTAATCAAAATAAGATTACCATACAAAGATCACGTGGAAGACAAATTGGTTCCAAAGATAAAACCCACAAAAATCAAATGAGCAAAATAATGCAGTCGGTGTAACCTTAGAAGAGGTTACTTGTAAAACTCTGTAAGTGGTTATTGATATAATACCATGTTGGGGTAAATGTCCCAGAAGAGACTAATATATTTCTAGAATGAAATAATGAAACCCCAAAAGGGGTAAATGTTCTAGAAGAGACTAATATAATCTATAAATTTCCAGAAGTGTGACATTTGAGCCAAAACAAGGTACACCTCAGTCCGTATTTACCGATTAAGAAAATAAACGCATTTTGCGTAACAAACGAACGATTAATCGAATGGGTCGGGTTATGACCCAGATATCTCGGGGGGCCATCTATAAGTGATATACGATCTATACAAGCTAAAATATTAGTAATATAGCCTTAGTTTGATAGCAAACAAGTTAAACGAAAATATGCTCGTTTAACTACCCGCTATAGATTTAAACGCGAAAGATAGTTACAAACCAAGCATTGTATCATCCGTTAAGCCGAAAAAGGATTACCAAACACTTATTTGAAATGTTTTAAGCGATCGTGAAAATATTTTTGATTTTTACAAACATATAGTATGTTTTTATAATTTTACACAAAACTAGCCGAAAAACACTCGTTTTCGCACTGTTTAACGCACCCGATAAGTTTTTCGTGCCAAAAACCGAACCTGAACTAATTTGGACTGGGCTTTTCGTATTTGGGCTTGAGAAACCAAATTATTGGGCCAAAACAGCCCAAAGGGGAGGCCTATGAAGTTCCGATCGGACCAGCCCACCCCACCCCCCCATTTTTTTATAAAACTTATTCCACAAGCTTGTTTATTCATTTTGGTTTATAAAAGTTGAGGTCCAAGCAGCTGCAAGCTGATTTTCCAAAAATCCTTCAAACCCTAAGGTAAGGAGCTTAAATAAGTAGCTTTTGTACTTGTTTAACCTTGATTAATACCATAAAAACATGTCTTGATTACTAAAAATCATTCCTAACCATGTAAAAATCCCAAAAATGGTCCATAAACATGTTTTGATCATACACATGGTAATGAACTTGTTTTGATAGTTTTTTTGGCCATAAACACGGATTAAAGGGTTGAAACGGCGTTTTTACGGTTCAAAATTTGGTTTTGTGCACTAGCCGAAACCCTAAGTTAAGGGTTGTTATGTTGATGAAAAATTTCTTGGTTTGTGATATAGGACTTTTATATAGCTTGAATAGAAGCACAAGAACCTGAAAACTTGATTAGAAAGTCGGAAACGAGCCAAACCCGCTAAGGTAATGCCGAAACACTCGCTTACGGGCTATTTAGGTTAAGGTTGTGATGTGCATATTATTAGGCCTTGAAATTTTGCAGGCAAATCAGGGGACCATTTCAATGAGTCCCTATTCAAATTTGGTAATTTTTCAACCATCCAAGAATATTTGGCGAATTTATTACCGAATTGGGACGTTTATTTGGGAAAAATAGCTAAAATACTTCAAAAATTATGAAATTTTTCTGGGAACTCATATTTGATATATTTTAATCACTTATGATTTTGGGATCTTCTGGAGAAGTTTAAGGTGTTTTTCTTATATGCATTCGTGTGAATTTTTATAGCCGAATTTGGGCCGAAAAGAATATCGCACGAGCTTTTTACATTCTGGAATTGATACAGGTTGATTTGGGACATGATTTGAGCATTCAGAAATTTTTGTGGAATTTTTGGAAATTGTTTGGGGTAAACGGACGATTTTCAGGAGAAATATAGCTGATAAAATGAATTTTATAAATTAATAAATCAGTAATTAATTCCAGAAATATTTTTATAAAAATCTAAATATTTTAATTGATAAGTGGTTAAATTTTCATAATTTAATGATTAACGGTTAATTAATTATGCTAATTTGAATATTAAACAAATTCAATTTTTATAAAAACCGTCAAGTTCGCGACTAACGAACCTGCGGGAATATCAAGACACCAAGAGTGATCAAAAATCATATTTTTGGACTAATTAAGTAAAAACAAACTTTTCTATGAAAAACCTGGACAATCCGGATGGATTGTGCGCGTTTCTTCTTAAATCAAATTGAATAAACGGAAAACGAGTCCTGTGGCTAATTCGGGACCCCAGTATGTGATCCTTCTTTATAACTTATTTTCCCATAACTGTTTTCTGAACGCGTAAACGAACAACTTGGCCCAGCTGGGAAAACGGGAATCTGAGCCAAGTTCGGTTTTAAGTATTAGACATTGAACAACATCACAACCTAAGCCTATTGTCACTTTCTGGGCGTTCCAGCTACACCCAGATTTGTTATACAGCCCAGTTTAGTGTTGAGATTATAATAATATTAAAATATTAATATTATTATAATATTGATTATAGGAACTACTGATAGCAGACCGAACAAACCACGAGCTGATACAGTACTGATTATCTACTAAACCGTGAGTTTCATGAACCCACTCTTTAAACAGTCTTACGAACTTTTGAGGTGAAAAGCATGTTTGATTACATATACATACCTGAAACATGTATTGATGTGAATTATCTAAGTGCTAACACACGAAAGTCCCCACGATCACAGTGATTTCGAGCCGGTGGCTTGTGAATAATACTATTGGTTTGACAAACCCAAACGGAATCGGCCTGGTTGCCGTGTCACATAGCGCCGTTTGCACATGACCATATCTATACAAACAGGCTATGTAGTGTTAGACATAGCTACCGGGGCATGTTGTGGGTGGAAAGGGGCCATAGTGGTTGATTGAGCGTGGGAAATGGATGCACGCAGCACATACAGTCAAGGCTTCACTGTAGCTTAGCATAATTACATCATTTACATACATACATACATACTTATTTCATGATTACAAGTGTTAACTTGTGAATACTCATTACTGTTTTCTTGAAACTCATGAAACTCACCAACTCCAGTAGTTGACCCATTTTAAACTGCTTTTCAGGATTACCAAAGTTGGAATAAAGTGATGTCGTGCTGTCTATTGTGGAATGTGCTCGATGCTATGTGAATAGATGCAAGGTTATTAGTACGAACAGAATAGTTTAACGAACATATTTTGTTGTAACACCTAGTTTGAACACAAAGATAAATCAATGTAATATAATGTAAATTAGTTTGTAATGTTTCTTTATAAACAATGTTGTTGATACCAGAGGTGTCTGTTACATTCCCGTTTTACGCTTCCGCATTGTGCTTGTCGGGGTGTGACAAGAAGAAACACCGATATTAAATCGATATGAGGTCTCTACAAATTATGTACAAAGGTACAATATGGAACCTACATGTAACACGCGCTAATGAAATACTTGCATATGCTATAGCTACAGTTGTAATCGATGAGAAATATTACGAATCTAAAACTCTGTAAGAGTATATACACAGAGATGACTGCCAAAATAGCAAAAGGCCCTTAAGGCTAAACAACAATTATATGACAAGCAAAACGTTTTCGAACCTGTAGTTCGAACATCCATAGACGTCAAACCAGTAGGTTATAAATGGGTGTCCTTAAAATAAAAAGGAACGAAAAGAATGAGATTTGCGATGTATGGCACGAGTTGTAACACAATGGTTGTTTTCCCAAATCCCAGAAGTTTATGAGGAAACGTATTCCCCTGTAGTGGATGCAATAACCATTAGATGTTTTAATCAGCCTCGCAATTTCAGAAGGACTTCAGATAAAAATTATGTATGTTATCACTGTATATTTGTACGTGGCAATTGAACATTACATATACATGAATATCCCTGTATGGATAAAAATGCCTGAAGCATTAAAAACAATACCACGAGATATGAATCTAAGATTTTTATATGTTCTTAATAAAACTAGTCATATGTGGTACAAACGACTCTATAGACATCTTAATAAAGGGTATGAATTTAGTCAAATGAGTCATATGCATTTATCAGAATTTGACTCTTAAAAGTTCATATAATCGCAGTTTACAGTGATGATGTCCTACATTATCGAGAGACTCTGTCGAACTATTTAAGAGAAAATTTTGATATGAAATAACTTGACGCAACTAAATTAATCCTCGATCAGCAGTTCGAGTATATGTGTAATTGCATATTTATTAGTTAGTCAAATTACATCCAGAAGATGTTAACATATTTTAATAACGGATAAAGATGGTTCACTAGACACACTTAAGATTGTTTGATCTCTAGATGCACATATAAATCTTTATTGTCCCCAAGAAGAGGACAAAGATGTACTTGGTCTAGAAGTACCATAGTTAAATGAGATCGACGCCTCAATGTATCTTGTAAATATTACGAGATTGAATAGTGCATTATTAATATATGTGCTGGTGAAATTTGATTCTATTATACCACGTTGCACTCCTTTTCCTTTCACTAAGTTTTGCATATTGGTTTTCTTAGTAAGGTTTTTAACGAGGCAACATAACTGATACAATAGCATCAGTTTATCTTATAGGTCCCAAAGTACCGATTTAGCATCATCTTGAAGCATGTTGTTTGTTATGTACAATACGCGATGCACGATTTTTTTCCCCTTAGCTATGGTTTTGTCCCACTGGGTTTTCCTAGCAAGGTTTTTAACGAGACAGCATCATTAAGCGTATTAAATGATAAGTTAATATCCTTTAAATGACTCGAGACATGGATTTGTTCCATAAAGAAAATACAGAGTCCCATGTTATGTTTATGCAGGATATCCGCCATACTTGCACTAAGATTGACTATAATTCAGAAACACTTTCAATCATGAAGATAAATGATCCAACACAACAAAAGTCGTGGGGTTTAGACTAAATCAAAGACCTAAAGACTATATATGAAGACAATACAACTTGCATAGTTCTTATTGGAGACGGCTACATTAAAATCAAGTCAAGCAGCAACGAAAGAAGATTGATTTTTAAAGACTTAGATATTATGTTCAATTGAGGGGGAGAAATACACATGTTGTACTCTTTTTCCTTACACTAAGTTTTGTCCCACTGGGTTTTCTTAGTAAGGTTTTAACAAGGCAACATAACTAATCCAGCAGTATTAGTTAATATCGGTCCAGAAGAACCGAGCCAACATTATCCAGTATTATAATGTTGATAGTGTATAATAATGTATATTTAAGGAGGAGTGTTATAAACCAGATATACAATACCCCACATAAATGTATTTGACTGTTAGTTTTATATTTTACATGTATATATATGTACATTATGGTTAGTACGAAGGACTTGATTATTAATATTTTACAAATTCTCTCTGGATTCTCTGGTTCATTTTAGAATTTTATTTCTTTTGGTGTGGTTTGGCTTCTTGATTGGTTATTCTGCCGAATAAACGGTAGAAGACGAAAACAAAAGTGAAGAAAGAATTTAAGATCTTGGGTGCCTTTTTGTGAAGAAATAGAAGTCTCAATATCGAGTAATAATTTTTTTGGTGATGCCTCGTACTTGTTTTTTTTTTTTTTATTTGATTCTGTATTCTTGATGTCAGGTTGTTTCAGGTATATAATGATTTGTGTATGCCTCTAGTTTATCTAGAGAATACTTTGTATTAATTAATTATTGGTGATAGCGGATTTGAAACGGCTCTAGTAGTTCTGTTGTTTATACTCTCGGTTTTGAGAGGTTTTTCAGACAAAATTCTTGTTTAAAATAACCTATTTGTTTGCATACTCATAGGTTTCGGGTTGAAAACAAAGTTTAGCCAAACAAAGATTGTTTCCGCATTATTTGTTAACTAGCTTAATCCATGCCAACCATATTGCATATGTATTATGCTAGTTAAATTATAGAATTATGTTTTAATAAAATTGTTTTATTAAATTATGTTGTTAGGGTATACAGGTTTGTTACTTATATTTAATCATTTTTAAACCAATAGGAAAAATTATTACGTAAACAAAAAAGTTAGCCACATGATACGCCATCCAAATTAAGAAAATGAAATTAACTAAATTATATTTAATCATTTTTAAACCAATAGAAAAATTATGTAAATACCGTAGAAACTCGATAAATTAATACTCGATTATTTAATAAACTCTCTAAGATAATATTTTTTGCCGGTCCCGACTCGGGGATAGGGTGCTACATTAATAATTCGCTAAAATTATAAGATAATACATTTTTGATAATTTATTTAGACCCCATATAAAATATAAATTAATAATTCCTTATATATAGCATATTACATGAATGGTTTATGAAGGTTTCTTGAAAAATAACTCAATTGTCTTTTGTTTTTTGTTGAAATCAATTATCCTTGTTGTGCTTGCATAATGCTCTTCGAATCTCGTCTGTCATTGTTGTTTTTTTCACACCTTTAAGATGGGAAGCCATGTTGTGTGTATGATTTGTTTGTGTTAACCTATTTTGATCTTAAATTTATATAGAAAATATTTTTAATGTCCATAAAGTGATACATTGAACACAAGAAGCATAATAAGGTGGGAGATTGAAGGTTTCTTTCAAATTGGGACGTTCATTTGATATACATGCATTGTATACAATAATTAAGTGGAAGCTTGAAAGGTGTTTGTAAACTAAGTATTCTACTATAAATTAATAAAATATTAATTAATATATAAATTAATAATTATTAATTTATCGATTAATTAATAACTCTTTTAATTAATAAATTTTGGTGGTCCCAAGTGTATTATTTTATAGAGTTTCTACTATATAAAATACCTTATAATTTGTAAGCGGTTAGGAAATTGAAAACCAAAAATAATGTAAGCATAAAATACCTTATAATAAAATAAAATGCCTTATAATAATATTAATAAAATTTGTAAATTTAATATAGTAAGTGATCTAATAATATAACAAAAATAAAACACCTAAATAAAGAAACATGATCAAATACATTTTATTTTTAATATGAAAACAGTGAGAACCAATTTGCTATTATTATTAGGTTTATTTTTATAGGTGTTTTCTCTTATTTTTTGTTCGTATTTGCTAATTTTTTATTATGAGACTTATAAGTATTTGCTTATTTATATTTTGTTGCTATTATTAGATTTTTTTTTCTTTTGCTGATATAAGTATATATTGGTACTTGCTGTTATTATTTTGTTCTTGATTTTGATTCTTTTGTTGTAATTTTTAGGTTTTTTTCTTTGTTATTACAAATAATTGATTATGTAGATTGGTATTGTAGTTGATATTATGTTTTACGTTCTCATTTTTTTATAAATTGCTATTATTTCCCACATTCTCATGTTAAGACTAAAATGCACATTAACCTTCTCCAATAAATAAAACACCAATTTTCATATTAGAGCATTTCCAATGCATCATTACCATATCTATATAATTACAATAAAAGTTACTACTTTTTCTATCTCATGTTTAACTAAGTAATATATTTTATATCTTTATTATTATATGTTATCTTAAATTTCACTTTGCTGTATAACATTTTCTATTTTCTCTACCCACAACCACTCATAATTATGCCATATAATTTACAAAACTCACTCACATAATTATGAGAAACGAGCTGAGAATGCTCTTAGACTAGTAATTCATCTTATATGAATAAACAAAACATAAAAAGATTACATATGATGGGCCAAGTTATTCTACAAAGGAAGACAAAAATGAGAATGATAAGAATGATTTATAGCCACACAAAAAAACCATTCAACAAAATAAAAAAATAGAAAATAGAAAATCATAACTCAAAATTTAATAAAAAAAACAAAAAAGTAAAAACACAAAAATTTAAAAAAAAAACAATGTTGAGGGAAAAAGACCATTGTATCTTTTTGTTTATCATTGTGTTTTGTGTTTATTTTCGTCATTGATTGTGTCTTTTTTCCTTGACAATGTGTCTTTTTTTCTTGATATTGTGTTATATTAGTTAACATCTACCTATATTCTAATAAAGTAAAATAAATGGGATACTTGTCATGTTTTGGTTAATTCTCACAATTTTTTTCCCACCAAAACTAATATACCTTAATATATGTTATAAATCAATAATTATTCACTTTCCTTTTACACAATATTTATATAATATCTATATATTTTTATAATATAAATATTAACATATTATTTTACTATATGTTTCAAAATACTTGGTGAATTCCAAAAATTGACAACAAATCATGTTTCTCAAATGAAAATTGTTTCGGGTTTTTTGTGGAAGTTAAATTTGATTTTATGGGTCAAAAGTTAGTAAATAGATTGTTTGGTACAAGTTAACTACATTTATGTCAAAATTTGTTACGGGTCAAAAATGAAAATTTTGAGTATTTTTAAAAGTTTGAGAATGCAAAATAGATTTATCACTAAATTTGTTACGAGTTCAAAGTGTTGACTTTAAAATGTTAAAAATATGAAAGTTAGAATTTTAAACATGATTCGGGTTTCAAGTTAATTTTTAAGGGCATTTTTTGAAATAATCAAAAGGTTCAGGATTTGACAAATTGACTATTTTCCCTCAATCATTTTGTGATATAAATAAAATCAATTTATGTACACATTGTATAGATGTAATAAATTTTTTTCATATATGATATTTAATTGTTTGTTTTACTTATAATTTGAATTATCCCGTGTGTGACACGGGCTCTAAAACTAGATGTGTTATATTTTACGATTTATTGTGTATTTTTTTAGTTATAATTGTGTTTTTTGTTCATTTTCGTCATTGTATTTTATGTCTTTGCATTGTGTCTTTTCGGGTTTTTTTTAACGAGAATGAAGAGGAAAACATTTTTTTTTGATTTTTTAATTATATTTTGAGTTATGATATTTTTTTGTTAATTTTTTAGAATTTTTTCAAGGATTTTTTGTGTGGCCACAAATCCTTCTTACCCTTCTTATTTTTCTCTCCCTTTGTAATTTAACTTTTCCCTACATATGAGAATAAGTAATTAAATTAACTCAACTAAGCCTCCCGTTCATCTCGGGAACCAAACGACATTCTCACTTTGGTAGGTTAGTAAGGTGTGAATTTAATGATCAAGGGTTCCATTCTTATGATGTGCAATATATTTAGTTGTATTATAAAAAAAAACCTCAGAACCAATGAGAAAAAGAAAACAAGGTTATTGCTTTTTAACCTATACCAATTTTAAAATATATTCCATGTACTTGGTGATTGTTTTTTAGTAGGGGTGGTAAATGGGTTGGGTTTGGTTGAACGGGTCATGGGTTGAAACGGGTTTGGATCGGAATGAGTTAAGGTCAGTATGAGTCTATTAAAAAAGGGTTGTTTTGGTTTGGATAGGAATGAGTCAGAACGGGTTTCGGTTTTTTTTCTTCACTAATTAGTGAATACGGGGAAAACATCCAAAGAGATAAGAAGGCACTCCACATATTATTTGAAGTAGTGAACGGCTCACGTTTGAACAACTTACGACATCCAAAACTTCAAAAGATGTATGGGAAACGCTATGTAAAGAGGAGAGAATCGAGTGAAAAGGGTAAAACTTCGAACCTGTAGATATGAAGTCGATGCTTTAAAAACGATAGATACAGAATGTTTGGAAGACTACTTCAATAGAACCGCCACAATCGGGAATCAAATATGAGTTAATGAAGAAATTTTTTTCGGAACAACGAATTGTTGGAAAAAATACTTGGAAGTGCCACAAGGAAATTTTAATTTGTTGTGGTAATTGAAGAATCTAAGGACATGCACAGTGCACACATTGTCTACCGAAGAACTTATAGGAATCAGTGATGGATCCAGAAATTTTTTTCAGGTGGTGCACTACTTTTAGATACTTCAATTTCATAGAGTCGGTATAAAAAAATCCAAGTCGGTTTTAGGTTTCGGGTCAGTTCGATGGTTCGGGCAAAGTTCATTACATAACAAAATTACGATAAAATAATAAAAGAGGCACTGTCATTAAAAATTAACAAAAACTAACAAATTAAAACTAACAATATAACAAACTAAAACTAAATTTAGCATATAACTTAATAATTAGGTAATTAGCAATCAAGAACAATTAACAAGAAGTCAAGAACAATTAACATTTAACAAATGAATGTAAACTTACCTTCAAAGTGGGAGGATTCGAGCAATTGAGCTTCAAAGAAGAGTAGAAGGCAGGAGGATTCGAAGAAGGCCGGAAGCAACAGGCAGCGGCGCTACGGCGGTGGTCGAGGAAGGGGATTGATCCGTTTATAAAACCCTAACTGTTAATTGAAAAGGAGACAAGCAACCGCAGCTTGACAGCGTGAGTGTGTAACACCGTGTTCCCCGAGTTTCATTTAAAGAAGAAAAGGGAATGAAAAGGAGGGATGGAAAAAATATGTTGTGTTCCCGAGTTTCATTTAAGAAAGGAAAAGGAAGGAAAATATAAGTGTTCTCCGAGTTTCATTAAAGAAAGATAAGGAGGGATGGGAGAGAAAATGGTGAGTAAATTAAGAGAATTTGTATCTTTCCAATTTGAAAAGATTTGGAAGGAAAATAAAATGAAGAGAAGGAGGAGATGCCAAAAGAAAAGATAAGAAGAGAAAAACTTTCTTTTCTTTGCTTTTCTTTTCATAAATAAACTCGAAAACACAGCGTAAAGTAGATAGGCAGCCGTTTTTGTGTTCTATTAGTTTATTATGAAACCCTAATTGATAATAAGGCTGAGTTTGTACAAAAAAAAAGTTTCAAAAATTTCACCATAACTAGGAGTTGAACCCGTGACCATCAAGTTATAAAACCAACAAACTACTGACTAGACAAGAGATTGCATTGTTAATAGTATGGTTCATTTCTAATTTATAAGGTGGTTCCTGTGATATTTTCTATATAAAAATACACTACTATTTTGAAACTCGGTGGTTCTGCGAAACCACCCAATAATTATATAAATCCGCCCCTGATAGGAATCCTACAATCCCATGAGGTAAGACCACTCTCGTAAATACGTTGATATCATTGTCAAAAATTGGGACACACTACAAAATATTCTCAATAAAACTTAAGGAGAAATCCAAAACTTTGAACTATTTCAAAATCTTCAAGCGACAAATTCCAAAATTAAGTGTATAAGGACAGAGAGGGTACCAAGTATATGGGAAAGAATTTCCCAAATTATTTTTTAGAGATGGTTAAAAATGGGTGTGAGGGAAGGAGAGAGAAAATGTTATTGTTCATCTCTATAATTTTTTTAATGTTTTTGAAAGTGGTTGTGAGTGAATGAGAGATAAAATGTAATGATAAAAGTATAAAAAAATATTATTTAATTGAAAATGAGAAAGAAAAGATAATGTTTTTATTGTAATTATAGAGATGGAAATGAAGAATTAAATGAGAATGCTATCCTACTTAGATATAAATTGAATTATGTACATCATCAAATGACTATAAGTTATGCACCACAACAAAATGGTGTCACATAGTGAAATAATACAACTCTTATGAAATATATATATATATATAGAGAGAGAGAGAGAGAGAGTTAGGTTAGAATAAAAACATAGCTGAGCTGTGAAAACTCTAGAAACCCATTCTCGATCACATGCTTTTAATTAAAGATTACATCTTGTGTTTCACAATTAAAGTTAATAAAAAATGTTAAAGTTAATTTACACTTTCTCTCTCACGAAAACATAAATAAAAATTAGTTACAAAATGTAAAAAAAATAGTAAAAAAATGTTAAAGTTATATATATAGGGTGAGATCAAGTGAAAACTCCTCTTAAAGAGAAAACTTAAAAACCCCTAAAAATTGTTTTTAATTTAAATTTTTTTTTTTTGAAGTTTCTTTTTTTTCTTTTTTCTTTATTCTTATATGTTGTTATTGGTTAAAAAAAAAAATGCTTGTCGGTAACCTCGTCGATGTAGTACACATGTGTAATAGTGTGCATTATCTATATGTAAAAGTTTTGTATTGCAAAAAATACAACACTATTGCACATATTTGATATACATTATTGTATATATGCAATATAAGACTAATACGCACATCGAATACACATTAGTACATATGTGTAATACAACATTAACGCACTTGTGTACTACATCGACTTTTATTTTTATTATTATGTTTTTTTGCATATAATACAACACTACTATACATATACAATACACAAATATTGAATATATACAAACTTAAAATTACATAGTAATACACATGTGTAATACGACGGTTTCGCACAGTAATACGTATTTGCATTACAACAAGTTTTTTTAATTTTATTTTTTTCGAGTGAAGCGTAAGAAATTATAAGAATATTTTGAAAATATTTTTTTTTATTTTTAATTAAAAATAATTTTTTAAAAGTTTTTAAGTTTTCTTTCTAAAGATGAGTTTTCTCTTGATACTCACCCTATATATATATATATATATATATAATGTATTTTAAAATATTTAAAAAATAGTGCTTCCATCAAGACAAAAAGCAAGCAGACAACAATCTGCGTCGTTACCCACCCCATTTTAATTTATAAAACAATTGTTTTTAAAACTACATTAATAAATCTTAGAGACATAGCGTTGACATATTGGGTTGAAGCTTTAGCTATAGCATGTGTGGCTTAGTTGATAAATAGAACTTCCACCAAGAGTGTCCAAAATATAACTCAAGAATCTTGGTGTGGAATAAAGCCCAAGTTCAATCATCTCAAAGTCTTTTGACTGGTTGTCCTATGGTCATATATGAAAAATATGATATCAAATAATGTTTTTCATTCTACTTAAAAGAACCGACAGGTTCTTTAAATACGTTTTAAGGAAAAGTTTAAAATTCAAATTATCCCTACAAACTAGATCAAAGATAAATAAAAAGATAAACCATAATCATAAAGCAAATAAACTACATAATATGAATTTGAATCCAATAGTTCCCCTTAAACTGAAAGATCACGAACACCCAGCTTAGCAGGTTAGGAAGCTCTGTTAGTGACTTACTCTCAGATCTCCATATTTCTATTGTTAGCTATACATGTAGCAACAAAGAAGAAAAAGATTGAGAATAATAACAATTGAATTTGCAAAAAGGTTACAAATTTGCATTGATTTGGAATGTATTTATACAGGGTGGATTGTCACCATCAATTGACGCGTCGGTTCGCAATATACCAATTCAACCCTTCTAAAATATATAAATAATAAAACTAACTAAAATATACTTTGACACACTACAAATAAAAAGCCATTTAATGGCACACAAAAAGTGTCACAAGAAATCAAAGAAGTGCCACTAAAGAACCTTGTTGGAATGAGTGACACACAAAAAAAGTGCCACTAGAAGCGCTACCACTAAAGCCTTTTTGTGGCACTTGTGTCGTCTGCCACTACAAACTTTTGGGCTTTAGTGACACTTTTTCCCATATGCCATTAAAAACATTTTGGACTTTTAGTGACATTTTTTTCGTACGCCATTAAAATTTTTTTTGACTTTCAGTGGCACTTTTTTCCGTATGCCATTAAAAACAATATGGACTTTTAGTGGCATTTTTTTTGGATGCCATTAAAAACATTTTGGACTTTCAGAGGCATTTTTTCCTTATGACATTAAAAACATTTTGGGCTTTTAGTGGCATGTTTTCCGTACGCCATTAAAATATTTTGGACTTTCAATGGCATTTTTGTTCGTATGCCATTAAAAAAATTTTGGGCTTTTAGTGGCATGTTTTCCGTATGCCATTAAAATATTCTGGACTTTCAGTGGCATTTTTTTCGTATGCCATTACAAACTTTTGGGTATTAGTGACCCTTTTTTGTACGCTACTAAACCTTTTTGTCTAGCACGACAAATATTTGGGATCTTAGTGGAACCTTTTAACAAGATAAAACAAAAATAAAACCATCAAACATAGAAATCATAATATTTTTACCACAATTAAAAGTTCAATCACATTCTAAACACATATCAATCACGTTCCAAATGCATATTAAATGTCTAATAACTCTCAAGTTAAGTCAAAATATCAATCATACAAAAAGTAAAGTAACAAATATTTGAATAAAAACTAAAAACTTCACCACTTGTTAGTCTCTTTCACCATTTTCAATCTTCATGCAAGGTGCCTAATAAGAAAAATAAAAACTTTTTAATATGTAAATATATATAAACTAACTTGTGTAGCCGGCTTAATTATTAATCTAAAATCGATAATAACCTATTAAAATCAACCATATCAACGTGTGCGAGCTAGTCAAGATTGGCTTGTGAAAAAGCTAAGTTAGCCCTAGCCCGAGCCTAAAAATAAGCTCGTTTGATAAACGAGCCCGAGCTTCATTGTCGAGCTCAAGCCGGCTCACGCGCCAAACATTTTTATAATACACACACACACACTCTAAATGGTTCCTATGTGAAAATCCCTAACCGGTTCCTTTCATTGGTTACAATTGGAAAGTAACCGGTTTCTCCAACATCGGTTATTAACCGGTTCGGTTAACCGGTTAGGATTTGCACCTCAAGTTACAAACAAATCGCATAAAGCATATTACCATTATTATTTCGTGAAGATGATACTTGGTTAACCGAAGAAATTGTACCCGATACCTAAAACATATAAATAAGAAAAATGTTAATAGATAGATATGTAACCATAAAAAGAATAAACAATAGTTAATGAATGTGAGTACCTTTATGTTCATTTCGCTAATAACTGAAGACAAGTTTGCATTGGAAATATGTTCTTGAATGATGTTCAACATAACATTGACAACATTCATTAGTTGATCAATTGCCGACAAACAACAGCAATCTGTCTACTAACAAACGCTGCCACAAGCGGTGTGCAGTTAATATTTGTATAAAGAGAATGCTTTGATGAGCACAACAGCACTCTAGCAGATGCATTTATATCTACACCACATTGTCATTACAAATCAGAAACACGTTGAAATAGTGGTTAGTTATATATGTTAATTACTTAATTATTATAAAAAAGTCAACAATTGACACATATATGCTTTATTTACCTTCAAAAGAGTAAATACAAAATAACAAGGGTAAGTAACTTTGAAAAACCGAAGCACACATAATGTTAATAAATTGATGGTTTTTCCAAGTTAGTAAACTGATCACTATTATATCTTTAAACTAGTAATGTATAATGTTAATAAACAGTCCGAGCCCAAGGTTCACTTATCGAGCTTGAGCCAGTTTACGAGTCGAGCTAAGGCTCAGATAAGCTCGTTTACACCCCCCTGCTAGCAATCAAAATATATTTTTGTTCATTTATCTTTTGGTTGCAAATATAAGATACTAATATTTCTTACGTTTTGCATTGTAGGACACTATGTTAGTTGCAGAAAGTGAAGAAATACAGTCAATCAGTGATAAAAACTGGAAAAAAGGTAGCATTTTACCGATTTATAAAATGCAATTAAATCAGTACCATTTATTTAGATTTTTATCTTATTTTTTTCTTTCACGATTACAATTATTAATACAATTTTGGATGTTTAGAATTCGATATCGGTACCGAACTAATAAATCGGTGCGGAATGTGGTATGCTACCGGTTCAGTATCGGTGCCGACTAACAATCTCATCCCTACATAAATATACATTACCACAACTTCAATGGATTTCTCATCAACAATTGTTCCATCTTTATGAGTGTTAGCTTTTATATATATTTCTCCTTGTGTTGGTGTACACCATTATTCTTTAACTACATCAGCAGGCAGCAATTTGATTGATACTCCTTCCTCCTAATCTCCTATCTAATTTATAGCATACACAGCTCTTCATAATTTACAAAACCATACTAACAATTTGCTGCAAACTATATGCACAGAAAGTAAACCAAATGCTCATAGTTTCATGTGATAAACTAATAACTACATCAAGAGTCAACAATTTATTGACACAGTAAACAAGCAATTACACAAGAGTAGATCATATCCGCTTCAAAAGCTGCATGTTTGACAATCATCATTACTAAACAACAAATCGACTCTGTATTACTGCCTTCAATTCAAAACAAATGACATAACAGCTCAATCATACACAAATCACTATATAACAGTAAACAACAGTCAATCGGTTAAGAACTAACTAAACAGCAATCGATTGATTCAATAATCGAGCTAAACAATAACCTAACAGCTCAATCAATAATCGAGCTAAACAATAACCTAACAGCTTAATCATACATATATCTTTATAAAACAGCTCTAATTACTGTCATCAATTAAGAACAAATAGCATAACAGCTCAATCATACACAAATCACTATATAATAGCGAACATTAACAACTTATAGATCTGGAGGTATGAGCAATTAAACAAAATTGAACGTTTAGACCAATGAATATTAACAGTTTAAAGATCTGGAGTATGAACAATTAAACAAAATCTAATATTAACAGTTAAAAGATGAGGTTGAATTTCGTTACCTGAATCTAAATTGATTGGTCTGGAGAATGAGTAATGAAGATGTAATTCTTGAAGAACTTGAATTTCGCTAGCTGAATAGATGAGATTGAATTCCGTTACCTGAATGAAGAAGACGTTACCTGAATAGGATTTAGGGGATCTGAGTAGTGGATGGTGGGTGATAAGTTTTATATGGGTTTAAGTATAATTAATTGTTTACTGATTACTCTGTGAGAAAACACTATTGATGTAAATTGATTAGTAATTGTTTCTTTTTCTTTTTCTTTTTTTCTGGAACGACCAACTAAGTAACGCTGGGTACTTTGTACGCGGCCCCCATTGGCTAAAGGTAGCCCGAGCCGGTCACGAGTCCGAACGGATAGAGCCCTTAGCGATCCACCTATTGAGGGATTCCCTGGATAAAACCCGACCCCCACGCTCGCCAAACGGCATGACAGCGAGGAGCCGGTAAAACCGGGTGAGATCAAGACTCGAACCTTGGCAAGCCAGGGTCATCCCTCACATCTCCAATATAAATTGGTTATAGTGAGGTTTGAACCCCTACCTCTCACTAGTAAAGTAGGTACTCTACCATCGAGCCACATCATAAAAATCATTTGGATGATAATCCAAAATAATTGTAGGTTTTGAATTTTTTATAAAAAAATTATTTGGATGAAGTCACACATCTGTATAGATAAAGTTCACGTAGTTATTCCTTTCCTAAATTTCATAAAACAAAATTTTTTTTTTGGTTTAGTCTGATTTGTATTTATTTAGCTTTGTTGACCAGCGTATACTTTGGTAACGCATAGGGATGCAAATAAACTGAGCTGCTCGCGAGCTCGAGCTTGGATCAATGAAAGCTCGAAATGGACGAGCTTTTTCAAGATGCCCATTTAGTTATCAACCCTGAGCTCCAGTGTTGTATAGGAAACTAATTGAGACTTGTTGAGCCTTACGATCCTTGTGTGTTTTTTTTTAAGTTTTACATATTTTGGACTTTTATGTATTAATTTTACACTGCATATCCGAGTTTGAGCCTAGCTTTGGCTCATTTAAGGTACTACATGAGCTTAGAGGTGCACAAAAAATCCGGAACCGGACCCGGAAAAAAACCCGGAACCGGTTTTTTTTTAAACCCGGGTTTTTAATACCCGAACCCGACCCCGACCCTACCCGTAGGGTACGGATATGGTATCACTTTCAATGCTGAAAACCGAACCCGCACCCGTACCCGATATAAACTCGATAATACCCGAAACCCAGGTTTTTTGCATACCTGGTTAATGGCAAAAAAATCGCGTGACGCTATATTATTAGTGGCATACGTAAAGTGCCACTAAGATCATAAATTAGTGCAACTAAAACTTACTGCCACTAATAATATGTTATAAGCAAAGATGGCATAACCAAAGTGCTATTAAAATCCTAAATTAGTGGCATAAATCTAAATGCTATTAAAATCGTATGATACGAGATTTTTAGTGGCATACGTGACGTGCCACCAAATTCATAAATTAGTGGTATTAAAATAGATGCCACTAACAATGTGTTATAAGCAAATATGGAATGCGTAAAGTGTCATTAAAATCCTAAATTAGTGACAGAAGAGCTAAATGCCATTAAAAACACGTGACAATAGATTTTTAGTGGCATACGCAAAATGCCACTAAAATCATAATATAGTGGCATTAAGACTAAATGCCACTAAAAATGTGTTATAAGCAAATATGACATACGGGAAGTGCCATTAAAAACCTAAATTAGTGGCACTAGAGCTAAATGCCATTAAAAACGCATGACACTAGATTTTAGTGGCATACGCAAAGTGTCACTAAAATCATAATATAGTGGCATTAAAACTAAATGCTATTAAAAATGTGTTATAAGAAAATATGGCATACAGGAAGTGCCATTAAAAACCTAAATTAGTGGCACAAGAGCTAAATGCCATTAAAAACGCATGACACTAGATTTTTAGTGGCACACACAAAGTGCCACTAAAATCATAAATAGTGGCACTAAAACTAAGTGCCACTAAAAATGTGTTATAAGAAAAGATGGCATACACAAAGTGTCATTAAAACCTAAATTAGTGTCATTAAAACTAAATGCCATTAAAAACGTGTGCCACTAAATGGCCTTTTATTTGTAGTGATACTATGTCATATCTAACCCTAACCTTTACATGGGAGGGATTAATTCTAATAAGAACCTGTTGAGTATCCTGCTAACTTGACTTCTTATTAAGTGTGTGAGAGTTGTGAGGAGTTGATCCATTAGTTGGCGAACTCTTACTTGGATTAGTTGGACAACGAAAAACCTGGCTGAAAAAGCCAAAACTCAAAGTAACATAACCTGGCTTATAAGCATAGTTAGTTAGTCCACAATCTAAAGGACATTCTTGACGAGCCGGGTCATTTGACTAATCACAATAGAAGGTTCAGACTCGATCAGCTGTCAAAGGAAAATACCTTAATCTAAATCCCCCATTTCATCAATCTACATTTTCCCTATTTAGTCAAGTTTAGTGATTTTTTTAACCTAAAGAGCATAAATCATCAATTACCATATATAACTTATACTTCTACATATGATTTAAACTTCACATTTTCACTGTTGTAATTTATAGAATTTGGTATGGTTGTTGTTGCTGCAACGGGATAGCTAACAATAAGATTTCACCGTTGTAATTTATAAAATTTTGTATGGTTGTTGTTGCTACAACGGGATAGATAACAATAAGAGTATGGTCGGGTGATGGCATGGACGCTTCCAGGGTCACCTTCCAGCTTCCTACTCGTACATACAATATGAAAGAACTTGCTAGAAGGGGACTAGAGATCGGGATCTCTAGACCACCCTCCGACGCTCAACATTAGTAATTTATCCAATGAAAGTATACATGGAGTAAATATAGATATGTATGCTAGAGATAGAGAATGCAAGAGGAGGAAGTGGTTAAGACCCGATGGTTGGAGAGCAGCTGAGGTGATTTCAGCTGCTTAACCGGTGATTGGTCGTAGGGGTTGGAGTGAGCTGATAGTGTTATGCCTCAGCAACTCGTGGACTTAGCAGCTCAGAGGACTAACAGCTCAGTAAATGATAATTACTCTTTAGAGAGGGAAATCTCTTAGTGAGAATCACTTTGGAGATGATATTCTGGAGAGTATTCTTTTAGATAGAGAGTATAGTGAGAGAGCGGATAGAAATAGAATGAATGAGAATTAGAATACCTTTGGCTGAAATGTTCTTTATATAGGCAGTCAGAAGATTCTTTAGGGAAGGCTTAAGCTTTTTAAAGGGAAGGAGTCAGCTCTTCTTTCAGCTTGCGCAGACTGAGTGTATGACATTTTCATGCAACGTTCATTCAACTTTTTTTTGTCTTGTAATTGCTTTTATTTTATGGCAGGCGTCAGCCTTTTAGCATCCATGACTTTTTCTACCATTTACTGTAGCAAGAGCTTCCAGGCCAACTTAGGAATCCTACGGGGGAAGCTTCTAGCTTTCCTGCCTGGCAGCTGTGTTGGCTGCTTCTTTATTCCAAATCTTCCCTATTTTTTAAGCTTCACTTTGTGAGTGGGTAGGGGTACCACGTCATCACCCCCCCCCCCCAATCAGAATTTTCGGATTGCAATGATGAATGCTTGTGACATAACTCTTCCTTTTTTACTATGTTTCCCCTGGGTGTTTAATGCTTTTGGGCTCAACGGTATGCCTCATTGTTGACCAACGCATATACCCATTTTGTTGCTTTAGGCTGTTATTGAAGCCTACAAGATGGAAATTGTTTCTAACGCATGGTCTAGAAGCTAGAACCTGTTGGCCCGAAGATTCCACAATTGAAGCTTAGGGCTAGAAGTTAGGAGCTTTTAGCATCGACCTATCATGTATTATATTCATAGTGATGAGCAGCTGGCAGTTTAATAACCATCAATGTTATTGATTTTACAGTTACTACTAAGGGTTATGATGGATTTATAGCATCAGCTGGTAGCTAGCTTCCATCTTGACCCTTTGATACTTTACGATTTCTTCAAAACCTCTTTTAATTTTGAGAAACCGTAAAGTGTGGTTACAACTTCTCTTTTTTGCGGCCTCTTTTCTACAAAACCCATCGGTTATTTGCTTGTTCTCCGGTGATATCTTCCTTTCTTGTTCCTTTATAAGGTAAGACCCTCCCTTTCGTTTATTTTGTTTTTCAAAAGGTGGTTAAAATGGTCACCTTATACATTCATTTCTTTGATTATTAAATCTTAGTAATTCATTTTAAAAATCCTTTCTTGAATATTCTCATACATTATCGCATTAGCCTAGGTCAATTGTTACCTTTTAGTGTTTCTAAGATTATGTATTTCGAAATCATGCATCAATTACTTGGCTATGAACCTTCATTACGTAAAGATGGTTTTTTTTAATTAGTGAAACACGGTGATTGGTTCAGTATTGAGAAAACTCATTGAGAATGGTCTGACTACTAGTATCATTAGTTTTACTTTTACTTGGAAAGCACAAGTTCTTTTTTATTTCCGATTCATCTTCCCTTTGCCCTTGTTTGGAGGAAGCATGAAGCCGTAGTCAATGAGGTATAACCTGACTCTGAGGAGCTTCATTTTGTTTATCTTAAACGGCTTCTTGAATTTTTCGTCCAACTTTGCACATCAGTTGTTTCAGCGTTGTAATTAGTGATGAAGATGGTGCCATTATGATATCCATTATTGACTTATCTCCTTACCTTGAGGTGAAATTTTTGAATGGTGCATCTAGCTTGCCATAGAAGGTCATGCCTGGGCTGAAAAAGCTGTTGAGAAACCTGCTAGTAAGGAGCATGTTCTTATTGAGGTTGATAGGGGTAATTCTAAGAAGGTTGAGAAGTCGAAGAATGTGATGTTTGTTTCTACTAAGAAGCCAATGTACAAGGGAAAGTTGAAGGAAGTTATTAGTGAAAGTGACGTTATTGGTGATACGTCGAGTGTGAGTAGTCTTACTTGCGTACCAAAATGGAATATTCAAAATGATGACACATTTAAGAAAGCATTCGTTGTTGGGATTTTTTTTACATTGTTTGCCTCCGGCTAAAAATGAGGTTTGTGAAGATTTGAGTCATGACGAGGTGATGAGGAAGATATTGTTTGGTTTGTCTGCCGTACTGCTCTTTTTCCTAAAGGTTTTGGGTATTAGAGTGGTTCTCCATAGGAACTTAAGAGCTTGTGGGCTGATAATGAGAAGCTGGAAGCTACCTTGGATTAAGCAGAGAAACAGAATAGTAACTTATCAGGTCATGTAGAGCAGCGATGAGCTCAGGATGGTACCGGTACCGACCAGTACCGATCCCGAAAATCCCGATCCCGAAATTCGGAAATAGTTGGTATCGGTACCTGTACTGAAATGCTCGGTTCGGTACCGGAACGGTACCGGTATCGGTTCGATACCGGTACGGTACCGGTATTTCGTGAAAAAATGAGAAATACCGGTACTATACCGAACCATACCGGTAACGGTACCGCACCGATACCGAAAACTCAAAACTTGGCAACGATTCGTTACCGACGGTACCAAATCGGTACCGAATTCCATACCGGTATCGGTACCAATCGGTACCCATACCGAAAATGCTCATCCCTAATGTAGAGAGATTGACCCATCATCTTGCCTTCACACATGTGGTGATTGACATCAAGAAGCATAAGCTGAAAGTTGTTGCCACGTATCTACATGAGTGGAGGCGTAGGGTTTGTCAATATAGGGCGATATTAGTTGAGAAGAAGAAGCTCGAGAATGAGAAGGTGGCTTTTGTGGTTGATGTTTCTAACCCTCAGCCGGGTATTTATAAGCTTCTTGTTGATAAGCATTGGTTATTCAAGCATGGGTTACCTCACATTGTGACTTTCCTCTAGCACAATAGTGAGTTCAATGCTCCCCTTGGTGATATCAATACCAAAGGTATTGCTTATGGCCACCACTATGGTTTAATGCTTGGCGTTAAAGTTAGTGAAGTTGGCCAGACTCCTCATAGGCTTCCTGTAAGTGCACAGATTTGGTGTCCACAGCTGTTCGAATATGATAGGGGTAGTTTAGTCCTTACACTTAATGTATAAAGGCTCATTCGCTAAGCATGTTTAGCGAATGAGGCCTCATTCGTTAAGACTAGGCTCATCCGTTAAGTTAGGAGCCCATTTGTTACTATAGTGTATCGAATGGTGGCTCATTCGTTAATGTATATCCATTCGCTAAGGTTGTTTAGCGAATGGGCTATGGAAAGACCTCATTCGTTAGTATAGTTAACAAATGAGAGGCCTCATTCGTTAACACTTTTTTAACGATTGGGATATGCCTATAAATAGGCCTTCCATAGTAGACTTGCATAGATTTCTGTGCCATATTTATTCCATGTAACGTTATGCTGCCGGATTTTCTCTGTAACTTATCTTCATCATAATGTGTCAATGTTGAACGTATTGAACATGATTTAACGTATCGATTTACGATCAGATCTTGGCTAGTATAACGTTTTCACAACTGGTATTAGAGCCGGAGGTTGCTCGTGATACGTAATAGTTCGTGTTCGTTGAGATTCGATAAACTCTTTGATCGATTTTGGATTGATTCGGGAATAATTGTTGAATTTGATGATAGATTCATGCTCTTGGTGTAAATCCGCATCGTTGTGTTATGGTGAATTGAAGAATCAACCATGGATGGTTAAGTTATTGATTTGATCGGATTTTGAATGATTCAGATTATAATTGATGAATTGAATGATATATTCGGGTTTCTGAATAAAATCTGAGCATTGGAGTATAATCTGGTGGTGATTTGATGAATCCGCCATTGTTACAGCTTGAAGATATGAGTTTTCCGGCGATGTAACAGCTTTTTCCGGCGAAACCCGTTTTTCCGTTTTCTACAATAACGGACTAACGACTCATTCGTTAATTTAAATGCTCATTCATTATGGAGGTTTAACGAATGAGGCCTCATTCGTGTACTATTCATACGAATGAGGGTGACTAACGTATGGAAGACATTCATTAAAAGGTTAACGAATGTGGTTTAACGTATAAGCAATTCGTTATGGGGATTAACGAATGAGACGTATTCGTTCATGAGTAACGAATGTGGATGGTTTCTGGGTGAATGTGACACTGTTCAAACGAATGTGAACAAAATAATGTATGAGGATCTTAAAAAAAAGAGTATTTTCAGAAAATTTTCTTAAACGAAATTTTTCTAGGATATTCCGAATATGCTGGACTCTCTTCTCGCAAAATTTGGTGATATATTTCCCGGCCTACTTTTCATGCATTTCGATGGGCCGAGGGGGAGTGCTCAATTAAGTTAAAGAGACGTTTACTAAAAATTTTAGAAGATTTGTTCAAGACCTTGCCGAATTTGTCAAGAAATGAGGGAGATAAAAAGGTTTATTCATTTGGTATCTTCCTATGTTTGCAAGGATTTCTTGAAAAATTACTGTAATTTGGGTGGTAATATGCGATTGCATAGCTACGTTTGACTGAGTCCAAGATTGTAATTGTT
This sequence comes from Bidens hawaiensis, assembly GCF_021521415.1. Lineage (NCBI taxonomy): Eukaryota > Viridiplantae > Streptophyta > Magnoliopsida > Asterales > Asteraceae > Bidens > Bidens hawaiensis. The sequence continues at coordinate 416,036 of NW_027493796.1, forward strand.
CTTCGATCGTGGACTGATTTGTTGAAGATTGAAACCTGACTATGTGGGATACGATTGTCTGCCCGTTACTTCTTTTCTGAACGACTTTGATCCTGACTATGTTGGCTATGAAAATTCGGCGGATTGCTTCTGTTGAGGGGGACAATTCTTGAACGGGTTGATTTGGTTGAGGAATATATGAGTCTTGTCATCCGATTGAAGAATGAGATCGTTTCAGTGTTGATTAACGAAGGTTGGAACTCTGAATTATATGCCCAAAACAGTAGTGAATCCAAGGATTTTGGGATGCCGAAGAGTTTCAAAAAGTGATTTTTTGGGATAGACGTTATCGAGATAGTGAAGACCGAAGTGAAAGATGTTGAATAATCGAGTTGTTCATGAAGATGTGGGACGAGGTCAAATGTAAAGACATTTCTACTTTTCCAATGCGACAGATAGCCGATGACTTGCCGCTTATTGATTCGTTAGATTGAACCATATTATATGCCAGTTGGTGATCGTGATGATCACCTGGACATGCTTATTTGAGAGGGAGATCGGATACGAGTAGCTACAAGTTGTTGGTTTGCTTACAAATTGTAATATTTTGTTTGTTTGCACAAGCCCGAGAATCATCAGCCAAGGGGGAGTTAACGTATTGCGGCTGATGATATGCAGTTAAAGTATTCACAGTTAAAGTATTCAAGTTTATCGTATTTGTCGTTAACGTATTCAACATAAAGTATTCGACGATAACGTATTGGAGACTAAAGTATTGGATGCTAAAGTATTGGAAAGCATTCGACAGCTACGGAAAAGGGGGACTCTGTAATTGCACGGATTTGGTGTCCACAGCTGTTCGAATAGGATAGGGGTGGTTTAGTCCTTATACTTAATGTATAAAGGCTCATTCGCTAAGCATGTTTAGCGAATGAGGCCTCATTCGTTAAGACTAAGCTCATCCGTTAAGTTAGGACACCATTCGTTACTACAGTGTAACGAATGGTGGCTCATTCGTTAATGTATATCCATTCGCTATGGTTGTTTAGCGAATGGGCTATGGAAAAACCTCATTCATTAGTACAGTTAACGAATGAGAGGCCTCATTTGTTAACACTGTTTTAACAAATGGGACATGCCTATAAATAGGCCTTCCATAGTAGACTTGCATAGATTTTTGTACCATATTTATTCCATGTAATGTTATACTGCCGGATTTTCTTTGTAACTTATCTTCATCATAATGTATCAATGTTTAACGTATTGAACACAATTTAACGTATCAATTTGCGATCAGATCTTGGCTCGTATAACGTTTTAACACTTCCGTCCTACAAGCATTATGTTGTTGAAGACTTTTTGTAAATGCTGCAAAGGGGACGGAGTTAATGTCCTTCCTTTATGATGCTATTTCTTAATGTATCATCTACCTTTGACTACTCTTTAGAGCATCGAGCTGGTGGATCTTAAAGAAAGAGATTTCGTAGCAAGGGTTAGCATGTATTGTCAGCAGCAAGTTTTGGGAAGCTATGTTTGATGGAGCTGGTTGGAACAAAAAAGTAGGTTTTGAGGCTATTTCGAAATATTTGAATTTACCGGGGAACCTTCTTGTGGTGCTCCGGCTATGGTTGCTCCGTTTGTCCAACCTTTAGGTGTTGGTGGTGGGAAGTCAAGGTTACCTCATTCTTTTCCAAGGAGGTTGAGGTTACTCCTTCCTTTTTAGGGGAAGTTGATGTTACTTCTCCTACAAGTGTAGAGATTGCTTCCCAACACCTATATTATGATATCAACATGATCTATGAATATTTGCATGGGAAGGTTACTGGAGCTTCTGGTGGGGATGAATCTACCAGTGCAGCTCCTAGTTTGTGTAGTATTGTTTGTTGGCATGAACAATTTATGTTCTGTTTGAATGGATTAGCATCCCTCAGGATACTTTAATATTTCATCAAGTTTGTAGTTGTTATATATGTTTGTGCTTGTTTGTTATTTTGTAATGTCTTTGAAACTTTTTTAGAGATTGATGCTGTAGAAACCCTTCTTTGACATATTAACTAAGAACCAATGCAAAACATATCCCATCCGCTGTTAGTCCACGTAATTTTATTAACTTATTTGTGGTATGTTGTTACATAAGTCCTTAGCTTTCTGAGCTTATCAACCTTGTAAGCTTTAGATTCTTGTACTTATGGACTAAGTTGGTGAGAGATTCTCAATCTCGTTACATGGAGATAGTTTTGACTATGTACTCCATTGAGGCGTATTGTTTTAGGGACTCACCCTGTATACAGGAAGATATAGCGTCTTGTTACTTGTTAAGCGATATGGCCTAGAAGCTCAACCCTATTCATGAGTAGGTACTACGCCGGACCTCATGGAGCCTAGTTTGGAGGGGCTCACCCTTAGATAGGATAATAAACATGTTTGTTACTCAAAATGAGATTTCATTCATCAATTCAATTATGACCAAAGATAACAACTATATTGATTGATTGTGTAACATGGATTTACTTGTGTTGTAAGCTTTATCTATAAGTTCCTTCTTTTCATGTTTGGCATGTGTCGAGTGCACAAGATGAAACGGGAAAAGAGGAAGCTCACTTTCTAATTGAGTAGATATTTTCATATAAGAGTGCCAACTTCTTATTTTGGAAGGATGACTTCTTTGATAGAACATGAACTTCTTATGTTAGATGGCCAGCTTATTTGCTAGGAGGTCAGCTACTTTGTTAAAAGGTGAACTTCTAATGTTAGAAGCTCAGCTTCTTTGTTAGAAGGTGAACTTCTCATGTTAAAATGCCACTTATTTGGTGGCAATAATGAGCGTCTATTATAGTTGCCTTCCTGCGAGTGATGATTTGCTTCTATATTTCTAGTAGAAGCTTCAACAAATTCAAGTTTAGTAAGCTTGATGAACGAAAACACTTCGTAACATTTCTAAACAATGTTATGTGTAAGAATTTGTTTATTGATGTTTGGTAATAATCTCCGACACTTATACTAGGTTGTATTTATCCCTGTTTTTAATATAATATATTATGTGGTGATCTTTAATTAATCGTACTTAAGGGTTGATTTAGTGTAGAAAGTGATAAAGAGAAGCTTTCTTAAGATCAAAGAAGCCCTCGGTGTTCACTATAAACTTGATGGACTGGAGGTATAACTTGTCTAATGCCGTGGTTCAGCAGCATTGTATTTCACTTAAGGGGAGTCAATAGCTAAAATGGTGAAGACACTTACCTCATGTAACATTCGTTACTTTTCAAACCCGGAAAAAAAGCCGACCCATTTCGAATTTTCGGTTTTGTTTCATATATATATATATTATTAATATCTCAAGTTTCGTTTAATGTATTTTATATTCATTGATTTTATTGAATTTGTTAAATGGACCCAATTTATCGGTTACGTGTATTCTTGCTCATTATTCGTCGTCATATTATATTCCCAATAATTTACGACTATTGCTTATTCATTTTCTATTCGTTTTGATCATTTGACGTACCTCCGGAGTTTAAAGTTGTTACTAGAATTAAACGCGTTGAAAACCATTCGGGTACAAATAAAAAATATCTCACCTTTTATAACATCTCAAAGTTCAAGGTCCACTTTGTAATTATAGTTTTAACTCTAATTTAAGACAAACTTAATAGAACAGGGACCAAAGGTGTAAGTTTAACAAAAATAATATCTATTAAAATATACCCTGCTGCATCTATAATCCTTCCGGCCGTTTTTCCGGCCAACATTCACGGCGACCACGAAGAGGCTTCGGCGAGCTTTATAACCCAGTCAAACGCATGTTATAACTCAATTAACGGTTGGTAACAGCCATAGTCCTTAACAACGACCGTAATCATCAACGAATAACGCACTATAACAACTTAGGAGTTGATGGATTCAACGCGTAATCGCCGGAATTTCATTAATATTTCAATAACGACTAATAAACGCGATACGCTCCAATTGATATTATAAACAGCACGCAAATCATCAACTAAACTCATACATAACATCAAACAAACACTCTGTAATATCGTAATCTTTCGTCAAAGTCGTTTTTCCGGCCGACCACCATTCTCACTCATATCGTCATTATTGCAGGTAATTACTTTGTGCATTTTGATCGTCTACCTCTGCTAAGTAAAAACCCTATCATAATTTAAACGAACATGAACTAGATTAATAGAATTGGACCTACGGTTTGTAGGGAACATGATGAACTTGTATGTATGTTTATGTAAAAACAAATCTTTTTCTAAATCAGTTGTCTTGCTAGCTCAGATGGTTTGTTCTTGTGTATGTGGTTGAGGGGGGGGTTGAACCCGTGTCAGGCCCTTTTAATTCTTTTATTTTTGCAAGTCATTATATATGTATTGATAAACCTATGTAAATTCTATAAATCTATTAAAAATTATTATAAATTAAATAAATCATCAAAAACCATTTTTTTCAAAAACTAAATAAAATTTTTGTAACTTATAATTTATTAATTTCAACTAAAACTTAACTACCATATTTCGTTAAACCATTAAAACCCAATTATATTTCCGTTACTTTACTAATTTTAAATTGTTAAATTTGAAGCTTATAAATTCCGTTACATTCTTCAAACTTTTAATTCATTAAATTTCATTCGTTAGACCATATTCCGTTCGCTTTAAATTCATTAGCTTGTAAATCGTTAAACTTTATTTCGTTAACTAAAATCCGTTAGATTTATATTTCGTCTAATTACATAATTATTCTCAAGCTGTGACCCGTAAATACCATAAGTTTTGTATGAGTGTTAAAGTTATAATATTATAAACCGTTAAGATTCCGTTAAGCTTAAAAATGATATTAAACTAATCCACGCCTTAAAATAATATAAAATATATATTATAATACAAAAATGCCTTAAAATATTAAATTATTAAAATAATGCAATACTCCTAAAACCAAATCAATAATTAACTTTAATAATCCCGTTAGTTTGATCCTTAAATATTCGTATTTATTTTATTTATAGTTTGAGAAGTTCAATCGTTTCGGATTCTTTAAAGTACTTTCGGTTGCTTCGGTTTCGTTATCATGCTTTCGGTTTTCATTGCAATGTTTATCTTCAATTTCAAGGTTAGTTTCTTACACCCCCTTTTTAAACGCTTTTACATTTTGGGGGTAGCATATATCCTATTCAACGAAATTGATTTTATACTCAGCTATGAAACTGCAATTGATATTGTGGACTTGTGTGTTTATGTGCTTACTTAATTATGTGCTCAGCAAGTGGTTGCCTCAAGAAGTATGATCATACGCCCCCTTTTGCACTTAGGACCAGCTTGTTATGAGTGGAAAAGGGACCCCCGATCTGAGTACGGTTGTTACCGACTAGAAAGGACATTGCATGCGAATTAGTTTAATTTTCACAAGCTTCACGGAATTGCATGGTTTTTACGTATTTATACAAAACTTATGTGAACTCACCAACTATTAAGTTAGTTGATCGTATTTTATATATATGTTACATGTACAAACATTAGAGGATGATACTTGGAGAAGACACTACACTTAGGTTATTTAAACTAATGGATAAAATGTTTAGTTGTATTTATATTTTCTTGTTTACAAACTTGTGTATATGATGTTTAAACCAATTAATAATAATATTGTCACATAATAGTGTCACATGTGTTTTGAACAATTCCCACGCCACACTTGGGTGTTTCCACTTTAGCCGGGGTGTTACAGATTAGTATCAGAGCCGTGACTATAGATAGGACATTAGACGTAGTGCCCTAGTTAGTTATAGCTTATTTGTTTAGTATTATTAGAAATTATGTGGGCCTTACGTGATTGTTCGAATGCACATGTTTATTACTTTATTACTGTTGATTCGTTTACGCCTCATGTACACAAGCACACACACAAGTCCAAGGCTTAGGCCTAAAACAAGTTTCTCAAAAGCAATTTCAAGTAATTTTCAAATTCGGTTTTCCGATATTTCTTCCTCATAAAGATGGTTCTACGTGGCGGGTATGTAGTAACTGGAAGGGAAACGTGCTTGTTTTCCGAACTCTTGACACCAAGGTTATTGAAACCTAAGGATAAGCAATGCGCATAAATCCAATCAGACGTCGGACCTGGTTGCTTTCCTGGAGAGTTAGGGAAGGGCATGAAACTTATTAGGCCAAAACGTACCACACCAAAAGCCATACGAATCACAACTTTATGTTTTCAACCGTGATCGTGTCCTCTTTGTGATAAGGACATGGTTGCACTCCTTAGGATGTTACACAAGTCATGGTGGTTCATGCGACGTGTGACTCCGACCCTCAATGTTTTACAATGTGTTTTAACTAAATGTCTGACAAGTCGTGGTGATACATGAATAAACAGCTTTTGGTTTGATTTGATTACGCATTTTGATTTATATGTTTTAACTGAAAGTCTGTCAAGTCGTGGTGATACACGGATACCCAACTTTCGGTTTGATTTGATTACACATTTTTTTTATTAGAACATACAAATCATGATAATTCATACAACGCGTGATTCCGAATAATCAATCGTTTATATTATGTTTTTGACAAGTCATTGGGATATGTGAATAGTCGAGTTTCAATTCGTTTTCTTTATTTGTATATATTCATTATTTCTTATACTTTGAATTGAAAATACGAGAAGTCATGGTGATACATGAATAGTCGATTTTCAATACTTATTTTCTCGTGTGTTTTAAATTGAGAATTCGAAAAGTCCTGGTGATACACGAATAGTCGATTTTTCAATACTCGTTTTCTCATGTGTTATAAATTGAGAATTGCAAAAAATCATGGTGATACAAGAATAGTCGATTTTTCAATACTCGTTTTTTTTAAATTGAGAAATCGACGATTCATGGTGATACATGAATTGTCAATTTTCAATTCGTTTTCTTTATATAATTCATTTATTATAGTTTTAATTGAAAATTCGAAAAGTTATGGTGGTACTTAAAGACTCGATTTTCAACTCGATTTCTTTACTCATATTAGATTTGTATTAATTCCGTGTTTTATTTCCAAATTTGATATATTTTTAATTCAAAAATTTACGAGATTATTATTAATGAAATGCGGAAACTCATGCGGACACATGATCTAATTTTGATATCAAACTTTGTTCATGCGATTTATTTACTCTATTTATTTTTATGATTTATATAGACGGGTTCCGATATTAGGAATCTCTCTTGTTATATTTCCTTTGGTTACTATAAGAATTTTATATTTTCCGCATCACGTGAATTCTTCACGCTTCATAATGTCTTCTCGTTTTCTCGACGTTGCCTTCGAAACGCATCCCACAAAACGACAACCCAGAGCATCAAGTAAAAGACTTCCGTGATCCCGACCATGAATTCCACTAACCACAACAAATCTCAAAGCTATGCCTAAGTCGATCCAAACCCAACATAACTCTTGGATACTCAAACCTAACACAACCAAGATATTTACACGAGAACCCACCCTTTTGTGTAACACGTACGATTTCACCACTCCGCTACCGCGATGTCAAAATACTTCAAACTGTGATAATTTCGGTCAGCTCATCACCCTTGCTGAGAATCTTTACATACTCAACACCACCCATTCATTTCCCGCAACCGTTACCTAACCGTTTATCCCAACCATATGCTTTACCATATGCTCTTGCTTCAAGCTTACTATCATTTGAGTACCCGAGCACACCGCAATACTCTGAAGAACCTTACTCGTTTCCGCCATGCCATACTTTACCTGCATCCTTTGCCACATAAAGTATATTCGTTTTTCGGCCACAATACTTAACCTTTTTCAAACATGTCTATGTCTTGCATATTTTCCATGCTTATTTCATTTATAAACACATATTACTCGAAATTTCAAATCCCTATTGTTTTTAAATAGCCACTTAATAAATATATATAATCATATATTCACAAAATATTTTGTTATACTAAGTATAATCAAATTGATTTTCTTCAAAAGAACTTTACGACAATTCAAATGGTTCATTTATATCACTATCATCATCATCATCATCATCATCATCATCATCATCATCATCATCCCAATAAAACCTTTAAAATTAAATAAAATATTTTACTTAAAACAATTCCTAAGCCGTGAGGCTATTATATTATTATTAACAAGTTATTTTATTTAGCAACCTCTATTTTTCTAAAACGCCGTTCAACAGAAAAATATTTTTACATTAAAAGTGTTGCAAAGTTTTCTAAGCTTTAGCGCTAGCTAAGGATATTTTTTTTGTGCAAATTATTAATATTATAACTTTTCTTTAAGTTATAAAAGCATCATATTTTTACAACCGATATTCACAAACTTGAACGAATCTCAAACGATCATTTCTTCTCCTTTCTTTGCCAACGCCAACGAGTTTCAGGTTAAGAAATTGTACTACTAACCCCATAATAACCTTCATACCGTAAAACCCATCTCCAAGAAGACAAGCATCGCAAGCCATCTTTCGTTTTCCTTTCTTTCTTCTTCATACAGATATATTGTTATATATATTATTCTCTTTCGATATTATCGAAATAACTTTACGTATCGGTTTCTTTCAAAGGTTGTTTACGAAGTTAATATCGAGTTTGTTAATTAGTGAACTATCAAAATGCATAGTGCATTTTGAATTGGTTTACTTTGTTATTTCAATCTCGTGGTCTATAACCGATTTCCCATAAGTACAATCGTTTAGTGGAAATTGGAACCACATACATGTTGAGTTTATTATTGTTACATGAATCGTTTTGATTGTTTGATTAGTTCTATTTCCGCTCAATGTTTTATTCGAATTATTTTGTTATTCTTAATTTTCAATATTTCATCAATTTGATCAATGTTTTATTTTGATCTTGAAGTTTCAATTTTTTACTCTTGATTCAATATTTTATCAATTTGAGACGAATGTTTGACTCTGATTTTGAAGTTTCAGTTATTTAACCTCAATGTGGCTCGTATTCGCATTGATATTTTATTTGAAGTTTTAATTTGTTTAACGAGTCATTATTGACTCCAACAAACTTACTCTATTATGTTTTTAAAGTTTCGTTTATCTATCTTATTCTCGGACCCAATGCCTTACCGACTTTCGTGTTTGTTGACTCAATGCCACATTTATTCATTCTGTTATTCTCGAATCTAATGCTTCGTTTAATTACAATGATGTTCATGACGTTGATGTTTTCATTCATTATTCGTATTATATTAAGTTACACTCATTTCATTTAAACTTCAATAACATCGTTTACCTCGTTTAAATTTCAATGATTTCTTTTGGATGTAATGTTTTTGTTTATCCTGGACCTCAAGGACTTGTTTATATATTTCTGTTAATTTCCATCCTTATAGTTTATTATTCTTGATTTAAAAAACTTTTTTATAATAATTTATTTATCTTAAACCCACACAATGGGACGGATTATGTGGACCATCCGATGATAAAGGTAATTATGGGTCAACACTTAATTATCCAAGTCCTCTCATGGAAGACATAATAAGTATGTTGTGTGCAATAACTTGAAACCTAGAATGATTTTGAAAGACATGACAAATGCAGTATGATAAGAGAATGGTGGATGCGCCGCTGGTACATCCTATATATAAGTGTCCTTGCCATATTCCCATTTGTGGCGTCTTTCGGGTCCTTCAAAGATCGACGTTATTGTTTTTATTTAATTATGTATATAAAAATTTGTTAAAATTTTTAACAACTCCTGGTATTAGTAGTATTCTTTGAAAATTTTATTTTTATTTCAATTTCAGGACGAAATTCCTAAAAGTTGTGAATCCTGTAACATTCGCTACTTTTCAAACCCGGAAAAAAGCCGACCCATTTCGAATTTTCGGTTTTGTTTCTGTATATATATATATATATATATATATATATATATATATATATATATATATATATATTATCATTATCTCAAGTTTTGTTTAATGTATTTTATATTCGTTGATTTTATTAAATTCGTTAAATCGACCAAATTTATCGGTTACGTGTATTCTTGCTCATTATTCATCGTTATGTTATATTCCCAATAATTTACTACGATTGTTTATTCATTTTCTATTCGTTTTGATCATTTAACGTACCTCCGGAGTTTAAAGTTGTTACTAGAGTTCAACACGTTGCATACCATTCGGGTATAAATAAAAAATATCTCATAAAATTATAACCTATTATTACCTTTTATAACATCTCAAAGTTCAAGGTCCACTTTGTAATTATAGTTTTAAGTCTAATTTAAATCAAACTTATAGAACAGGGACCAAAGGTGTAAGTTTAACCAAAATAATATATATTAAAATGTACCCAGTTGCATCTATAATCCTTCCAGCCGTTTTTCCGGCCAAGATTCACGGCGACCACAAAGAGGCTTCGGCGAGCTTTAATAACCCAGTCAAACGCATGTTATAACTCATAATGGTCGGGGAATCATCAGGTATGAAACGAACTGACTATGGGACGAGAGCACAAGGAGGACAATCAAGCAAACGTGCACGTCCGACAATCAGAAATTATGCTATAACTGGTTCCGATACGAAGCAAGACAGGTATAAGGGACCCTTACCAAAGTGTGACAAATGTAATTACCATCATGTGGGAGAGTGCAGATTACCAGTATGCCAAAAATGTGGTCGAACTGGGCATTATGCCCCTAATTGCAGAGCAGGTGTAGAGATTGTGAGCCGACCAGCCCAGACAACCCAACCCCGTTGTCCCCAACTACCGAGACCGCAACCAATCCGTCAGCAACCAGCTCAGCAAAACCCAACTGTAGTGAATCGCCGTGCTTGTTTTGAATGTGGGAGCACGGAACACTTTAGAAGGGACTGCCCCAAGCTGAATCGAGGAGCAGTCACCGGTCGAAACCAAGCATCGACTTCAGGTGCGTCTCGGGGACGCGCGTTTGTTATTGGGTCAAGAGAAGCACGACAAGACCCAAACGTAGTAACAGGTACATTTACTGTTTTTGATCAATATGCTTCTGTGTTATTTGATACTGGTGCCGATAGAAGCTTTGTTTCTACTAGTTTTGTATCCCTGGGTAACATGCCAGTTAGTGAACTAACAAATCCCTATACTATAGAACTCGCTAACGGTAACTCTATAACTGTCAACCAAATAGTCCAAGATTGTTCCATCATTCTTAATGACCACCCATTCCTTATTGACCTACTCCCGGTAGAGTTAGGAAGTTTTGATGTAATCGTTGGCATGGACTGGTTAACTAAGTATAAGGCGGAGATTGTGTGTAACGACAAGACGGTTAAAATTCTCTTTTCGAATGGTGAGGTGATTGTAGTACAAGGAGAGAAGTCTGTATCGATATTACCTCTCGTGTCTCATCTCAAAGTGTTGAAATGTTTACGCCAAGGTTGTATGGCATTTTTGGCAAACGTGACTATAAAGAACCCTGATGAGAAACGCATAGAAGAGATTCCCGTTGTACGTGAATACCCCGATGTCTTTCCTGACGATTTACCCGGATTACCACCGAACCGACAGGTTGAATTCCGTATTGACTTAATCCCAGGATCAGCCCCTATTGCTAAGGCACCTTATCGACTGGCACCCTCTGAAATGCAAGAACTATCCAACCAGTTACAAGAATTGTTAGATAAGGGTTTCATTCGTCCTAGTTATTCTTTTTGGGGAGCACCGGTATTGTTCGTAAAGAAGAAAGATGGAAGTTTTAGAATGTGCATCGATTACCGGGAATTAAACAAAGTTACCATTAAGAACCGATACCCTCTTCCACGAATAGATGATTTGTTTGACCAACTCCAAGGGGCAAACTATTTCTCGAAAATTGACCTTCGATCCGGTTACCATCAAGTTAAGATTCAAGAGGAAGACGTGTCTAAAACGGCGTTCCGAACTCGTTATGGCCACTACGAATTCTTAGTTATGCCATTCGGACTGACTAATGCTCCAGCAGTTTTCATGGACCTTATGAATCGAGTTTGTAAACCGTACCTCGACAAATTCGTTATCGTGTTTATAGATGACATTTTGATATATTCGAAAACCAAGGAGGAACACGAGCAGCATTTACGAACTATTTTGGAACTGTTGAGGCAGGAAAAGTTGTATGCCAAGCTGTTAAAGTGTGAATTTTGGCTACAAGAAGTACAATTTCTAGGACATGTTGTTAACCGACACGGTATTCATGTAGAGCCGAGCAAGATTGAAGCCATCAAAAACTGGCAAACCCCAAAGTCACCGAAAGAGATCCGCCAATTTTTGGGTTTAGCTGGGTATTATCGGCGTTTTATTGCTAATTTTTCCAGCATAGCCCAACCTTTAACTCTTTTGACTAAAAAAGATCGTGCTTACGTTTGGGGAGAAGAACAAGAAACGGCTTTTCAGTTGCTAAACAGAAACTATGTCAAGCCCCGATACTGAGTCTTCCAGAGGGAACTGATGATCTGGTAGTTTATTGTGATGCATCCCGGAAAGGTTTAGGGTGCGTACTTATGCAAAGTAACAAGGTCATAGCATAGGCTTCTCGGCAATTAAAGGTGCACGAGAAGAATTATACCACCCATGATTTGGAACTGGGCGCGGTTATTTTTGCGCTCAAGATCTGGAGACATTATTTGTATGGCACCAAGTGTACAGTATACACCGACCACAAAAGCCTACAGCATATTTTTGACCAGAAAGAGTTAAACATGAGGCAAAGGAGATGGATAGAACTGTTAAACGACTATGACTGTGAGATTCGATACCACCCGGGCAAGGCTAATGTAGTGGCAGATGCTTTGAGTAGAAAACACAGGATCAAACCACTACGGGTCCGAGCACTTAGAATGATCGTCCAAACCAGTCTCACCGAGCAAATTCATATTGCTCAAAACGAAGCTCTGAAAGGAGATCACTTGGAAAATGAAAATTTTTGCATGGAACCGAAAAAAACTTGGAAGAAAGAACTAACGAAATTCTATACTACAAAAATCGATTTTGGATTCCCACTTTCGGCAATCTACGTGACTTGATCATGGACGAAGCCCATAAGTCCAAATACTCTATTCACTCAGGAACAGATAAGATGTACAAGGACTTGAAGGAGTATTATTGGTGGCCCGGTATGAAGAAGGATATAGCCACGTATGTCAGTAAATGTTTAACTTGTGCAAGGGTTAAGGCTGAATATCAAAAACCTTCGGGAATGTTATACCAACCGGAAATACCACAATGGAAATGGGAACAAATTACCATGGATTTTGTAACATATCTCCCAAAAACTTCCCGAGGAAACGATACAATATGGGTGATAGTTGACCGACTAACCAAATCCGCACACTTCCTTCCAGTCCGAACCACTTATACAACTAAGAAACTTGCTCACATTTACATCAATGAAATCGTATCCCGACAAGGCGTACCCGTTTCAATTATCTCTGATCGTGATAGCCATTTCACCTCTCGTTTCTGGCAAGCCGTACAAGAAGCTTTGGGAACCCGAATTGACCTAAGTACCGCCTACCATCCCCAAACCAACGGTCAATCTGAGCGAACCATTCAAACCTTAGAAGATTTGCTTCGCGCTTGTGTACTAGACTTTGGTGGAAACTGGGATCAACATCTTCCACTAGTCGAATTTTCGTACAATAATAGCTATCACAGTAGCATTCAAGCGGCACCGTATGAAGCGCTGTACGGACGGAAATGTAGATCACCCTTGTGTTGGACTGAGGTTGGAGATACCCAAATTACACGATCTGACTTGATTCAAGAAACCACCGACAAAATCCGTAAAATCACAAACAAATTGAAAATTGCCCGAGATCGACAGAAAAGCTACGCTGATGTTCGTAGAAAACCGTTATCCTTTGAAATAGGTGACAAAGTTTTTCTGAAAGTATCCCCGTGGAAAGGCGTCATTCGATTCGGAAAAACCGGTAAACTAGCCCCTCGATACATTGGGCCATATGAAGTCATTTCTAAGATAGGTCCGGTAGCTTACCGACTGAAACTTCTTGTGGAGTTGAGCTCTATTCACAATGTCTTTCATGTTTCGAACCTGAAAAAGTGTCTTACTGACGAAACCGAAATCGTGCCATTAAAAGACTTCAACATAAACGAAGAACTGAATTTCGTTGAAGAACCGGTGGAAATATTAGAGGGAAAAATAAAACAATTAAGACACATCAAAATCTCTCTAGTAAAAGTTCGGTGGAATTCACAAAGGGGACCCGAATTCACGTGGTAGCGGAAATCCGAATTCAAAAAAAAAATACCCGCACCTATTTCCAAACAATGACAAAGTTGAATAATCGAATTTCGGGGATGAAATTTTCTAACGGGGGGAGAATGTGACATTTGAGCCAAAACAAGGTACACCTCAGTATGTATTTACCGATTAAGCAAATAAACGCCTTTTGCATAACGAACGAACGATTAACCGAACGGGTCGGGTTATGACCTAGATATCTCGGGGGGCCATTTATAAGTGATATACGATCTATACAAGCTAAAATATTAGAAATATGGTCTTAGTTTGATAGCAAACAAGTTAAACGAAAACATGCTCGTTAACCACCCGATATAGATTTAAACGCGAAAGATAGTTACAAACCAAGCATTGTATCATCCGTTAAGCCGAAAAAGACTTACCAAACACTTATTTGAAATGTTTTAAGCGATCCGTGAAAATATTTTTGATTTTTACAAACATATAGTATGTTTTTATAATTTTACACAAAACTAGCCGAAAAACACTCGTTTTCGCGCTGTTTGTCGCACCCGATAAGTTTTTCGCTCCAAAAACCGAACCCGAACTAAATTTGGACCGGGCTTTTCGTATTTGGGCTTGAGAAATCAGAAACTTGGGCCAAAATGGGCCCAAAAATGGGCCCATGGATTCCGGCCGCAGCCGCCACCCCACCTCCCTTCATTTCCTTTTCACATATAAACTAGATCCAAGCCATTTTTCCACATAATTTCTTGAAAACTCTGGATACAACTCTGCTCCAGCCAAAAACAGCAAGAAAACCTAAGGTAAGGAGCTTAAATAAGTAGCTTTTTACTTGTTTAATACCATAAAAACATGTCTTGGTTACTAAAAATCATTCCTAACCGTGTAAAAATCCTAAAAATGGTCCATAAACATGTTTTAATCATACACATGGTAAGGAACCTGTTTTGATAATTTTTTTGGCCATAAACACAGATTAAAGGGTTGAAACGACGTTTTTACGGTTCAAAAGTTCGTTTTTGTGCACTAGCCGAAACCCTAACTTAAGGGCTGTTATGTTGATGAAATATTGCTTGGTTTGTGATATAGTACTTGTACCTAGCTTTCTTAGAAGCACAAGAACCTGAAAACTTGATTAAAAGGTCGGAAACGAGCCAAACCCGCTAAGGTAATGCCAAAATACTCGCTTACGGGCTATTTAGGTTAAGGTTGTGATGTGCATATATTTAGGACTTGAAATTTTTCAGGGACATCAGGGATCATGTCAGTGATTCCCTGTTTAAATTTGGTAACTTTTCGACCATCCGAGAATATTTGGCGAATTTATTACCGAATTGCGACGTTTATTTGGGAAAAATAGCTAAAATACTTCAAAAATTATAAAATTTTGCTGGGAACTCAGATTTGATGTATTTTGATCACATATGAATTTTGGAATCATTTGGGGAAGTTTAAAGGTGTTTTGTTTATTTGCGTTCGTGTGAATTTTTACAGCCGAATTTGGGCCGAAAAGCATATTGCACGAGATTTTTACATTCTAGAATTGATACAGGTTGTTTTGGGACATGATTTGAGTATTCAGGAATTTTTGGTGAATTTTTGGAAATTTTTTGGGGTAAACGAACGATTTTCAGACGAAATATAGCTGATAAAATGAATTTTTATAAATTAATAAATCAGTAAATAAATTCCAGAAATATTTTTATAAAAATCTACATATTTTAATTGATAAGTGGTTAAGTTTTCATAATTTAATGATTAACGATTAATTAATTATGCTAATCTGAATATTAAACAAATTCAGTTTTTATAAAAACCGGCAAGTTCGCGACTAATGAATCTGCGGGAATATCAAAACACCAAGAGTGATCAAAAATCATATGTTTGGACTAATTAAGTAAAAATGAACTTTTCTATGAGAAACTTGGACAATCCGGGTGGATTGTGCGGTTTCTTCTCAAATCAAACTGAATAAGCGGAAACGGGCCCCGTGGCTAATCCGGGACCCCAATATGTGATCTTTCTTTATAACTTAATCATTTTGTTAACCAATACATTTACCCAAGCTTATTTTCCCATAACTGTTTTCTGAACGCGTAAACGAACAACTTGGCCCAGCTGGGAAAACGGGAATCTGAGCCTAGTTCAGTTTTAAGTATTAGACATTGAACAACATCACAACCTAAGCCTACTGCCACTTTCTGGGCATTCCAGCTACGCCCAGATTAGTTATACAGCCTAGTTTAGTATTGAGATTATAATAATATTAAAATATTAATATTATTATAATATTGATTATAGGAACTACTGATAGCGGACCAAACAAACCACGAGCCGATACAGTTCTGATTATCTACTAAACCGTGAGTTTCATGACCCCACTTTTAAACTGTTTTACGAACTTTTGGGGTGAAAAGCATGTTTGCTTATATCTATATACTTATGTGAAACATGTGATGATGTGAATTATCTAAGTGCTAACACATGAAAGTCCCCACAATCACAGTGATTAACTTCGAGCCGGTGGCTTTTGAATAGTACTA
This sequence comes from Bidens hawaiensis, assembly GCF_021521415.1. Lineage (NCBI taxonomy): Eukaryota > Viridiplantae > Streptophyta > Magnoliopsida > Asterales > Asteraceae > Bidens > Bidens hawaiensis. The sequence continues at coordinate 432,788 of NW_027493796.1, forward strand.
TTGGTTTGACAAACCCAAACGGAATCGGCCTGGTTGCTGTGTCACATAGCGCCGTTTGCACATGACCATATTTATACAAACAGGCTATGTAGTGTTAGACATAGCTACCGGGGCATGTTGTGGGCGGAAGGGGAGCCACAGTGGTTGATTGAGCGTTGGAAATGGAGGCACGCAGCACGAACAGTCCAGGCTTCACTGTAGCTTAGCATAATTACATCACATACATCATTTACATACATACATACTTATTTCATAATTACAAGTTGTAAGGCCCCGTCACCGGTAACCCTACTTTCGTGTTGGATTTACTCATAAACGCAGTTCTAAATATCAGAGTTAATTAAAACATTCGCGGAATTTAAAAACTTTCATAAAACATTTCATAACAAAACACGTCTTGTCTTAAAACATCATTTTGTCTTTCAAAATAAACGGAACATTAAACTTAAACGTCTTGAGTCTTTCGATGCCAGCCTCTTATTCAGTGCCACGTGTCTCCTCAAGCGAGCTGCCTCATCCTACTCACCTGCGTGCATACTAAAAGTCAGCTATGCTGAGTGAGTTCTAGTTAATCACATAATCATACAATACATTCTTACATTTCATGCTTAACCTCTTAACTTTCTTTCGTACACACCTAAGTGCATATACTTTCATTCTTACCTTCGTACTTTCTTTACATACATGATCATACGTTTTAAAGAGCCTTTCGCCCTATAACCTCACAGATATTATATGGGTCTGGTCCTTAACATCACAGATATTATAAGGGTCTGGTCCCTAACATCACAGATATTATAAGGGTCTGGTCCCTAACATCACAGATATTATAAGGGTCTGGTCCCTAACATCACAGATATTATAAGGGTCTGGTCCCTAGTTCTCGAATATTAGTAGGGTTCGATTCCCTCTTCGTTACCATACAACCATACATCATACCTCGAGTTTATTAGGGCTCGGTACCCTTTTCGTAACCATACAACCATACAACCGTCTTTTCCTTCTTTTATTAACTTTATTACATTCATACACATAAGCATACATATCATACTTACTTTATACATAGCGTTACAACCTGACGGTACGTGCAATATCCGAAGATCGTTCACGTACCATCAAGCAATCATTCATACATATCACATATATCACATATGGCATACACTTATCACTTAGGATAAGCGTATTAACAAACATATCGAGTATGCACACAGCCCCGAAAACATAACACATAAATGGGGCTAGAAACTCACCTGAACACGGTTACGTTCACCGTTAATCGTAATCCCTTTCCTCAGTTGTGCACGGCTGACTGTATAACAAGTATACATATCAATTAACTATCACTACTTATATCATATTTCTAATCTTAATTACTACCCACAACGAACGGGGGTCCGGGGGCAGCGCCCCTGGCAGCGGGGTCTAGGGGCGGCAGCCCCTAGCAGGGTCCAAGGGGCAGAGCCCCTGGCTGGGGTCGAGCTTGGAAAAATTTTATTTCCATTAACTGTCTTAACACATTTTTCATTAGGTTTTTAATTTATTTCCTAATCAAACTTGACTTTAAGCGAAGTTAAACCTTAGGCGAACTTAGCTTTAAGCGAAGTTAAACCTTAAGCGAACTTAGCTTTAGGCGAAGTTATCAGTTAGGCGAACTTGGCCGTAAGCGAAGTTATCAATTAGGCGAACTTGGCCTCAGGCGAAGTTACCAGTTAGGCGAACTTGGCCGTAAGCGAAGTTATCAATTAGCCGAACTTGGCCTCAGGCGAAGTTACCAGTTAGGCGAACTTGGCCGTAAGCGAAGTTATCAATTAGGCGAACTTGGCCTCAGGCGAAGTTATCGCTTTGAAGGCGAAGTTATCGCTTTGAAGGCGAAGTTGCCCAGTTCGCGGCGAAGTTGCCCAGTTCAGCCACTGTTTGGTTTCTATCAACCATTTTGGCGATTTTAACACCCTTGTTATGGTTCGACATCACCCACTATGTTCCCCAACCGTTTTCGGTCGTATATATACTATAAAGCTTGGATCTTTAAACTTTAAAGATCAAGAATCATACCTTTTTGTGCTCGTTTGGATCTCGTTTAACTTGTTAGTCACGACTAATCGCTCACTCTCTCGGATCTTGTTCGTTCCTCTCCCTCGGCCGCCGGCGGTGTGTGTGGTGTGGGTGTGTTTTGGAGTGTTAGAGAATAAGATGGAATGAGTGATGTTTTAGGGTTTAGGGGATATTTATATCCCTTAAGCCCATGGACCTAAGGCCCATTCTCATTTAACCCATCTCAATTAATCTAAGTCCATGATCCGCTCCTTACTCGATATTAAATAATCAATAACGCGAAATCACTAAACATAACTTTCTTTATTCAACATTAAAAATTTTAGGATGTTACACAAGTGTTGACTTGTGAACACTCATTACTGTTTCTTGAAACTCGTGAAACTCACCAACTCTAGTAGTTGACCCGTTTTAAACTGCTTTTCAGGTGTACCTAAATCGGAATGATTGGGTGATCTGTTACTTGCCTGAAGTGTGTGGTTGATGCTATGTGAATAGAAGCAAGGGCGTTATTAGTAAGAATGTATAGTTAACGAACTAGTTTTGTTTGTATCGCTTAGACTGTTAAACAATGATAGAACAAAGAAATGTAATATATTGTAAATTAGTTTGTAATGTTTCTTTATAAACAATGTATTGATATCAGAGGTGTCTGTTACATTCCCGTTTTACGCTTCCGCATTGTGCTAGTCGGGGTGTGACAAAATTGCACGCAAATCATCAATTAAACTCATTCATAACATCAAACAAACACTCTGTAATATCATAATCTTTCGTCAAAGTCGTTTTACCGGCCGACCACCGTTCTCACTCATATCGTCATTATTGCAGGTAATTACTTTATGCATATTGGTAGTCTACCTCTGCTAAGTAAAAACCCTATCATAATTTAAGCGAACATGAACCAGATTAATAGAATTGGAACCTAGGGTTTGTAGGGAACATGATGAACTTGTATGTGTGTTTATGTAAAATCAAATCTATTTCTAAATCAATTGTCTTGCTAGCTAAGATGGTTTGTTCTTGTGTATGTGGTCATGGTGACCCGGGTTCGAACCCGGGTCAGGCCCTTTTAACTCTTTTAGTTTTGCAAGTTATTATATATGTATTGATAAACCTATGTAAATCCTATAAATCTATTAAAAATTATTATAAACTAAACAAATCATCAAAAACCTTTTTTTCAAAAACTAAATAAAATTTTTGTAACTTATAATTTATTATTTTCAACTAAAACTTAACTTCCATATTTCGTTAAACCATTAAAACCCAATTATATTTCCGTTACTTTACTAATTTTAAATCGTTAAATTTGAAGCTTATAAATTCCATTACATTCTTTAAACTTTTAATTCATTAAATTTCATTCGTTAGACCATATTCCGTTCGCTATAAATTCATTAGCTTGTAAATCGTTAAACTTATTTCATTAACTAAAATTCGTTAGATTTATATTTTGTCCAATAACATAATTATTCTCAAGCTATGACCCGTAAATACAACAACTTTTGTATGAGTGTT